>NC_060263.1:37222174-37538424 GCF_021901455.1 Neodiprion lecontei | reverse complement strand
GAAATCCTGCAATAGAGAAGAGAGAAAAAAAAAAAAAAAATCGAAAACGAAAAGTAAGGAGAAAGAATTGAAACTACGATTAATAACTGGTAACGGTCGAAAAGGTATATTTTACGATGTGGTGGAAATTTCGTCGTGTTTCACAAAATTCAGCAATTAAATTTGCCCGACTTGAAAGCTCATCGTCGTGTTATAACATGTGTGAAATTTCGAAAAATTCACTTCGTAATTCAGTGTTTAAAATTACTGCAACTCAAATTACAACACCGTGTCGGTTTTATCGGTAGATCGAGCTTGCGGAACGTTGCGCGTTTTTTTTTCTATTTTCCTTTCTGTTTTCACACCATTTTCCTGACTATTCTCTCTTTTGTAAAATATATACATGTATATATATATATATATATATAAATGGAAAGAAAACGAAAACTGCAAGCTTTTATATTTACGATGGCCAGTTTTCCCGGCAAACGTCGCACTCTGAATTTTGCAGCAACGCAGCTACAAGCTCGCTATATTAATTTATTATCCGAACGGCTTACTCGTCCGCTCTTCCTCTTCCTTTCTCCGTTATCCAAACCGCGTTTATTCGTCTTCTTTCTCTCCTTCGCTTCTCTTTCGTTTATATTTGTTAAAGGTATAAAAATAAATTCAGATACACACACACACACACACACATATATATTTATTTATTGTCTTTTCAATTTCATTTTGATCGTCGTAAAAAATTATACCTACTCTCTGTTGGCGACGAAAGTGATTAGACAAGAATAATCGAGAGACGGGAGGAGTAAAGAAAGAAAGAGAAAACAAATCAAAACTCGGGAGTAAAAAGTTAGAAGGATAATATCATGCATATTCGCCCGAAGGAAAGTGGAAGGAAATAAGAGCTAACAAACGCCGGCGGCGATATTCGCGCACCCACCCACACTCACACACACATATATATTTATACATGTACGAGTGTGTGTGCGAGCAATTCAGATTCGCAAGAATTCCAGCAAGCAATTTTTATACGACGTCAATTTTTCCCGCTCTGTTTTGTAATATAAATCATTTTCAATGCTCTCCTCTTATTTTCTCTCCTCTTTTTATCTCTTCACATCGTTCCAGTTCGCGTTGTTCGATTCGTTTTCTCTTTTTATTTGTACTGTTTCTTTTTGTTTTAATTTTGTTTTATTCATTTTATTTTTATCACGATCCCTTTTCCTTTCTTCGTCACGTTATTTCGTTCGCGGTATGAAAGACAATTAGATACGAGGTTAATAGCGAGACTATTAAATTAATAGAGAATTCGGAATCGTCGATACGAGTTTTCTTATTCTACAATCGCCGGTGATAATTGGAAATTTAACGAAAATTTTCGTCCCACAAGATATCGGAGTAAAATGAACGAGCGGTGTTGTCGTTGTCAATTTTTAAAATTCCTTTTTGCCGCTTTTCGTTTTATACTTCGAAGAAATTTCGCGCCTTGAATGGCGACACTGTCTGACTACGCTCAATACAGTTCTTTCCATCCCTATTCTCCGGTCACGTGATCCTCGCCCCGTTTCAGGGGCTGAATTTCCCCTGGAGCGCTTCTCAGGTTCCATCGGAAAATCATCCCGTTACATGCTTATTAAGCGAAACTTTTGCAAAACGGCAGAAGTTCGACAAGAAGATTATATAATTGAAGTAGAGAATTGAAAAGGTACCGAGTGCAATTTTGTTCAAATCTTTTTCTTTTTTTCTCAGATAACTTTGGTTTAAGCGCATACATACTTTGTAACGGGCAAAGTGGTTTTTTTTTTTTATTATTATTATTATTATTATTGGAAAAAAGGCACTCACCGCCTTTTTTAATTCTTCTCTTCGATTATTCATCGCAAACTTCGATATAGGTGTTTAGAAATTTACTTTTAGTAAGGAACCGTTAAGTTTTTCGGAAACTTTTCCTCCGATTTGATAAAACTTGTTGTTGAATACAATTGTTACGTCGTGATGATGAGATATTCATTCCGAAGTTCGTATATATGATATAATTATATTCGGTTCGGTAGATTGACCGACGGTTTCGCCGTAAAAAAAAAAAAAAAATAAATAAATCGATCCTCATAATCTTTGGATGATAAAAAAACTAAAATGTTTCAAACGGAGTATTGCGGTTTAGCGAAGAGTATAATAACATCAGGTACCCATTGAATAAAATTAACAGCTACTAAATCAGATTAAAATATTGTTTTTGCAAAAAGTAGTGATTAATTTTTCGCAGTGTGTAGTAAATATGAATTCGCAAGAAGGAATTATGTACAATTTTTATATCGAAGTAAAATAATAGGTGTGATAATTATACCGTTAAGAAGAGAAAAGAGAATATTTATTTCCCTTTTTCAGTCGGTCAAAAATTTTCTTACCGCATAAACGGCAATGGGAAAAATGGTTATAATAGTATTAATATTAGAACCGAGAACCAAGTGGGACGGAGTTGAAGTTACGAATTTGAAAAGTTCCAAAAGCGCCCAATTTCGAATTATTTGGTAGCGAAACTTGAAGGAAAGAGATCAAAGTTTGAAGAAACAACAAAATTTCGAACGGTCGGAAAGCCGAAAGGTCAAAGTTCGGAAATGCAAGATTCAAAAAACACAAGTTACGACAAACCAACCTTCCGAAAAGTAAAGTTTCGGTAGAGAAAAATTCCGAGAAATAAAGCTTCTACGGAGTAAAATTCCGAAAATTAAAATATACTCGCAGAGCGTAGTTTACTCGACGAGCGGGTGCAAGAAATCAGAAAAACCGAAAATCAGAATGACCAGGATTACGAGCGTAAAAATATCGAAAACCCGAAAGAAAGAAAGTTCAAAGTGGTGAAATTTCACCAAACCAGAAATTGACAGAACTGAAAGTCTTCGATCATTCGGAATTTCAATGTTTCAAATTTTTTAATTTCGCCATTTTTGCACTTTCGGAACTTTGGTGCTTCGTCAAAGTTCCATATATCTTTACTGCAAGTTTCACCGTGAAAATTTTTTAAATTCGGACCTTTCAAAACCTGACAAATTCGGAATTTCAACCCCGCCCTAAAGAATACCGTGTAAAACGTTGTGTGGTCGATGTAAGAAAACGGAGGCTAAAATATCGTAGGAGCCGGCTTTTCCCCCTTTATCTTGTTCTTGGGGAGCGAATAATAATTTGGATTTCGCGGACAGTTTGGCATCTGGGACTCTCGCGAGGCTTGAGAGCAACGGGTTGGATCTTGCCTGTGTGACCAATGGCTCGCACGCCATAAATTTTATAAAACCAAGCCCGCGGTGTCCGAGCTTGCAAGAGACGAAGAAGGGGGGGGGGGGGGGGGGGGGGGGGGGGGTGAAAAAATGATGAAACGACACTCCTTATTAAAGGTACGCCTCGCGGGACGGCGAAGGCAATACGCTCATGGCGGCGGCCGGTATTACACAGATACGTCATTTTTAACGAGCTTGTCAGAGCTTTAAAAACATCGGGTGCGATTTTTCGGGTATCGTATTTTCGCTCTTTCATTCCTCGTCCCTCTTGATTCTCGATTTTTCCAACTCCTTTCACTTTCGTTAGTTGATATCGCTTTTTTTTTTTTGTTTTTTTTTTGTTTTTGTTTTTTTTTTTTTGGACGAGATGCAGACGGAGAAAAAATTTGATTCTGTATTCGGATATTCTCCTAATTACCAGTGAATCGGACATATACTGTTTTTCTGTTTTCAGAGAAATGAGGAAGTTGTTGTAATCAACCGAAAAGTGAAATGGCGAGTTTTCACTAGATCTCGACGTTTCGAGATCTGGAGAATCACCTCGGATCATTTTCGGATGGAATGTCTGCGTGCGATCAATTTTTTTTTTTTTTCCGACGATATCTCGAGAACGAGTTACCAGATTTCAATGACTTTCGTCTCAATCGTCGCGGCTTTTCCAAACTTAGAACTGATTAGATTTTTGCAATATTCCAAAAAATCGATTAAAAATAATGATATCTGGGGAATGGATGAATGGATTTGAATGAAAATTAGTTGCGTGAGTCTTTTTTGGTCACTGATCACGAACCTGAGGTCAGATTTACGAAATCCAAAATGATGATCCAGCATGGTGGAAAAAAAAAAAAACTAAAATCATTCCGACTTTCGTAGAAATTGATAGGCGGAGGTTTTTTTGGCTTACCGATAACTAATCCAAGGTCAGACTTTCCAAAATTTGTAACGGTGGTTCCGTTACAGTGATTCAAAATAAAAAAAAAACCGTCATATTTTCATGTAACATGGTATCCGATGGCTTTAAAATCGTTAATCACGAATCTGAATTTGTAGTTCGAAACTCGAATTTGATTTTTTTTTGTCCCTCTCTATGAAATTGGAATCTGCAACATGAGAATGGGAAGTTCTAAGTCTAAAGCCACTCGCCTCTTTACGAGTGGATCGTTTTTTTGGAGAAGTACGAAAAATGCGACAACATAATTGCAGCCAACCAAGTGGGGTGAAAGTTCACGGCATAAAGCGCCGTCCTCGCCGTTTCGCCAATTTGCAAAAACGGTTTTCATCGATTCCAGACATTTTCAAGCTCGATTTTGCACCCATCTCAAGCATCCGAGACTCCCGGCGTATAACGAACGTTTCAACGAAATTACAGAAGCGGCGGAGAAAAAAAGAGAAGAACCTCTTTGACGTCTTGTATTCGCCTTTCCGAGTATCCGAGCCCCGCTTAATTCAATCTTAGACTTCATTCGCGAATGCGACAATGAAGACGATGAGGAAAAAGACGAAGGAGAGGACAAAGGAGAGAACGGAACGGCATTCCAATATTGCCATTCAAATCTTCGCAAGTCTCTCGACGCTTCACTCAGACTGATAAAAAAAAAAACAAAGTTTCTACCTCGATACAGATAAAAAGAAAACCGGCTGCTTAATTCGATTTTGTTTCGCGATTTTGATCGTTGTCGATAAATTCTGATGAAATATATTATTCACTGGGAAATGTTACACGAACTGCAACCGATGACAACTGATTTCGCTTCGTCGGCTGTTTGAAATAATTTTCCTTTCGATAAATCGGCAATTTTTGGCATTTATCTGTTTATTTATTTATTTATTTATTTATTTTTTTTTGTTTTCGTTCCTGTTGATCGAAGAATCGAATGACGTTCATTAATTGAATCGAATAATTTCTGATACCGTAGATTATGAAGAAAGATTCTTCGCGGACATTGATTAAAGAGTTTGAATTTTCACGTAACCAAGTAAATCTGAACTATACGTTAATCGTATTCCACGAAATCTGTGATGATAAATTTTATTCCCAGGTTTTATCGATCAAGGCGGAAATTGATTTAGTGCCGAATTATCTGTTACAAGGAATCGTTCCAACAGCTGGCGCTCACCGTCAGTTTCCGTAATAATAGCGCAATAGACGACGTATCACGGATGCACAAATAATGCATTATGCATATAAAATCGGTGGATGATGTGCCGGATGTATTTCCGGCACATGTATTCGCGAGGCGAGGAAGGATTCGGTTAAGGCGTAAGAAAATCGGTTACAAATAAATTTTCATTTCACACCTGAGTTATTTTTCACGCTCGAGTTGCCGATCGTCAGGCGCAGGATAACCACCCTTGCACACAAGGGGCGCAAATTGCCCGGCAATATGTTGCCAATTGCATAGGTGTAAGTTTGCAGCGTGTGTGTGATACAAAGCGAAGTATAATCCGAAGTCTGAAATCAATATGCGAGGAGGACAACGGGACTGTTAACGTCGAATACTCGGCTGATTCGAATTATGGATGAACAAGCTCGTTAATGATCGTTGAGAAGCATCTTGAAGGGGAAAAAATAGTCACTCGTAGCGACACGTTTGAAACGAGGAGGTGATTCAAGGCGCGATATCGTTAGTAAGACACAACGACAGTTTCTTTTCCCCTGCAATGTTTTATAGATTTTAGGGCGGTACTTAGTTTGGATCTTACCGATTTTTTAACGATAACCGATTCGGATTTGTGACGAATAAGTAAATAGAAATCTGATCGAAAGCACAGGCATCCGTTTCAACCCGGAAAAATCTCCTCGCAAAGTCTGTGAAGTTTGTCATTTAGATTGTATCCGCATTTTTACTCGACTTTTAGTACGCGTGTATTTTACCGCGGGACTGACTGTTTGCGAGTAATCTGTAAGTGTGAGAGATCAATCGGCACCGATGCTGACGTTTGATAAAAATATCAGCATCGTCGACGGAGGATTTCACGTCAATCGTTCACCGACGTCAAACTCGCAAAAGAGTTAAATTCTAATTGGGTACAGCCGACACGGAATGCTCGACGGACGATGCTGATATTTTGCATCGAATATCGGAATCAATGCTCGCTGGTTTCTCACGGTAGCAAATTTTTTTTCAAACAACCGACTCCGCGACGAAATATACGCTGAGACTGTATTAAAAACGCGCGTATATTTTAAACGGCAGACTTCACAGCCCTTGCGCGAGGGCTGCTGCAGAGATCTCTGATTCGAAAGGGATCTTCGTTCGTTTATTTGGAAGCAATCCGAGTGGTGGCCGAGTGAAAATTCGAAAAGGTCGAAAACGAAAAGCACACCAAGGCTCAGACGTCGAGTAAAACTTGGAGAGGAGTGAAAATCGCCCCGCAGGTTGCGACTGCTCCGCGTTGACGAGAGTTCGCGGATTGAGAGGAATTGAAGCCACCCTCTACTCGGAGACCGAGTCTCACGTAGAAGCGTCTTCGACGTTGGTTGGCGTTCCTCCTCGAGGCGTGCTCTCTCGCTTCTTACCGCGGTTTGTCTTTGGAATTAAATCATCTGATTGCCATCGTACGTGAGTCAGGATCTTCGAACGGTGAGTTGGTTACGTTTATTCCTGTCTGTGTCCGTGTCTGTGTGTTTGAACGCAGATGCGGTACACTGGTTGCTCTGGCTGACAATGAGTTTAACTCGTCAAATCGAGTTGGCTCAAAGTTCTACCTTCAAGAGGCCATACGCGCGACTATCGGTGGAATTCTGTTTCTACTCGCGATCGCTACGCAATTATTACGATACTCTGCGACGATCGTTCTGCCCAGTTTTTTCTTATAGGCACGATACATTGATAAAAATTTTAATTTGTTACAGTAACTAGAAGATTCAGTAAAACTGGTATCGTTAAAAAATACTGTTCGAATAGTGTTGGAATTACGAAAAACGAGGTACGCGTAACCATTTTGCGCCTTCGTCGATCCTTTTTTGGTTATTGCAACGTGAAATCAGTTTCTGAGGTTTCACTCTACTTTTTTAGTTAAACAAGGCTTTAACGTCAATTTATCGTTGCACGAGCTTTAAACTTTCGCAACAGTTGCAAGAAAATATAGCAACAATGATCGTAATGAGAAAGAATAGTAACGGATACTAGACTTTCCGGTAACAGCTATAAAACTAATTGTCATTTTCTACCTGGAACTATATTTTTCGATTGTGATAAAAAATGAAAACAGTTAAGGACCGAGCGGTAAACGAAACTGAAAATTTCTCTCGGTGTACATTTCTTCGCGAACATTCGCGTCAATGTTTAAAAGTAGAATCGCTGTACGCGTGAGAGAGAGAAAGAGAGAGGATTTATTAGTTTTCAATTCAAAGAAATGTCTGTTTGATTCAACGGATGGTTTTCAGAACAACGGATTTTCTTACTTACGATCAAGCGAAACTGCACTGTACTTATTTGCATTGAAAAAACGTTGCTTACGCCATATTCCGCCGATTCGATAATGTTTTTGTTGCGGAGTTTGAAAATGCAGAGAATCTAAGTAGGTACACAAAGAATAAGTACATACAGAAATCCAAAATACGTGTAACAAAATCGCCTGAAAATTCTAAACTTTCCTTTATTTCCCACGGTTTATTCTAACCATATTCCGTATTATACCGGGACGATCTGTTGAAACTTGAAAATGAACCGCGCATGCGCGAGTTTTATCGGCTGTTCGCGCAGGCTGGCCAATCCGAGTTTTCAGCTGTCGAACTCTTTCTGCCGACGATGCGGTTGATACGAATTTTCGAGGTTAGAATCTCAAATAATCGAGGCAGCGACTCGGAAAGGTTTCGGAAGCGTTTGTTGTCGGGTCGGAAAGTTGATTCTTCGAAGAACGCTCGGAATTCAACGCTTACGCTCTTTGAAAATTCAAAAGGAGACATTTTGCGTAGGTTGGCCCGCCTGCGTCGCGGACAAAATTATCGCTGCGGGAAGATTTGGCCGACCAATGAGATTTAATAATTTGGCGCATGCGCGGTTCATTTTCAAGTTTTAAGAAATTGTCCCGGTATGTTTTTGCTGAAGAGGTGTATTCTTATACTTCTAATTTCTTCTTTTTTTATACAGTTATTACGGTTAAAAAGTTTTACGTTCTATTTTATCGCGTCGCTCTTCTACGTTTTCGCCGCGAACGGTGAGATCAGAAATCTTTTGTGGATGAGGGTTGTACCTGTTCTCGTTCGTTAATAATACGTGTATCGTTGATCTCTCGCGATCAATATACCAACGAGTAACTCCGTGCACCTCGTTGAGGCTTGATGTATGTCGTACGATTTCACGTTACAGCCTCTAGACACGCGTAATTCCTCAACGCGATCAAATGACAAAGAGAGAGAGCGCCAGAGAGAGAGAGAGAGAGAGAGGGAGAGAGAGGGAAGGTGGTTTCTTCGTTAAGAATATAATACATGCGCTCCAAATTTGGTTTTGAATCCTCTTTATAGGTATATCTATGATATAGATATAGTTGACATGGCAAACTTGTCGACAAAATCAATTCCGCGTATAAATTATCTGATCCACATTAAAGGTGACTCGACTCACCAGGAATAGACTCGTAATCGATACCCGACAGCAGCAATCTTTGTACAGATTTTTCGTGATTCATTCGCCATTTTGATCACGCTACTTGCTTTGCACCAATTTTCTTAAAAATTTTAAACCGCGTCTGTTTGATAAACGAAATAATGAAACGAAATATATAAAAAGAAAAAAAGAAAAAAAAAAGAAAACATTGAATCAACCGTGGTTTTAGAAATCATAAACTCAATTCGATCGAGTTGAATACGGTTTAAAGATTCTCTTTTTGCCGTTGGAGATGAAAAGGAAAAGAATATGCACTGATTACAGGTGAAAATAATTGCAAAATCGTAAATACAATTGTTTTAATCCTTCATTTTTTACTTATTTATTTATTCATTTTTTGTTAATTTGGAAATCGTATAGTTTGTTCGATTCTGTCGCATCAAGTTTAATTCCGTTTTTGAATACAGTAGATTACAATTTTAAAATTGTTAATAACCGGATGATAAATTTTGCTAACTCAAGTTGACGAGCTCCGAATTTTTTTCCCAAAGTCAAATAAAAAATATGCCGCGCGTGTAAATAATTTCAATTTTCGTTCGGCACATTTTTTTGTTCCCCATTCAACCGGACATCCTCGATAAATACGAGTAGTAAAAAACTGAGTATTTCGTTAAACGATTGCACTTTATACTTAGGCTAACGATTTTATGATTTCCATTTTAGTCAAAGTCTCCGGCACATTTCTCCTCGTGGCTTTAGATCTTTATACATGTATACGTATACATACATACATATGTATATAAAGTTGAGCAACTCAGAGCCACGACAAAGCGTGCCGAGGATCTTTGAGGGTGCGTGTGGACCAGACATTACGTCGTTTAGGAACCGGGCTGCTTTTGGCAGGAATTAGGGGAAGGGCTTTAAAAATAAAAATCAAGAGATTCGGGAATAAAATAGAGGGCGTAAATCACCTCAAACGGAAGTCAGCCACCCGGTATCTGCGTGCGTTTTTTCTTTTTTTTTTTTTTCTTTTTATTCCGTTTATATTTTCACCACGTGCCGTGTAATAATGATAACAGTACTAACAACAATGACAAGATAATGCGAATTTAATTAACGCGGGAAATAATTTTCTTTCGCATCTTTACTTTCCTTGTCGACAAATTGGGAAATACCTAGAACTATATTTTTCGATTGTGGTAAAAAATGAAAATAGTTAAGGACCGAGCGGTAACCGGAACTAAAAATTTCTCTCGGTGTACTTTTGTCAATCGAATTGTTTCCGTTTCTTTGTATTCAGTTGCTTGTTTTTTTTTTTTTTTTTTGTGGTTTTTTCAGTCAAAACTATAACGGAAATAGAAAAATGAAGACGGCGATATTCCAGGCTGACAAAATATTAGCCTGAATACGATTATCGATACGAAAGGCGGATAAGGTTATTCCGAGATGTTATATACGCCTGAAGAAGAAGTATAATCGTAATATGTCACGAGAATGATTAAATTGGCGAAAATAAACTTTCCCAGCTGCACGAAATGGCAAGAATTTTCATTTCACGATCGTTATCTTGACGTTTTCAGGCTTCTCGGCATGACTGGTAGACCGACTATATATCTATTAATATTGTACTCTCTATTACGTATTGTGGACGTATAAGCGGATGAGAATCACTCGGATGATTGATAATTGCAGGGGATTATGATTTACTGTAGGTCTGGATGATGCGCTAATTCGAGTCTGAATGCGGCCGAGATCTATGAAAGTAGATCCGTGATAAGACTTGCGAAATGTGTGTCATTCGGTTTATTGCCTTCGCCTCTCGAGCAGCTTGATTGGCTGTAAGAGTTTCGAACATTTTGTTAATTTTATCGCGAGATTGTCGTTCGTAATTTAGTATCATTGTCAAATTATTATACACGGGCTAAGAAGTTCGTATTAAAAAATACTGGATCTATGAATAAAAGTTCATGCAACGATGCGTTAATTTCAAATTGCCTCGATGTAATTTTTAAAAATCTGATAATATTCGGTAATTTTATTCAGAATACTGTTTTCTGTAAATTTATTGAAGACACTTTTTTTCGAATCATATCTGCATTGTTAAATGTTTAATTTTGCAACATCATTGCACCGATATTGATCCTGATCAACAAACGGCAGTGTTGAATTGACAGCTAAATAAAATAATAAAATCGAATCTGGGTATTCTAACAAAAGATAGTCCTTTTAATAGAATCGAACGAATCTACTTGCAGATTTTTTATTGAAATCATTTTCGAGTCATTTGTTTATAATTCCAGTATTCTTAATTTTTTTACTTCCGAAAAGAATTTCCGTAGTTTACGAATCTACTTTAATGAAATTATTGAAAAGTGTAATCGACATTTGGCGAGCCAAATTTTAGTAAAACTCTTAACAACTTTTATAGCAAAATCGCTTTGAAATTATAATTTGATACCGTGACGTGAGCTTCGATAAAAGATGAATAAATACCGTTTATCGCAGCTCGATTCTCTGCAAAGTATTCCACTGTCTCGTAAAGTATGAAATAATTTATTTTTTGCTCATTAATTTCTTCTCGAATGGATGCAGGATTAAATGTTCTGTAAATTTGAGTAACTCTGCGGCTTTACGATATTCTAAAATTGTAGAAAAAAAATGTTGCATGTGCAAAGCTCGTTTAAAGTTTGGCAAATTAAGGAATTTTATAACTATCCATTAAAAAGTAGCCAATAATATACAGAATTTACTCCAACACCGTTTCGCGAATATTGTTGCTTTTTATTCATTCATTTATATTACCTTTGTTTTCTTTTCTCTTTTGGCCAATAACTTGAAACACCTTTATTTCTTATTCTTTATTTTCTTAAAAATCATGTATCCCTAATTATTTCTACAGTAATCGTAAAATTCGTTTGCCATTTCCAATCGCGTAATAAATTCGATTCGTGGTTTGTTCACTGTTGCTGCGCATTTTGTATATTTCCGTGTTTCGGACTATTCAGATTAGTTTTTTTTTTTTTTTCTTGTTTTTTTCTTTTGAATAAATTTAACTCGACAGTTTTCGAGGTCAGCGAGCGATGCGTGTTGCGATAAATACACACGGAAAGAATAAAAGAGCAAATGTTGCTCAAAATTGACGGAAGAAAGGGACACGTCAGGTTTTTTTTTTTTTTGTAAAATGTATTTTGTAAAGTGCGGAATTTACTCTGTAAAGAGTGAAAATCACCGCGTTTTTTTTTAAATCTGTTCTCTTTTTCTCTTCACCGCGTACATCGCTTAAATAGGTAAAATTACAGACACGTAACTGCACGAGATGTTGACTGTTGTTGTTATTATTTATAAACTGCGTTAAATTGCTTTAATAACTTATTGCATTTTACATATACATACATAGGTCTAAGTTATACAATATCGGAACTTAATGATTTTTCAGTTAGAATTATAACGCCTTGATCTTTTTTCTTTTGTTTTCTTTTTTTTTCGCAATGTTATGTTTTATACCTTTGAAGATATTTTTTCTTCCGCCTCTTTTCAAGTTCATCTGATACTATAATCTATAATCTGTGTAACATGTATTTGCTGATGTAAATCTGTGTTGACTCCCTGTATAACCGGTATAATAAACATGTCATCATCATCATTATCGTTAACATTGTTATCGCGACAATTATTATCGTTTATATATCATTAATTTCTTAGTTGTCAACGTGTTAATATTATTTATAATTCAGTTACAGATATTATATAACAGTCTGTAAAGTCTTGCAAGAAATATTTTATCTTCAGTTGTCTTTTATATATATATATAATACATCGCGTATAGATGTAAGAAATTTTACCGAGATCACGGATTCGTCGTTTTACTCACGCTCTATTAAAATTACAGCACTCGAGAGAAGTTCGACTTCAAAATACATCTTTTTTTCCTTCAAAGTCAGCTAATGGAATTCTATACTTTGGAATTTCGGATGAAAAATATGCACGTGCGATTTTGTTCTTTCATCTTCTTCCTAACGCAGGAAAAGGAAGAATTCTTTGCCGAATTTATTACATCGATAAAATATCGCGATTTACGAACGCGGATCTTCGTTTCAGGAAGAAGATTACAGGCTTCTCCTTTTTCTACCAAACTGCGATTTTTATCGTCTGCAAGTGGATTCCAAGTAAATAAATGTGAATAAATTTCGAGGCAAATTTTTATACCGAGATGACTAACCGACGCGAAGGTGAAATTCCGGCTCTATTTCATCCGCTGGGTGCACGCAGTAAAACGTGTACATCGCATAACGCGGCTTACGGTATTTATTATTATTTATTTTTTATAAGTACGTGACCATGCTTACTTAATAATTTCCAAATTTCCATAATGCGTTTGACTAAAATTATTTACATCGACATTAAAATCGGTATTTACAGATTGTTAATTACTAAAAATTGACGATCTTCGGGCTCAGGTTTTATTGCTTGCGTCATTTAGGAAGAGATATTTTTAGAGGCGATTGTGACAATCGGATGTTAAATTAAAATTTTTACAGCTCTCTGTAATGTCACGTTGAACATTTTTACGAAACAAATGTGAACTTTCTATCCTAAAAACGGTGCCCGACTGAAACGTCGCTCAATAAACTTGTCAAATTAAAAATTAGACACTTTGGACGAAATTTGGAAATTATTAAATATTTATCATGCATATACGATTGTATATAAATAAATATATATTGCGTTGTGCGTATTGTTGTGGATTCTAATCGGTAGCTATGACGTTGAACATCGAAAATTCCATAACAGGTAACGCATTTTAGAAAATCACATGCACCGCGTAAATATATTTAATTGGATTTTAGAAAAAAAAATTCCCTAATTTCGTTCGTGGCTCCAGTTGAAAAGTTTTTTTTTTAAAAAAAAAGAAGATTTTGTTAAAGGACGAGTGTCACATTTCTTTGAATTTCTGAAGAAACACGTTACAGCACTTCGATTATTATTTCTTTCCTGACGTTTATATTCAACCCAAAGATCACGATCCATAAAATAACGATTTATCAACCGTGAATCTTATTCTCCTAAATTAAAAGTTTGTATTAAATTATAACTATTTTATGAGATTGAATAAATTGATATTACGATTGACGTAAGTAATAAAAAAAAATTTCAATCACGATACTTGATAAAATTAAAATAAAATTTATAAAAATGAAAAATCAACCGAGCGCGATATCCCGCGTAACGTAGAACGCTCGTCTTTTGACAAAGCCTTTCTTTTACCCTGAACAAACTTTTCAGGGGTGTAACATGGGTTGAAAATGGCAAATTATTTTTTTTCCCAAAACACCCTAATATATACATATATATATATACATACAAAGTTGCAATTTGTTGCAACGGTTCGCGTTGAGAAGACAGGATTATGTAATCTGTAAACTTTATTTATACGCATAATTCAAGCCCGAGTTTTTATCGATCAAACTCTCCGACCTTCTTGCATATTATTAATACTCTCGACGCCTCATCGCTCATTGAACTCTGTGGGCTCCCTTATCGTGACAAACTATGTGCACCAGTCGTAGATTTTTCACCGTGAATATATTCTCGTAGAGGTGAACTAGATCCTCACGACTTATCGCCTTCTCCTCAGATGCTCGCAACAGGTTTGGTATCAGAGTTCGCGATCTCTCGATCCTGAAAGTACGGAAAAAAAAGTATTTCGTTACGTTCTTATTTTGTCATTTGTAAAAAAAAAAAAAAAAAAAAAAAAGAAAAAACGATACTTATTTCTGTAATTCGAAAGTAAAAAATCCGGATCAAACAAGTTTCATCGCTTGAATATTAATTACCATGCATATAATTTTACAATCTTTCATTGTTTTTAACATGCATGCATGCATGTTTTTTTTTTTTTTTTTTTTTTTTTTACAACACGAATTTACTTCCAAGCTAATTGTGTAAAATTACAGATTGCGACACGTTTCTTTTTCATTGACTGCTACTAAACTGTACAAATACAAGACACGTCGCAGAAGATGTATGTATATAATTTTTTTTTTTTTTATATGCATATATATTTTTGCCGAGTAATCCTCGGTCATAAGCCGGCTGTATATATATAGATTACAAACTCTAGCCATGACCCAGACGCCTTGACGGCTGTCCATTTTTTTTTTCATTCAATCATTGTTTTTTTTATTTATTTTTTTTCTCAATTCACTTTCACCAATTTCATTGTCCGTCAAGGATCATCCCGCAGCCACGTCGGTAGATAGTTATTATGGACCAAGAAGAAGACGTCGTTAGGATTGCCAAACCCTGCAGGCGCGAGGATGATGATTTGCCCGAAACAGTGACGGATCGTTAAATTCACAATGCGTAAAAGGAAGGCTGGCTGATTGTACGTAAGAAGAGCCATGACCTCGTGATTTGACTAGCGTCTAACTCTATGAAATAAAAATCATGCAACAAGGTCCAAGGAAACGTTGACGCAAATTCGTTGATTTAAGAGATTTTTACTTTTCGCTTTATTGTTAAAGTATAATGATTTTACTTCAGGTGCAAAACTTGTTGTCAAAAATCTCATTTTTCAATTCCCCAAAGGAATTTGTTTCAGTGATATCATCATTTTTAATAGTCGGAGGGAAAAATTTTTTCTGACACTTATTTCTGTGTCAGCTGTACAATATTCATAGTAATTTTTCATTTCTTCCCCGAAACGTTATCGTATTACGTCGCTTTTCAAAATACCTTCTCGGAAATGAAAAACTTATTTTGCACACTGTTAATTGACGAGTTGTTAATAGTTTTTAAAAAAAAAAATTTCCAGATTTGTATCAATTATCAGAAGTTCAAGTATCAGAATTACATTACATTATAGGGGAAAAAAATTAAATTCACCTCTAAAATTGTCTAAGAGAAAAAAAAGAGAAAAAAAAACCTGCTATCGTGATCGAGGATAGAAAATTTACGAAAATTTTGTCATCCGAACATCTATTTTTAATCCTATGAATAAAAGAAAAGAAACTAGGCAAAAAAAAAAAAAAAAAAATCGGTAAGTAACGTTGAAGAATAAAATCTGTTGAATCTTGAAACGTGACTATTCGGAAGTTAAACGACGAACAAAGAAACGCCAAGTCTATTACTCGGAATGCTTATGAATATTAAAAAAAATAAAAATCAAGCAACAGCGTACCTGTGGTCGAAATTCCACGTCGAAAAGAGAACCAGTTCCTCGTATGATCGGTAAGGATTGATGGTGTGCCTATCGGCGTAAGCACAACGATCGGCGCTCCAGACGCCGTCGCATCTGAATTCACCGTCAGAATTACAGAGCGCGAATCGCGGCACCGTTTCGTCGTTTTTGCCGATTTCGTAGGGACATAAATCGGCAGATTTATCGTTAGCGGTTGTTTTTTTAACGGGAGATATTCGTCGGGCGTCCGTTTCGTCGGTATCGTTTTCCTCGGGGAAAAATTCCGCGAGAAATCGGTTGCTGTTCCACGGCGACCAGAAACCTGCAGAGACAGCGCCGATTTTGCACGGACAGTGAAAATGGTGGCACGAAAATACCGAGGCGCTGAAATCCGCCTCGTCCGAACTCAAATTCGCAGGTTTTTCTGCTTCTTCTTCTTCTTTTTCGCCGATCGATCGGCCGATCTCCAACCGATTTTTCACCCCTCTTGCGTAACTTCGGTCAAAGTAAAAACCGAAACAGTGATCCTCCTTCAGTTGGAGCTTGAAATACGTCATCACGTGCAACAGACGACGCCTTGCCGATTCGTTCTTCGAATATACGTCCGAAGTCTTTATTTGATCGATCGTTTTGTACAGGTAACACCGGATCCTGTCCTGGCATCTGCGGTGCATGTAGGCCTCCTGAAAATTCGAGATTACACTTTAATTTGATAATTTTTTCACGAAAAAATTTCTCGCTTTTTCTATCGGCCATTTTTATTACCAATAAAGAGTTTCAATTTTTTTCTCATCATCATTACCGATTTACGAACATTCTCGCGATTCATTGCATGTATTTTCAAACTAAAATGAAACAGCAAATCTATCTTTGCCTAAAATGGAATTTAGCCAGATTAGCATGAAAGCTTATGGTAATTATCCCGATTTATTTATTTATTCAATTTTCTTACAAATAATTCGAGTCCTGCGCATACAATTCATCCGATCGTACTTCCAGAACTTGCTTCATACGCAGGAGTGGATAAAAACGAAAACGTGAAAAATCACGATCCTCCTTGAAGTCGAAGCGAATTAATAATTTTTTCGAATTTCAGATTTTATTCAATATTATGGGTAAATTTAACCTAATTTAGGATACGATTCATCCAAATATATAATACAGCTATTATGCGAAAATGGTCATGACGTAATTTGAAATTACTGCATTAAAGCAATTTCATCGTGCAGGTGGAATCGGTGGAAAAATCGGTATCTATGAAATAATAAAAAAAAAAGTAAAATAAATTGTAAAAGTAAAGACCATGGACTTTACTTGTGAATGGTTTTTTTTTTTTTATAATTATTATTGTTTATCCTCGATCAATATTCTTACTTTAGTTGTGGCCGTCGTCTCCAAATTCTTAAACCAGTCGGGATGATCCTCCCTCGAACTGAGTCTAGTCTTTTCGTCGTTCTTGTTCAGAGCCTTGTTCAAAACTGCGATCTTCGACTTTAGATTCTCGGTGAGAAATCTCGATATCGCATCGCCGGTCGTTATGAACTCGAGATTGACTTGACGCAGCGTGTTGTATAATATGTCAGCATCTGTGAAGCGAGTATAAATGATTATATTTGTAACATTTTGGTCCGAAAAAATTATTGGCTGCGAAGTAATTGCAGAAATTCGAACTCCTTGTGTTTTAACTTTGGTGAAATTCTTATTCAATCTCTCAGGGATAGAATTTGAAAAAAGTTGTCAACGGATCAATATCCGATGAATTGGTGTTCCGAAACAATTAATTATTGTTCGTCTTTCACGACGGTAAACAGAATGAAATTTTAAAAAATTTCTCAAAACTTGCGATTTGTTTTCAGCTAATTTTCAAATGCTGACAGGAACTTCTGTCGAGAAGATAGGAAAAATTTTCAACTCTTTCTTATTACGGTTATCGCACTTGGACTTTTGGACTTTTGGACATTTTTACGAACTTTTTAAATTAACTATATATTTTTGTAGACCATCGGATCTTGAATTGACACGGATAAACATTAATTTCGCCACCTGTGACCGCACATTCAATTGATTCAACGACTTTTTTCTCTCAGTGCCGAAACGTGCACATACCTAGCAAAATTAAGATGTTTCGGCAGTTTCGACGCTTTCAAGTGTTCCACGGGATGATGCGTGACATTTTAATAAGACTGAAGTGTTTGATATTCCGAGCATTTGTATAATGATGAGTCGTGGAGTTGATTAAAGAAACGACATGCGAATCTGCTGTAAATATTTTTAACACTACTTACTTGTTTGAAAAAATTCATGTATACGTCACCTTATACATACAAAGAACCCGTAAATTAATTAAAGTCTTCTCAAACCTTGTGGCTTTGGATAAATAAACATCAAACGCAAAAAGCAACAACAAACACGTTTCAAAAATTACGATGTTGAAAATTTCAACGTCATCGTGAATCCGCAACGAAAAATTACGAATGTTCACCATTTTGTTTAAGAATTTATTTGCCGACAGTCTTTGCTACTTCTTATCAATTTCAAAGAAGTCGTAACGCGCGTACAAACAATTATTCAATAAGTTTCGAAAATTATCAATCACGAATTTTTTCTAAATACTTCGATATTGCCAAGAGCAGAATTGTGGAGTAAAATTTTTTTTTAAATTTACAACAATCAAAAAATCGCTGTTCAAGAAGTTCCGAATTCTCCTGTTGATTGAACAAAAATCTACGACGATTCTCAGAAATTCCACAGTGAAAAAAGTGCGAATGAAACGGTTGATAAAAAATTAAAAAATTAAATAACAACAAAGTTCCTTCGCGATTGCTAAAAATCAATCGGTTTCATTCGGCGATGTCTTTTTTATTTCAACTCTCATTAGCATCCAATGGGATCGTATAATATATTTCAATTGGGCATATATATACATATGCGTATATATATTTTATTTGTATAAATATGCCGGACGCGAAAATTAAGTCCAACGCATTTTAATAAATTATAGTGACTTTGCCGAATCGCGATTGCAAACGTTCTGCGACTCATCGTGTCCTGTGAACCTTATCCTAAATGCGGGTGTTTATTTAATTAATTACCAGCGAAAAATGCAAATCCCCAAATACATATGATTATGGTGAAAGAGAATTGCATCAAATTTTGCAACGCGTCATTGTTATTCGCACTTTTTATAAACCGTAAGCAAGCGTACTTTGAATATTCATTGAATTACAACATTTTTAAGCTATAGCGGTGATTTTACGAAACGTACCTGCTTAAAAAATTGGTATCAGAATGACGAAGAAAAGCTCAGAAATCGCTGCTTAGTTTCAAATCGCTTCGGAATTTTTCCAATTCTTGTCAAAATTCGTTCAATTTCACTCTAATAGAAACACTGTTTTATACTAATTCTGAAAAATGACAAAGTACAATTCGCGGCGTCTTATTGACAATCATTATAAATGGTAAAGGGATTTTGCAGGATTTGGCATATCAAATAATCCGCAACCAGAAAAAGCTTATCTCGTATATTATCTCATCATATCGTCACGAATCTTTGCTCGCGTTCGTTACTTGCATGCAAAAGAATTTCGAGACGTTCTCGCGGTTTCCCCGTGACGGATTTAACTTGCAATATCCGCAGTCCGCGTAAGTTAGATTTCGCCTGGGATTGCTAACTGGTTAAAAATTGTTAAACCAAAAGTGAAATCGGGAAAAGAAATGAAAAAAAGATTTTTCCTCACCTGACAAAAACTTCTCCCCATGTCGCTGCAGTATCAAGGTAGTCTGCGGTTCTACCGATTGAAAATATTCGTCGTCGATTACCGATCCGTCGACGAGACAAATCGTCACTCTATCCCGCTCATCGGGGTTTAAAATCTGTGAATTCGAATCAGGTAAAAATTAGAACGAGGAAAAATCAGTTGAATTATTTATTTTTCTTTTTTTTCTCTTAATTTACAACGTTTTTAAAACGGACTAAAAAGTATTAAATTATTTCTCCTAGCTCCATACAGATTTATAACACCGTGCAGATTTGTATCGAAAAATATGAGGTGCGTAAATAAATAATTCATGCGTGATTAGTTCGGTAACAATTTTATCGGGCCGCATATGATGTGAAACGTTTTCGTTTTAAATCTCTGTGAGGTTGGGTGAAAATATTTTATACTTTTCAGACCGTTTTAGAAACGTTGTAAATTTGGAATAAAAAAAAAAAAAAAAAAAAAAAATTGTTTAAATAATTGTTTTCTGCTTTTTAATATTCTGTGTGTAGAATATTCGAGATCTAATCTCAGTCGAAGCTAATCGAATTATTTTTTTCTCATTATTTCAAATCAACGAATAATATTGCATTGGCATCAAGTTCTGAGCTATGTTTAAAGTTTTAAGTCTCTAACTCGTCGTTAAACTCAAACTCGATGATCATTTGCATGATATAACGTATGATACATATACCACTTAGAAGTCAGAAGAATCGATAGAATAAATTATTGTCTGATAATATAATTCGTTGATTTTACGAGACGGTCAATGTCTGGCTTAATTTTCAATCTCCTTATTTTCGTTTCCTGTTATTTTTTTTTTTTGTCAATTTCTATCCGGTATTTCGTTCCGGTATAAACATTGGACGAGTGACAAAAAAAAAAAAAAAATCGGAACATAACAAATCATAACTGGCTGATAAATAAGAGGAATTACAATGAATTAGAAACGCGGATGTAAAAACAAACCGAAGTGATCGGACAGGTTGTTTAATCAGCGATGTTGATCGGTTGCGAAAAAACAAACTTAAAACAAAACACAAAATTTATTGATTACAGAAAACAAAGCCTGATGAAACTCGAAAATAAATAAATAAATCTTGTTCATCGTTTTTATACTGAAATGAAAATTATGTCTTTTACAAGCAAATATATGTTTGCTTGTTCTTCCTTGTTTTCTTCATTCTATAATTAGATATTTGTTTGTTTGGATCGAATAAGACTGACTTGCTCCTGATAAATTTTCTAGAGGATCGAGGCAAGTCTAATGGCGTTTCGAAAAATTTATGGCTTTGTGAATCAACAAAATTGACTAATGAATTCGAATAAGATTATCTTAATCAGGGTAATTTTTACGTTCTACATTATATGAGTCAATTTAAATCGTATTAAAAAAATCTTTCGGTAGGTGATTACAGGTTTTTAATTGTCTGAATAATCCTTGAACGATATTTACTTGTTCCTAGTGAAAATAAAAAAAAAAAAAATCAAATAAATAAATAAATTAAGGAACAACTTGAACACGGGGAATTTTTTAAATTCAATCGCGTTTCATTCGAATCAAGCAAATCCATACTGGTTAAATTTCACGAAAGAAAAGTTTCAGTTTTACGTGTAGATGCACATGCATAAAGTGTATTACACGTATTTAAAAAATAATTGAATCGTGTTTTTTACCTCCCTTTAAAAACGATAATTGGAAAAAATAGTGATCGAATAAAACTTCCCCATCACCTATTTATTCATAAAATATATATATATTTAAATGTATGTTATCGAACGTAGCAACCATTCAAATCTCGTAAAAAAGAAAAAATCGAATCTTTCCCTCGGTGTGAAAATTGTCCTTTGAGGAAAATCTTTGAAAATCAAGGGCAGAAACGAAAAACCAGGATCAACGCTTGGTGGGGCAGAAAGGGGCTGGTGACCCAGTTTCGGGGGAAACGTTGAAATCGAATTTGCAGAGGTTCGTTAGGCGGACGGAGATGATTCGTCGATGTAATCGACCTTGACCGAGACTCGCGCAACCGGAAGCGGATGTTCCTAGTTCCACGTGCAGCTACATTGACGGGGTTGGAAAAATGAGAGCATCGACGCTGGGGTCTTGGACCACTCGATAAAGCCGGCAACTGCAAATCCGGCCGGGCTTATGCACTTGCAATTGCGGTTGCATCAGGCGTCACCCGAATGCGGGGGAGGAAGCTGGGACGTGATCGCGTAATCTCTAGTCTCTCAATATTCATCTTATGCTGATGAGAATTTGTTAGCGGAGGGGGGAAAAAAACGTGTTTACAAAGAAATATCGACACTCGGAAGAGTGATCCTTTATGGAAACTGCACTGAGAGAATTTTCATTTGTTACAGTAACGAGAAAAATTCAGTAAAACAGGTATCGTTGAAAAAACTGTTTGAATATTGTTGGGATTACGGAAAACGAGGTACGCGTAAACATTTTGCGCTATCGTCGATGGTTTTTTGGTTATCGCAACGCGAAATCAGTTTCTGAGGTTTCACTCTACTTTTTTAGTTGAACAAGGCTTTAACGTCAATTTATCGTTGCACGAGCGTTAAATTTTCGCAACAGTTGCAAGAAAATATAGCAACAGTGATCGTAATGAGAAAGAACAGTAACGGATACTAGACTTTTCGGTAACAGTAAACTAATTTTCCGCCGAGTTTTGACTAAAAACAAAAACTTGCATTCGGAACTCGACCCGAACACTTGTAACCGATCAGATTTAACGATCATCCGGTAATTTCCCGGCTCGATTAAGTTGGCGTTAAGTGTTTAGCACGGATCAACGATACGACAAATTATAAAATACAACTCACATTAAACTTTGCGCAGGCCTTGCTTTTAAGCTCCTGAAAATCCTTGCAAGCGACTCCGAATCTCCGAGTGCGATCGGCATTTGTCACTCGGTATCCCTTGATCTGAAAAAAAGGTTGAAAGAACAATACCAGTCAGTAATGTAAATCACAAATACAGTGATGTAAATTTTTTTAGCGACCGTTTTAAATCACCTCTTTCTCATCGTTAACCGGCCGAGAGTCTTCGCCTTTCATTACGCGACGGAGCCGATCAACGATGACGGACATGTTCTTTCCCGCAGAGTTCCGATCGAGAAAGTAGCGAAGAACGGGAAGAAACGGGGAAAAACCGAGCCGCTCGGTAAGTTAGGAAACTGCTTACCGACGCCGAGTCTACGAACGACGCGTGGCCCGATACGCACTACGAACAGCTGTTCGCTTCCTGCGAGACGCGTCCCAACCAAACCTGACTCTTGTTAATCGCTCCGCGGATCGTTCGTACCGAGTATTTTTCACATCGGAAATTTGAAACGATCTTCGGAACGCGACGAACGGAACCGGATGCCGAATTTAAGAGGGGCTTCGACTAGTTCATGATCCGACGGATCCGCCGACGAGCGACGGACGCCGCGACGCCAGGAGAGCCCAGGAGAGACTGGAGAGGAATCGTCGATCCTCTTTTATCTCTGCGCAGTCGCGTTGCGCGACTGCGTTTTTCCCTGCTAGCCTGCAAAACTCGCACAGCGTGCAAAAGTCGCTCGAACGCGTCGCGATTTTCGAACGAATACTCGTGCTTTTTATGCGGTCCATATTATTGGCATATTGGGGATAAATAAAAAATTCCTCTCTATCTTATTGTTAATTACTATTAATAACGAATAATGCAGCTGGACGTACGCTGAGAAAAATTTCATTTGTTACAGTAACCAGAAAAATTCAGTAAAACGGGTATCCTTGAAAAAAAAATCTGTTTGAATATTGTTGGAATTGCGAAAAACGAGGTACGCGTAAACATTTTGCGCTATCGTCGATCCTTTTTTGCTTATCGCAGCGCAAAATCAGCTTCTGAGAGGTTTACTCTACTTTTTTAGTCAAACAAGGCTTTAACGTCAATTTATTCTTGCACGAGAATTAAACTTTCGCAACAGTTGCAAAAAAATACAGCAACAGTGGTAGTAATGAGAAAGAATAGTTACGGATACTAGACTTTCTGGTAACAGCTGGAAAACTAATTTTCATTTTGTACCTAAAACTATATTTTTCGATTGTGGTAAAAAATAAAAATATTTAAGGACCGAGCGGTAACCGGAACTAAAAATTTCTCTCAGTGTAGGTCGGGTTCGATGTAATTCAAAATAAGTTTATAAAAAGAAAAGATCTCTTGTCGTACAGAGGAAAATTTTAAGACACCTAATTTCAATTATAACGAAGTCGGAAAAATCACGCTATTTTATTATTAACATTTCTTACCGTTTGATAATAATTGTAGCTCATTTTATTTATATATGAGATTCCTGACCTCACCAGTTATTGCTTAAAAACATTCGATATTCAGAATCGTGACAATTTGATTCAATATTCTAACTTTATTTAAATTCGCTTAGATGGGAGTTCTTAAATACTCGTTTTATCGCATCTTTATTTAAATATTTGTTTTTTTTTTTTTGGACTCCCATTTCGTTCGAATCGACGAAATCGGAACATCAGAAAGTTTAATTATAAATATTGATGAATTAGTTTTGAACCGGTAATATGACAAGTTCGTCGAATTATTTAAAGGTCATTCCAAGTATATCGATTATTGTTACATATACGATAAAACTTTGCAGTTCAGATAAATAATCAGTGTAACGCGTTCGATTAATATTATGTAAATCAAATAAATGATCAAATATTTGAATTAATCATTTTACAATGAAAACAAACAGAATTCAATCGAGTGCAATAAGTCTAGCCTGAAAAATTTCACCATGTCAATTGCACTGATTGTGAGTTTGATTTGTTCAATGTCCTCGGTATAAAATATAATTAAACTTGATTCCAAAATTCTACCGTCAAATGTAATAGTTAGTATTTTACTGTAGAATTCGAGTTCACGAAAAATAAGAAAAAGAAAAACCCGCATTTACTAATTTGCTTTAATCTAATACGACAGTTTAAGGGGGGGAGCCTGCTTTAGAGGCTTTAAAAAATCGGTTTTTTCGAGGATTTTTTTGGGAAGGAAAGAAATATCCGATTGAAACGAAACTTTCAGGGTTTATTGTTATGTATTTCAACAGTCTTCTCGAATTTTTTCATTAGGATACATGTCATATTATGCCTGGTACAAGCATTTCACCGAGGCGTCTCGAGTGTGCATTTGTCGTGCGGCGGGAAAGGTGCAGGTCGCAATTTCCGTCTGAAACAAAGAACCCAAAAAAATTTTTACTTCTCAATAGTATAGTTTCTAGTTAAACCAAGAAAATTCAACAAAAAGTGAAAAATTCAACAATTTTTCGCAAATTAAAAAAAAAATTCACTTTAGATTGTTTAAAAAGTGGGTTAATCTTGACTTTCTTAAAGTTTTTTAGGTTCAACTAGAAAAGAATTTAATCCCGAGTAGAATGCAATTTGTCTCGTTTCGATAGGACGTTTAGTTTTTTCCGTATCTTTCCCGCCAATTAGGAAAAATCGTAAAAATGAAAAACCGAGCAATCGTGCGTCAAAGTTTTCGTATATAAAAAATCGTAATTTTCTTGAACTTACCGCATTAATATGCTAATCAGCGATTCCTGGTCCATAGAGTCGCCCTCCAGACTCTTCAAAACACTGGTTCAAAACTTCAAAAAACTGGTTCAGACTCTTCGAAAAACTGGTTGAAAACTTCAAAAAACCGCTCGTATACCTGCTCGACGCTTGCTCACTATTTCTTCTGTAACTCCGAAAATATTTCGAATCTGCGTCTGAAATTTTAGGGACACATTTTGGATAGTTTGGGAAGACATTTACGCAAAAAAAAAAATAGATTTTTTGAAGCCTCTAAAGCAGGCCCCCCCCTTAAAACTCCTTTCTTGGATTTTGACTCTTAACGACTGATGTTCGCGTATTTCTTCGAACACACGTCGCGAGGTAAAAAATGAACTAAAAATTGTTTTTTCATACGTTTAACGATTATCTAATAATAATTAACCGAAAGAATTATGGCGCAGATGAATCGTAGGTCTGATCAATTACGTCATAACCAAGGACTGCGGTCAGTGCTTTTTAATATGATTATATGCCAATACAAAACACGAAACAACAAATTAACAAAAAGAAAAAAAAAAAAAAAAAACCGATCAAGAGTTCCGGAACTTCTCGCTGTTTCCGGTATTTGCGTAAATGAAAACCGTGGACAAAAACATATGAGGTTTTGCAAATGTTTTGCCAATGGCAAGGCGAATTTTTTCGCATAATCTAATCAGTTCCGATTAGTTGATTGGAAAGAAACCGAGCAGGCGAATTTCATCGAAAACCTTGTTTATTCGTTTTCGAGACATATATCGTCGGACGGAAAATCTATGAAAAATATAAACATCCGTCTAAAATCAGTCGGAGATATGATATTGATCAATGGATTATTGATTAATTTTTTCTTCGTGCGGATTAATTTTCAGCTTGTTCTTCTGGAAATTTGTCCTCAGATCGAACATAGGTGAAAAAAACGGTCGGAGTATCGATTATATACGTTGAAAAGAATCCATTGTCCAGACGAAGTTTAGTGCGGTTATTCAAGGTTGCATGTTTCATAAACTGGAATCAGGTAAAACGCAATCATCTTAACGACTCACGAATGCGATTGAAAAAATATTTAATTGGTGAATAAATATTAATTGCATACGCGAATCGCTTCTGGCGGATGAAGCGGATAAAAATTACACGCACGATGGGTGAAATTCACTATATTTTTGATTCTCTGAAACGAATCGAGACCTCAAGAATGAAGAGGTCGTCTGAAACACGCTAAAAATTTAGGCACGTGTAAAGTCGGAGGTTTTTAACATTTGTTTTTTCGTTATCAGGAAATACTCGTTCAAATAGAATAAATTAATAACCGCGGAAATAACTGTCTTACGATATCATTGGGTTAAACATTGTTGTAATAATTTTTTCTTCTACCGTTCTTCCTCGTTAATCCGAATTCGCAAAACTATTGCGACAGATGAAACAGACGGATAAACATTTGAGCCGTGCAACACAAAGAAAAATATTCCGCATCGGTAAAATTCTACCGAGGCATGATTAATCTTTGGCTTTATGTCAGCGTTTCAACTTCCGTTCAACAGGATTGCTTGTACAGTTAAATCATCTTGCGTGTAATTAAATTACCATACAAACTCTAACCGTTGGCTTTCTCAGCGCTTTACGCACGCTTGTTACGCATAATCGCACCTGCGTTATTCGCGTTAATCATTGCAACTTGTTGTTAGTAATGATTGTTGTCGGGATAATCAATTGCGCGCAGCGAGATCCGAACAATTTTTATTACCGCGTGACTCGAACATTTTTACATCGGTAATACCGCAAGTACAAAGTGAAAATGGAAAGAACAATTACGAATATATCATTTACAAAAAAAAAAGGGGGGGGGGGTTTATCTGTATTTATTTTTATATTTTGACTTTCAAATTTTTTTTTTAGAATAACTGAGATAGGAAAAATTATATTGAAGTCGCTGACTTTAGACGGAATAATGTTGAAAATGTTATGCCGATAAAAATACCAGGCAGAAAAGCAGTTGTGATTATATCTGTCGATTTGCGATTGAAATCTTTCATGGCGAAAATTATAATACACGCAAAACATAGCGGAAATAAAGTGATGCCCGGGGTGATGTCACCAGATTATTTTCGATTTGATTACAGAAAATGAACAAACAAATTCAAATCTTCGCTTATTTCCGATTCTCTCACAAACCCGCGGATTCGTGCACATTACGTAATTTTAATCACTGCTGTAGGTACACATACATTGTAATATGGGTATTAGGGTGGTCCTTTATAGGATTGTTTTTGAATTTTTATGAAAATTAATTTTAAAAAATTCCATGAACATTTGAGCACTCTACATCAACTCTAAGATAGTTTACTTTGTAATCGAAGTATCTTATGAAAATAACATGGAAAAAACTTTCTTTGCACTTTGAAGTTGTATAATTCGTTGATGAATGTACCGAAATCAATGGAAGATACATATTTTTGTAAAGAATTCAACGCTCTAGAAAAAATCTCTGATGTATAAAGTTCGTAAATGGTAGCCTTCGTATGTTAATTAACGTTCAAAGTTTAATCGAATTCGTTAATCGCATTCATTTACGATTTTTATAAATCAGTGTTTTTTTTTTTTTTTTGTAGATCGTTCACTTCTCTACAAAAATATGTATTCACCATTATCATTTATATATTCGTCAACGACGTATAAAATTTCTAAGTGAAAAACAAGTTTTCTTCCACGTTATTTCCGTAAGATACTTCGATCACAAAGCGAACTATCTTAGAGTTGATTTAGAGAACTCAAATATTCGGGGATTTTTTTTTTTTTTTTTTAATCAATTTGAAAAAATTGAAGCGCCTGGGAGCATAAAAATTAAAAAACAACCCTGTTAAGGAACACCCCGACGTATACAGCTAATTTATTTCTCGTTTCTTTTCTCGTTCACAAATTTTTACACTCTTTGAATTCTTATTTGTTTTTCTTTCTTTCCTATTTCTGGTACAAGATATATACGAGTAATGCCCGAAAAGAAAACCTCAGATCCGTGTGATGCGTGAAATTTTGCAAACGGATTTGTCTCAAGTCAGTCAGGGAAAAAAGAAAATCCATTGACCTAGATTCGATAGGAAAAGTAATTTGACATGAATAAAAGTCAAGTAATATCACGAATCTTGATTGTGAATATTTCTGTATCAATTCGTTTGTTTAAAGAAGTTGGTTGGCCGATGATTTATATTTTTCATCAATTATATTACAAGATGTCTGTACATTGGGTGTTTATCGTTAGAATTTTCTCCGCAACGGCTGATTTTATTCTTTAGTAGATAATACCGCAATTCGATAAAAAATTAGCGATAAAAAAAGGACGAATTAACTTGACAAGTTTCACGTAGGTAACACGTCCCTTCTCTATAATACTCGTTTGTTTTATAATATATGTAGACACTCTCTTGAGCATAAATATAATGTATAATTGAAGATCCCGAAATTTGACATTCCGCGTGAAATAATTATAATCATTGAACAAGATTTCAATTCATCGACATTGATGCCGAGTGATTTTTATCCACTTCTGCCGTATATTATGCCCATTTCGTGACCGACAATGCCTGTTCACCGATAGTGAAAGCACTTCTCATCCAGCTATTACCTTGATGAAAATACCATTGCAATTAACGACCGGCTCCGGAATATATGCCAAGAATGTAAAACAGAAGAATTGGAATGCCGAGGCTGAAAATTTTCGACGAATAATCCATACCGTCATTCGATTGTCGCACGAATCTTTTTCATGCGAGTCGCAATTCGCCAAATTTTCGGCCTGCTTTTCAATTTTACGAATATTACGAATCGAATTTTCCGCACTTCCTGTCGTCGGTAATAAAACATCTTCCCATATATTTTCAACGTGAAGAAGCCCGTTCTTTCTGGATGTAAAATCTATTCTCAAGTAGATTATGCATATTCGACTGGAGACTAAAAATAGTGTATTATCTCATTAGTGTGGAAAGTGGTAGATTTCCGATGAGCGCTGTGACCACACGATTCGGATATCTCCATTTGCATTCATGTTACGAGCAATTTTTCATATTTTTGTGAAAATCAAACGAATGTAATATGATAATTTGATAGATGTAGATGAAGGATAATCAAGGGAACCAGAGGCAGAAGTCTGGCTTCGCGAAACCTAACCTAAACGTGCAAACTTCAGGCTGAACTGAACCCAATGACGTTAATGGCGATGGGTAAAGTCCGTGCGTAAAATTAAGCCATGCGCTAAAAAAAAAAAAAACACTAGTGCGCAAAGGATAGTTTCAGCCAAGCGCGTGCGCCAGCATCGTTTTACCGCACTGTTAAAAAATGGGACACTTTACGCACGCTCCACAGGCTTCGAAAAATAAACTTTTAGGATCTCGATCAGTTTTACGAAGATATTTGATACCCCTGAAATATTTGAACCGATTTAATCACGACTTGACTTTCGTCTCCGTCGAAAACTTTCCGGACCAGATAAATTCTATTCGAAAATGTCTGCTTTATCACACTTGAAGAAATAAAGATATTTCCATTTTTATTTATCTAGACTTTGAAAAATATATTCCACAACTTTTAGTCAAATCGAAATTTTTATCCGAAAAATCAGGCCGAAATTCGGAGTATCAGAGTCCGTGCACACAACTTTTTACGGATGGAAAAAAAAGGGCGAAGAAGAGAGAATATCGATGAGTATTTTTTCATCCTGCAGACGGAAAGACTTGCGGAAATAAAATTGATCGGACGTCGATTCGATTGGAAATCTCGTCCTTTTTCGTTTCCGATCACAGGCTACGCGTCCGTTTCGATTTTTTCTTTTTCATTTCCTCTTTATTCTCGTCAGTCGGTGCCCGAGTCTGACTTTATGCACTTTACGCGTGTAAAACGGCCATCGAGCTATGACTCCCCGCATTATTACAAAGCCTTGAACGCCGCCGGCGCTGTTTACGCCTCTGACCCGATTTTGCACCTCGTTTATATACCTATGTCATACCCATACATTATATATTTTACCGTCGTGGCACTTACAGGTATGTAAACCTCTAACACCGGGCTGCTTTGTTAATTGCTCAATTTTCATTTACGCACATCGTCTCGAATGCCGCAACGTACAGATTTAACTATCTCTAGGCTTCGATGTTTCGTAGCCTGGAACTGCCGTTATTTCAAACATCAACAATTCCAAGGCTGCTTTTTGCAAGCTTTCGAAAAATTGTACAAACAAATTTTTCACCACTCGCGACGTAAATGCATAAGAATAATCAAAGTTCGTTCATTCAAACCTAGGTTCATGAGGTATGAAAAATTCCCTTTTCTCCCTGGCTCAGAATTTTGTTTCATTTCCTTTTTACTCAAATCGAAAGCCGCGAAAAATTGACTCGACTTCATTTCTGTTTAAGATTCGTTGCGCGAGAAAATAAAAAAAATCGTATCCTTTCGGTAGTAAAAAAAAAAAAATAACACGGCAATAATCTACACTGAGTAATATTTCATTTGTTGTAGTACCTAGAAAAATTCAGTAAAACAGTTGTCGTTAAAGAAACTGTTTGAACAGTCTTGGGATCACGAAAAACGAGGTACGCCAAACCATTTTGCGCTATCGTCGAGACTTGTTGGTAATCGCAACGCAAAATCAGTTTCTTCGATTTACTCTACTTTTTTAGTCAAACAAGGCCTTAACGTCAATTTATCGTTGCACGAGCGTTAAACTTTCCCAACAGTTGCACGAAAATCTAGCAACAGCGATATAAAACTAATTTTCATTTTCTACCTGGAACTATATTTTGTCGATCGTGTTAAAAAATGAAAATATTTAAGGACCGAGCGGTAACCGGAATTAAAAAATTTCCCCTCGGTGTAAAGCAGAGCTTTGCGGAGCGTGAATCAATCGAATCTTTGAATCGTTCATCCTCTGTTCGTCTTCTCAAAGGTTAAGATATTGCGACGGAAGTCTTGGGTAATCGGCACCGGTTACACCAGAGTCGTATTTTAAGCCTGAGCCCTGAGGGCGAAATAGCCTTGAAAAAAAAAGTATTGCTCAGTGCGACAACAGGTGTTTACATACACGCGTTGCAATGCCATGCAGGTAACGAGTAGAAGCAGCTGATCGACGTAAAGGTGAACATTTTTTTTTTTTTTTTTTTTTTTTTTTATTTTTTTCCATAAAATCGCTGTATTAAAATGAATCAACAAAAATTAACTCTCTCGTAATACGTCGGACGGCTTGTGTTCGCAGCGGAATCGGTTTGAAGTTAAGTTTATTAATTTCGAACGTAATCTTGAAAATAACGAAACCACTAGGATGAAAAAAAAAAAAAAAAAAACTACACCCGCACATATCTCATTCAAGGAGGAAACAAGAATCCGTTGAATAATCAGGATGATAAATAAAATTAACCGCAGGTAAAATAATTTACCAACGTATAACCTTTAGAAATAAATTCAGTCCCGATACGATCGGCAGCTGTTTCCCGAAAACGATACGTAATCGAATTCACGCGCGATATATTCATATGTATATACATATAATATATACACATATGTATATACCTTGCTTGTACTTGAGTGTATATGCAAATTCGAGCTGCGGGCAAATAGCCTATTTGGTACATAAACATACGATGGCATAATCGAAGGCCGCCTCAGCGAACGCATAAACGCGTGTATAAGGCTGCAGATAATGCAGAAAATGACGTTGCGTTATATATGCTGGAATAAACGCGCGGTCTCGTTATTATTTTTACTTTTTCGAATTGTATTTTTTTTTTTTTTTTTTTTTTTTCGTTCTCGTTTGTTTCCCACTTCCCCCTCATCTTCTCATTTCCACGCTTGTTCGTTCTCTTTATTCCCTTGTAATTATGCCAGGCGAACGAGAAATAATGTTCGTTGAACGTGTGTTGGAAGTTCAAGTGGTGAAAGTAAAAAATTAAATAAATAAATAAATAAATAAGATAAACAAAAAAAGAATAAAAAATCCATCACTGGTAATTCGGATACGAATTGAGGGGAGTGAAAATTTTTAGCGATGTAGAAGAATTGTACGACGACGGGTGGAATAAAAATGAGAAACGGTACAAGACGTAAATAGGAATAATATATGTTTTCCGAATCTTAAGAACCGCGAATCCGTGCATCTGTGCAGCAATAAATCCAATTGTCATTCCGTTCTCCCGTTTGCTTTCGGCCACCGCATACTCTCGCTCTTGTGTCTTACCGGGGGGGGGGGATAATTTAATCGGTATGGATATAATTCGTTGTATCAGGTCTGCGGTTCGAGTCGTGAGAAGATAGAAAGAAGGGAACGAAAAGGCGAGGGAAGAAATATGTATTCTCGATACACTGAAACGTGCTGAAACGGTACGATAAAAGAAACGTTACGAGTGTGGGAAAAACTGTGGGAAAAATTTTTGTTGTGAGTAAAAAAAAAAAAAAAGAAAAAACAGGTTCTCAACGTGTACAATTGTGTTAATTAATTGCATGGAAGAGTAAAAAAACTTTCAAAATTCGATTCATCGTTATGTTAATTGTAAGTTTCGTTGATCTTCTTCTTTCATTATCCTTTTGGTTTTTTGTCTCTTTTTTTTTTACTTTTTAAATCGTTCGTTATTCGTTTTTATCTTCTTCGTCCGTAAGGAGGAAACAAAGAAAAATAAATTTAAAGAAAAATATGAATGAAACATACACGGACGGAAAAAGTTTTTCTTTCCATCTTTGCATAATATATATTTGTGTGTGTATAACCAATTCACGCGTGCGAAAAACGTGCGATATTTTTTTTTATATTTCGTTCCTTTACATCATCTGTCTTTTTTTTTTTTTTTTTTCTTTCCTTTTTTTTTTCTCGACTGAAAGAGAAGTTACGGAGGACCTTGTCCGAATCATCCATTGACTTCGCATACAAGTCACTGTATTCGATATACGGTCGTTACGTCGTTCGCTGATCGTTGAACGAGAATTGTGTCATGTCGTAACGCAAGAGTTGCGGGGGCGTCTTGGAACGCTGTATCTAATTATGGTTATGCATGGTGTAAAAGAAAAAGAAAAACAAAGGCCAAAAATTCCGTACTCGATTAGTTGCAAGAACGAGGGGAAAAAAAATAAAGAAAAATAAAACGAATGACAGAAAGAAAAAGGTCGGTAATTCTTTGCACAATTAGTTGGTAATGAAACAATAAAATAAAACAAAAAAAAAAAACTCGGAAATTACTGGCTGTATTATAATTATAAAGATTAGCTGTTACAATTACTCCGTTCAACGTCTAGAATACCGAATTAATATGTACCCAGCCTTGTACTATTCAACTAACGAGATTATTCACAGGGATTATGATAAATGATCAGAGTACAAAAGCGATCGAAAACGGTTGTGAAAAAACCGTTGAAGAAGAAAAATAAACCAAATAATTCGGTCATGAACCCATCGCTGATGAATTTTGCCGTTGTCTGATATTTGGCACTTGGCAAGATGCGGAATTGAGAGGTTAAGGAATTAAGATTTGTTATCAAATAATAAGCTAATGAGAGAACGGCTAACTACAAAGATAGATCTAAGACGTGGACTGTGTTGACATTCTAGACAGACGTTATTATACAATCTTTGACATTTTTCTTTACAGCGTTGCCAACCTTGGAGAAATTTGTTTAGAACCGAAGAAATTATAGTTCGTTCAAGGAAAAAAGAATAGCTGTCTTCTTATTAAGATATATTGTCGTTTAGCCGGGAATCTGAAGAAAATCTGAAGAAAATCTGAAGATCTCTGACGAATCGTCAAGAGTCGTAAAATCAATCAATTGTGAAGTTCCAGAGAAAATATGAACCAATTAGATAACGTGTGCAATTTTCAAACTCACTTACTATTAAAAATAAAAACATATCAGTATGAGTAAAAGTTCTCAATAATATGTTTGTAATTATACTTCAGATTGTAGGACATAAATCTGACTGTTTTACTTCGTTCGGTAATTATCATTAGGTACATTACAAGGCAGAAATATTAAATATATTATGTATTTCTGTATTAATTGAGTTTCAATGTCACCCGAGTGAAATGTCATTTTTGAAAATGAGAAAAATGAAGTATTCCCTTGAAGCCATTTAAAGAATTCATTTGTTTTATAAACCGAAATCTTGTTGCAAGATACGCCGTCAGTGAGGCTAAAATAGACGTTATGCTAATTGTACGAAATTCGGTTCCTCGTTATGTCCTGATGAATATATTACAAAGGTTAAAGTCTGGCGTTAAAGAAATTCTGTCCGGTAGTCAACTTCGGAAGCAAGTATCCGTCCGATGCCCGGATAAAAGACGTGCGTCAATGTACCCAAGTGTTTTTTTTTTTTTTTTTTTTTTACGGTTTAGGATGAAAACTGGTAATCCTTGATTCTTCTATTTCATCTGCCCGATCGTCCTCCAGCCCGGCATTTACATCTGTATCGTTCGACCGGAACGACTTGATCTCGAGACGAAAAACTTCGGTGAGGGTCAAAAGTGATATGCGTACGCGATAAAAACCTCGGAATAGTGATTTTCCTAAACAACTGAAGATCTGACTCGATTATTACGGAATATTTAAACACGTATTACGATAGAGCGAGAGAGGAAAAATGTGAATGGGTGAAAATTTAGGAGAATCAAAAACAGCAGAGACTGCAGAATTATGGAATCGTCGTATAATTGATGAAAAAATATAACAAATTGATAAAAACTCGTGGTAAAAATTAACGCCAACCTGGCCGGAAAAAACGTCCAACTTTGAAATGCTGTAAGTTTGTGTAAATTGAACGTAAAACATTGAATAAAAAACGATTTTCAAGCTGAAAATCTCGGCTTTGAACTCTATGTCTTTTCAGATTTGGTCTGTACGGATTGTTACTCGAGTAATACAATATTTAAGTCATTTATGTCAAATTTGTAAATTAAACCTTAAACTTCGCACGGTCTTGTGCGATAAATATTTTTTTCTTTCTTTTTTTTTTAGATTTTCGAAACAATCATTTTACAGCTCGGAGTTTCCTTTTTTTTCTCGCCAAGTTAATCAACGTCGAAAGAAGTCGTGACCGACAAACTTTGACGTCACACGACAAGCTAGAAGATCATCGTACCGGACGTTTTATGAAAACAGACCGAATCTCTGAATGTCACCTTGTTGAATCTTTGATAATAAATTATCCGTGACGTCGCTGGAAGACTTGCGTGAACATTTAAACTTTACCACGAAAGAACTTGCACAAAAATGGCGATAGTATTTTCCCGGATTACTATCTTGACGAAAAGAGATTTCACTGAAATATTCTGTCCTATAAATTATTCCTACATTCTTCAATACCAAAGATAGACTCGAGACAGAGAGAATATTTTCACTTTTTATGTATTATCAACGTTCTTCCGAAATTATTTGTTCTCACGTTGATTACTCGAGTGAAAACGCGTATAAACCAGATCTCGAAAATTGAGCTTAAAGCCGAGGGCTTTAGCTTGAAAATCGTTTATGATTCATTGTTCTACGTTCAATTTACACAAAGTCAGAGCCTTTCAAAGATGGACTTTTTGCGGCGAAAAACAGGGCGGTAGGGGCGTTAATATTTTCCACGAGCGGATATGCGAAGAAACGTCAAGATTAAAAAATTTCGGATTATAAAACACCGAACTACGGAATGACGATAATTGTATTGAATCAAAATACAGAATCGCCAATATGTAGTAAAGTCAGGGTAAAGAAATCGTGAAAATGAATAAAAAACGTATCAAGCCGAAACCCGAAATTGTCGGAATAAGTACTTGAACATGCCAAACCAAAATACAGCATCGTCAAGAGTTAAAAATAGAAAAAAAAAAAAAAAAACATTTCGAAGTATCGAAATCGCGAATACGAAACAGTTAAAACGAATAAAATCGAAAACGTAAAATCGTCAAGATTTTCCCACGCTTAAAAATATTCCCTTAAAAAGATTTTCATCTCCCTGACAAAATTCCATAAACATTTCGACCGCGTAAATTCCACGCTCATGTGGTTATTCAACTTTGTCGCCCCCACCCTAAAAAGCCCCTGGTTATTTGGATGTAGGAAGAGAGGAGTCGACAGGTTGACTAGACTTTCGTTTTTCAGGGTGATTCGGAGGTCGACGAGTGGCCGACACGATCCGTTAGGACTGTGAAACAAACAAAAAAACAAAAAAAAAAAAAAAAAATTCCATGAAAATCGTAGGTGTAGAGAGACGGTGGTGGTGTGACAACAACGAGCGGAGGAACTCGCCGGAGGCTCAACTCGGCTAAGAGCCGATGGAAGGGGTGTGTATGTATGAATATATACATATGAAGGTGCCGTTTGCAGTTAAAAACCGTCGTGCGTTTCTGATTTCCCGAAGAGCCGTCCGCAGATCGAGGCCTAGCACCGATCGATCATCATTCGGTAAAAGCGTTGCTCGGAGATCGCCGGCGATCGAAAGTCTTCTCCTGGGCGCCTTACCCCCGGACTTCGATTTGCCAAGTTCTTAGTCAGCCGCGGCTTTGGTCCAGCATTCGAACCGATCTGCCGATCAGTTTCCTCTCGACAACTGGCCGGGTGGGTGGTGGGCAAATTTTCGCCTTGCTGAGCTGACACGAGAGGATATATATTGCAAGTACTCACGCACCCAGTTTACGGTGAAACTTGGAATTTCCGGGCGAATTTATGTCGAAGGAATATTAGTTGATTTTACCGGTTTTCGCGAAACTCGAAAGATTATTTTCGAATCGTAATACCTGCCAGTGTTTTCCCGTTCCTGCAGCTGTGATTCGTGAGTAAGTATCGTTACGTTTCTTTTTTTTCCTTCTTCGTGTCTTTTGTTTAGACAATTTTTTTAGCCCCACTTATTAATTTTATTCTTTCAAATATTTCCGGTTTTTCCCATTTTTTTTAGTTGTATCGTTGTAACGATCTGGCGGACAATTAGACAATTCCTTCCAGACGGAGGGAAAAAACCGATATCGAATAGTTTAATAAATTATCACGTTTAACGATGTCATAATCGACACGTATCTCATTAGCGCGAGAAGGAGAGAAAAATAATTTCAATGCAACTTCGGTCTATTTTTTTGAAATTCTTGCTTTCTGCTTCTATTCAGCTACCCGAAACGTACTTTCTCAGTTTTTTTTATTTTTTACATTCGGGTAAGCTTGAGAGTGATCACATTGTCGAGAAACTCAAATTTTTTTATTGATAATTTACCATTCTTCGTGAGAATACGGTTGTTGTTGGATATTTTTCCATTTAGTTTCAAAAGCTCCGATCCGACACTATATAACACACTGTGCATCAAATTACCAAATTTATGAAATAAGTAGAGTAAAATTCAATAATAAAAAAATAGTATAATTATACTACAATATTGAATCTAGTAGAAAAATTATCGATAAAGCAGAGCATATAAAATAACACTGACAAATTGAGTTTTAATATTTTGTTACCTACCTAAAACCTTCATTCCAATCACATTATCACAAGTTTCAGATTTGTTTCGCTTCATATTTCATTTGTTCCATGTAATCCATTAGCATAATGATAACTTTGTCATTGAAAACGATCGTTGATCCTCTCACAAGCTCACATGATATAATACTATTATCACGATCGATTTTAATGCGCCATAATCGGTAAATTGAGAGTGAACGGAATTCCTAATAAATCTAATTTATGATCCTCCAGCAATGTGTGGGAGTGACTGAAACGCATCACTTCCTATTTACTGTTTTTTTTTTTTTTTTTTCTTTTCACATTGCCAGATTTCACATTGTCTGCGAATACGCATGCGCAAAGTACAGAAAATACCACTTTCAAGTACCAGGAGTCGAAAGTGGTCTTTTCCGTACTGCGCGCATGCGCTGTCCTAACCTAAATTTCGTGCTTCGTGAAAAAACGCGTAACGTACTCTTGTTATACAAAGAATCGTGTAGAACAAGGAAGCTCGCGTATTTGCAATATACGTGATCGGCTGACTCACGACTCGTCCCGAAAAGACCAAGGTTGCCACCTTGTTACACAATATACTATTTCCCTTCCATTTGTCAAATGTTCTTGTATTCTTAATCCATGTTCTTCTTCAAAGAATCATGCAACGAACGATTTAAAAGAAGATGGAAAACTTCTTACATATATGCAGCTATTAAACTGTGCGGTAATTACTGTAATTATAGTTTGATCCTTGGGCAGCGGAATCGTTCTCAATTCTAGGATAGGCTATACAGCAACGGGTATTGAGTAAGAATTTGCGCATGCGAGTGCAGAGTTCGCGACTGCGATTTGTGTGAAATCCGTCATTACGCTACGGTCTCCGTGTAGTCTGGGTTGAATGATGATCACCGCTAGCCTGGAACTGTTTCAATTGGAGATCAATGGAGCTCAGGTGTCCGATTAAGAGTTAGAAGCGGAGAAAAAAATGTCTAAAAAAAGTGTAGCGATGTTATTTCTGCGCGGATGAAAGTAAACGCGAATAAAAAAGCATCCATACAATCCAATAGAAATTCGAATAATGCAGGATGGGGAAAACGGGCCCCAAAGAAAGAACAACGTGAGACCAATTTCGACGAAAGCAATTTTTTCATCCTTGGCCTAAAAATAGATCTTAAGCGTTATCGACATTTTTTTAAATCCCATTTGATTGTACGGAGGTTTGCATTTTGCCCGGCTCTCCCCTACATCGTGGATAATGATTTAAACCTGGTATTTACGAATCGGGGAAAATATTTGTTACACAGTCATGCGCTTAACGCGTTAACGGCATCATTGAAACCGACGAGTTTTCTCAAAAAAATGATATGACGCGGTTTGAAAATTCGAGGCTTTTTATGAAATCAAAATGGCCGCCATTCTCACGCCTCGCACTTTATTTTTCCCTTAAGATCGTTCCCGGTGCTCTCCGATCGTCGGATTCTACCTTACCCCGTGCAAAATGATGGCAAGAATCGTTCAGCTACGATTTCGACCGCACGCGAGAGCCTCAGGAGCGAAAATTCGGTACGCGGAATTTCATTGATAAAATCATGCGTACTACATGGATATAAAGGATGGAATGTTGAATTTATTTATCATTGAATTTGAGTTCTTCGGTAAAACATGTCTTGCCGACATGAATACGTGATTGGTCAAGTTTTTTGCCATTCGCTCGGTATTTAAACGTCTCCTATCCATAAACGTTGGAATTTGTATATCAAACACCAGAAGCACACTTAACCTGGGACGATTACCGAATCCGTATGAGGAAATTATGTTTGCGGACAATCATCGGTCTTTCAATACAGTATATGTATTTACACACCTGTGAAAAGTTCTCGATCATTCATAATTTATCGGCATATTATACTTAGCAACGGATCCACGATCACGGCCATGGTTCGCGTCATTTGATTTTAAGATTCATAACTGCTACCGTCATTGTCAATGATTTGCAGAACGTGTCACTCACGTTTAAACACCGTGTTCATCGTTCGGCTTTGCGCGGAATCCTAAGAGCTAGCGTTAATTGAAAATAGAACTTTCTGGAGTCGATGAAGTGGAATAAAAATTATTGCAAAAAAAAAAAAACAGAAACCTCGCGTGATTCTTGCCCTCCTTCGATCGTGAACCTCCTATTCAAATCAACCAGTTACACTTGGGAAATTAAAATTCCACCGTCAAGACTGACATAACTTTGGCTGTCGGATAACTGTCGCAAATAACGTCTTAAAACGAAGGTTTTCTTACATTTATGTGTTCATTTGAATATAATTATGAATATGAAAACATTTCGGGATCACCTTGTGGATCGTATTTCTGATTAATTGATGCGGGCAAAATTTAACCCCGGTTTCAACCATTATTTACCATGTCACGAGTTTAGGTCGTTGATCTCAGAGCTCGACTTTGATTTTTATTCGTTACTAAAAATTCCGGAAGGATAAAGTTGATTTGCGAAATAGCCTGGCCTTGATCAACGATCGAGAAAATTCCGCCATCTTCGAACTCCCCCCGATTCCTATTCCCAGGTTCTTCCACTCGCACTTCCGTCCGTCGTTTTTTAACATCGTCCGCAATTTCACATTTAATAACAATTACCGATAATCGTTCGTCAGGAAGTAAGATGCCGCAAAAGCGGTTTGCTGGTGCGGATGAATAATTGACTCGCGGCGATAAAATAATGCGAAAAACGGTCTGTTAATCGACTCGCTTTGTCAGAACATCGTTAACAATTTTCTGCATTGCCGCTACTTTCGAGTCTGAAACCGCAATAATCACGCAATAACGGAAGCGCGTTAACGCCGATAGCGTAATAAACCGTCGGAGTCCAGCCTAAAGATATAAATTATAGAAGAAGGAAGAAGAGGTGCAGAGGTTTCCGACTTACCGTAAATTACTGAAAGCGTTGAACAAATAAAATTTATACAATTCCACGCTGGCGACGAGATTTCAGATTCTCGCCATAACCGTTCAATGTCAACCTTCAAAAGTTGCGGAGCTCAGGGATGAAAGTTATTTCAAATAAAACAGCCTTTGCATTTTTTTTCTCTTTTTTTATGATCGGCATTCGTTGCAATCCGTTGAAGTTTTAGCCACGGTTAATTAGACATGCGAGTCCGATTTATTTCCATCGTATGATCTGCATTTTATCGAATCGTTTCACTCATTTCACTTTTCATTTCTTTCTGCCTCTTCTTCTTTTTCTTCATTTTCTTTTTATTCTTTTTTTTTTACATTTATTTATTTTTTTTACTTAGTTCATTGTTTGTTCCCAATGACGCGATCGGCTTAGTCGAATTATATATTATACCGCATTGCTGCATACATTTACATTTTGAAAGCTGCATTCGTTGGAATCTGCATAAACGCAAGTATGTGTATAATATATTACGCGCATATCGTGCGTGAATTGTTCACGTACATCGTGATCCAAATCACCCGAGGAAATCCATATTTCATTCGGATTTAAAATTTCAAATATACCGTTCCGCGATTCGAAGGTTACAATTATATTTCAACTCGTTATCGTTCACGCTTTATACGATATTATACCGGTGATATTTGCGACTTACATCGAAGATCAGGGTAAAGGATAAATTTTCCATCAGATATGAAAGTTAAAAAAAAAAAAAACATTTCCCAATGTTTTGTTTCAATGGAAGGTGTAAAGAAATTTATGTCAGTTATAACAAATATAGATGGTATACAATATCGATCGTCAAAATAGCTTTGTTTCTAAAATTCATTTTCATTTTCTTCATACTCTCGCGATTCGAAGATGAAAGAACTGATATTTCTGCAAACCGATGAGAAAAATAAAACTCTTAATTTTAACGGGTGTTTATCAGACTTGGTGAAAAAATTTCGTTCCACTTAACGCTACAATAAAACTTTGAATACTAAAATATACGTATAAAAATTAAAAGCCTTCGCCAATTTCACGACGAGCACGGCAGTCGTAGTCGTAAATTCAGTTACAGTACTTGTTTAATAAATTATAACATCAACGCAAGATAATGTGCGAAAATGAATTCAGCTGACTGGATTAATAAATTCATTTAATTCGATTCTAGAAGTTTGCATCAGGATATGCCGGAAGTATAAATAAAAACGCAATAGTTTCTTCGGCGAAATATTTGATTGAGATTTTGGGGAAAAATACAGCTGACCAAATAATAGATAAGAAAATCGCGTATCGATGCATTCCCACGAACAGATGAACGCGGTTTTGATCAACGTCATATTATAGAAACTTGTGTTATTTTTTCTTTTTTTCTTTCTCTCTCTCTTTCTCTCTCTCTCTCTATTTAATTTAATAATATTTTTATTAATTCTAATGTATTAGCTGTCAAGGTTAACCACATCTACGAATTACCATTCACCCATGATATATCACAGCGATAATTTCTTTCCGGTGATATTATACCTACATCTGTTCGGAATATTCCGATATAGATAATGACGAATGACGTTATTCCGATGTAATAGCAATACCGGAATGAAAAAAATCTTAATTCATTCCATCCACGCAATCTGTGAATTATACTATCGTTGACCAGCGAACGAACTTGTTAAAATTTCTGTGTAAAATCACGGAATTTGTTATTTTTTCTTTTTTTTTTTTTTCTACGCGTCCAACCACTCACTCAGAGGAAAATTTTAATAACAGCCAGTGGAATTTCCCAATTAGAAAATTGACACGACGGTAAAGAATAACGTTTATCGCGGCTCTGTATAATTTTACATCATTTTTTTTTTTTCTTCAACCATTACATGTTTGAATTTTTTTTTTCTTTCTCATCTCATCAGCAATCTTGGAAAAAATTTATACACGTATGCGCGTACATATTCTCGATGTATACGAAATGTCAGTGCAGCCTTTGCGATTCGGGGACTGCAGTTGCATCAACGTTGACAAACTTATCCAAGGACGTGGCAATGAGCCTTGTCTCGAAAAACGTTGACGTCTGTGGAGAAATTTCATCATTCTTCGAGTAAACAAAATTCTAATCCACGCAATCTGAACACACATACTTTGCAATATCGTGCAAACTGGAAGTGTTAAGGGGGGAGCCTGCTTTAGAGGCTTCACAAAATCGTTTTTTTAAAGGATTTTTTTGGGAAGGAAAGAAATATCCGATTGAAACGAAACTTTCGGGTTTTATTGTTATATATTTCAGCAGTCTTCCTAAATTTTTTCATTAAGATATATGTCATATTATGCCTGATCCAAGCATTTCACCGAGGCGTCTCGAGTGTGCATTTGTCGTGCGGCGGGAAAGGTGCAGGTCGCAATTTCCATCTGAAACAAAGAACCCAAAAAACTTTTTTTCACTTCTCAATAGTATAGCTTCTAGTTAAACCAAGAAAATTCAACAAAAAGTGAAAAATTCAACAATTTTTCGCAAATTAAAAAAAAAATTCACTTTAGATTGTTTAAAAAGTGGGTTAATCTTGACTTTCTTAAGGTTTTTTAGGTTCAACTAGAAGAGAATTTAATCCCGAGTAGAATGCAATTTGTCTCGTTTCGATAGGACGTTTAGTTTTTTCCCTATCTTTCCCGCCAATTAGGAAAAATCGTAAAAATGAAAAACCGAGAAATCGTGCGTCAAAGTTTTCGTATATAAAAAATCGTAATTTTCTTGAACTTACCGCATTAATATGCTAGTCAGCGATTCCTGGTCCATAGAGTCGCCCTCCAGACTCTTCAAAACACTGGTTCAAAACTTCAAAAAGTGGTTCAGACTCTTCGAAAAACTGGTTGAAAACTTCAAAAAACCGCTCGTATACCTGCTCGACGCTTGCTCACTATTTCTTCTGTAACTCCGAAAATATTTCGAATCTGCGTCTGAAATTTTAGGGACACATTCTTGGATAGTTTGGGAAGACATTTATGCAAAAAAAAAAAATTGATTTTTTGAAGCCTCTAAAGCAGGCTCCCCCCTCAAACAAAGATTAGCCAACCGATTCGGATTCGGTGAATTTATGAATCAGAGACAAGGTTGGAATAATAATTATTGACGTAAACAGATGTCCGATAGCGTGGTGACAGATTGGCATTTCGGTTATTGACGAATCGTAAGAATCGAGAAAATTTCCGAGCTGTATTGATAGTGCGAAAAATTCTTCGTACCGTTGTGCGAGAAATTACGTGTTTTTTTTTTTTTTTTTTGTATCAATGATCGCACCGCTGTCGGCTTATCTACACGAGGCTACTGTTTAAGAATTAACAAGCTTGCTTTTCTAGTCCTAAAAGAGGTACGAATAAGTAACGACGTGAAAATAACTGGGGCAAATCAAATTTTACGCGGAGTAAGAGTTTCGAGTTCGAAGATTCGTTGCCGTGCAAATTGACGAAGCAAATCTTTGGGAAAATATACGTACAGAAATAGAATAAGTTACAGATACGATATATAATTTATTTACGTTTGTCAAGTATTTTTTCCCACGCATTATTTTATTTTTTTTTTTTTTTTTCCATATATTACCGGCTGGCCTTGGCAAACACAAAGGTTTACGTAGGCATTGTACAAAGTTGTGCCATTCTCAGAGTCAGGTATAGATATAGCTGTAACGCGTAGTTATGCCTGCACAAGAATAAATATCATTTCCATAAGCGCGGGAATTAAGGAGAGGCAAAGTAAACAGGCGAATTTCAACTCACCGAGCGAAGGTGAGCCTACTTTCGTAAAATAACCAAAAAACCTACGAGCCGAGTAACATTGTTTATATTATCATACGGATGAACGAATACAAAGCGGTGGGTGTAACAAGTAGTTTGAAATAAATAAGTAAATAAAAACGTCACAGACTTTTTTTTTTTATACGCGCTAAAAAACAAGTTACGTGCTTGATTGATTTCGAAAACTGCGCCGTACGAATTGAAACAATACCTTGCATGTTGACAATCATGAATTTCGCATGAACGCAGCAGAGAGAAAAAAAAGAAAAAGATTTCAATTTGCGCCATGCGTTTGAATTCCATTTATGAGATTCTTCTGTTTTCGAACAATACTGTGCAATATATTAATTAATTTGAAAATATTTTTTCAGCTAATATTCGTAATTCGAATCAATCCCGTTCTGTGTTTCTGTTCGTTTTTTTTTCTTTTCTTTTTTGTTTTATATCACGCGATTATTAACCCGACAAAATTTGACTGATCAGCGAAACTATGGAGCACCCAGCAAATGCTCCATTTTTCAATTCGATCGGAAAAATATAGTTCTAGGTAGAAAATGAAAATTAGTTTTCTAGCTGTTACCGGAAAGTCTGGTATCCGTAACTTTTCTTCCTCATTACTATCACTGTTGCTAGATTTTCTTTTTAGATTCAATTTTTCTAGTTACTGTAACGAATGAAATTTTTCGCAGTGCATTACTTCACAAATTTGGAATAAAATTCCGTCATTGAATTGTGTCCTGTGAAAAGAAAAGAAAAAAGAAAGTTGAAGCATTATCGACAATTCTAAAACAGCCATGAATCATGACGTAATGGCGAATCGAAAATATGACCAAAGATTAATTGATGTTTACCGATTTTCAGTTGATCCGGGGATCCGCCGATCGAAACGAGAACGACACGATGTCGGGAATATTGGAATGGTACCGGGACGTGATGTACAACAAGAATGGTGAGCGTTCAATAATCCTGAATTATACGTCTGTCGCCCCGAAATATTTCTAGCCCGAGTTGAACGATCCCGTATCATTTCCTCTACGCGGTTAATCGCGCGTGTATTTTCGACAATAATAGAATGATAATCAATTCCGATAGAAAATGAAAGTAGGGTCTGATCAATCGTTGAACTCGACCGAGACGTGCCAGAAAACAATCAAGTTTTAACGACAGAGAATCAGGCGAGGCAATTCGGGTTTATATTTAGGTTGAAACTTTGTCCCTTACGCGCAAGCTGCGCCGTAGAATCAAAAATAGGACTCAAGCGAACGTCGATTAGTTTTTTACGAGACAAGTCGATCGGTTACACTTACCGAAGAGCTACACGCTCAAGAAAGAAAGAAATTAAACAATCCGAAATTAATTTGCAAAATCAAAGGTGCTTGTTAGGTAGCTGAAATATTCGTTGGAAATCATTTGGAACAATTGCAAATTACTCGAGTTGTTGGAAACCGTCTTGCGGTAAACGTAAAGTAGTAATTTTTCGAAAACCGTCTAGAACGAGCCAAAGTCATTTGAAATCGCTTGGTACCCGGACTGGAAATCATTGAAAGTCATTTGACAAGTTAAACATATGTAAATGACTCGAAACCGAAGTCGATGAGCCGTGACGATTGATGTCCGACTTCCAATGGATCGTCTCAAGTTTTTCGCGTCCACAATCATTTCTCACATCCAAAAATTTCCTCTTCCTGCAGATCCGAGGACCAGCGAGTGGTTCCTGATATCCGGTCCAGGTCCGATAGTGACGATAGTGGTGACTTACATATACTTCAGCGTATGGGCTGGTCCCAAGTACATGAGGGACAAGAAACCATACTCGTTGAAGACCCTGCTCCTCGTCTACAACTTCACCCAAGTACTAGCGAGCATCTACTTGGTCTACGAAGGCCTGATGTCCGGATGGCTTTACAACTACAGCTACACGTGTCAGCCTGTTGATTATTCAGAAAGCCCAGAAGCTATGCGGGTGAGTTTAACGATCCGAAAGCCGTTCGATGACTCTCGTTTTCCTATCATCGCTCGGTCCCAAGCCCCGTCACCTTGTTGCAAGTTCAACGTCGCAAGCTCACTCTGCGCAAGTCGCAACACCTCCAAAAGGGTGGTTGATTTGTAATCTTTTTTTTGTTTTTTTTTTTTTTTTTTTTGGAGATGTCATTGGAAAAATTTGTGACGAAGGTAAGGGAGGGCCAAGGTCCGAGGGGCCTTCTGGCCCCTTGTACCCGTTCGATGGAGGTCGATTAGCACACAATTAACAATCGGACAAAATTATGCTTCGAAACCTCGACGAGCTTTCGACTGGCCAGCTTCACATACACGCAATACTCACAGCCAAACGCGTTGCGAAATTCAATTCTAAGGTCGTCGACCACTACTAGTCACAATTCAAATTGTATCGCAAATAAATTACAAACATTAGTCAATCATCGTACACGCTCTCCATCCTGGCATTGTTTCCAATTCAATCTGCAATACGATACCGAGGATCCGATCTCTACACGCTTCAGTTTCCCTTTCACTTCGCAGAATTTTCTATAGTACGGACGGTGGTTCGAACGGCGGATGATCTTCGATGATTCGCGTCATCTTTGACTTGTTTATCATTGGTATTCAAGTTTCTGAAAATGAAACGTGACAACGATCAATTTGCGATCATTTCTTATCGATCATAGACACATTCGTAACGAACAAGTTGTACAAATTGTGAACTTGACAAGGACCAAGCCTGACCACTGCCTTTTACATTCCAGCATATACAGCTTTTGATCAATAATCTACGAGATGAAATTTCGGCTGGCTTCTCCGGCGTTTGGTACGAATTGAAAACACCCGTGCACTGAGAAAATTTCATTTGTTACAGTAATTAGAAAAATTCAGTAAAACAGATATCCTTAAAAAAACTGTTCGAATATTGTTGGAATTAGAAAAAACGAGGTACGCGTAAAGATTTTGCGCTATCGTCGATCCTTTTTTGATTATTGCAACGCTAAATCAGTTTCTTCGGTTTACTCTACTTTTTTAGTCAAACGAGGCTTCAACGTCAATTTATCGTTGCACGAGCGTGTTAAATTTTCGCAACAGTTGCAAGAAAATCTAGCAACAGCGATCGTAACGAGAAAGAGCAGCAACGGATACCAGACCTTCCGGTAACAGCTGGAAAACCAATTATCATTTTCTACCTGGAACCATATTTTTCGATCGTGGTAAAAAATGAAAATAGTTAAGGACCGAGCGGTAAACGGAACTAAAAATTTCTCTCAGCGCATGAGAAAGTGACTTGGGAGTGGGAACCTGGGCTCAGATCGTTGGTTGAATGTTCCAGATGGCGAGAGCGGTGTACCTCTACTTCATCTGCAAGCTTGTCGAGCTCCTGGACACCGTGTTCTTCGTCCTGCGAAAGAAGCAGCGACAAATATCGTTCCTCCACGTTTATCACCACGCCATGATGCCGATGTGCGGATGGATCGGCGTCCGTTTCGTGGCCGGTGGGCACCCGACGCTCCTCGGTGTGATAAACTCGTTCATCCACATAATCATGTACTCGTATTACATGCTCTCGGCGATGGGACCGGAAGTGCAAAAGTACCTCTGGTGGAAGAAGCACCTTACGTCGATGCAGATAATACAGTTCTGCATAATATTCGTCCACAACGCCCAGATGATGTTCAACGACTGTAAGTTCCCGAAGCAGCTCACCGTCCTTCTTCTCCTCAACGCCTCCGCCTTCCTCTACATGTTCGGCTCGTTCTACGTTAAAAACTACATGAAGAATGTCTCATCCAACCCCCAGAAGCTCGCTAAGAACGTCAACGCCGTCGCCAACGGCTCGTCGCAAGCTCTGAAGGCCGAGTGAATGTCGTAAATTTAAAACGTCCGGCTTCTTTCTTTCATCCATCTTTCGCATCGAGCGTTTTTCCGAGGTGCCGCAAGCTTCCGGATATAAATTTTACTCGAAAATTAACTCCCGGTTATGGCACGTTAAGAACAACGGATGCTCATAACCGTTGACAGTTACTGAATATTTTTAAAGATTAGTTTAGGATAGGTCAAATATGATAGATAGAAAAAGCCTAGACACTTTATGTATTCTAATAGACATTATCGACGAATGATGAACTGTACTTAAATTATAGAGCCTGAGAATTTATTCGAAACATTATTACATACAAATTAGGCTCGCGGAATAAATTTAGTTTTATGACTTTATTTTCATCATTAACAATTCTTACATTGTACACTCAACACTGATAACGGTACCTTGTAGATACATGATGACCTCGTGTTATTGTAAAACGAAAGTTTTCTTGTTTTTTTTCTTCAAATTAAAACGCGTCATTTTTTTTTTTTTTTTTTCTCACCGTGGGTCGTAATTTGTACGTAATGATAGGAATATAGAGGATCGGTAAAGATAACGAAATGACCGTTTCGAAAGTGAACAATTAAAATGTAAAACTAGAACTCAAAGCAACGATGATCGTGACGGTGATAATAATAATAATAATAATAATAGTGATAATAATATTGTAATTGTACATTGTGTAACAGGTACCGTCTAGCGGTGTTCGATGCAATCTAAAAATAATTTGGAGACAATCAAATTTCAATGCGAGGTACGTCAGGTTGATGAACCGTTTTCCTTCAATCATATTGAAAGTATAGGTTTTACAAGCAAAGGAAAAAAAGAAACCAACAGGCTTGTAGTTTTTATTATACCGATACATTGTGTAATATTTTCGCCAGTCAATATATTTATTTAAAATGTTGTACATATATATAAATAACTAACAATGTGTTATTTCTGTACTTTACCATGTGTTATACGTATATCAGATGAAAATATTTTATAATAAGAGACCAAAAAGTTATCGTCTTTTTAATTCTTCAATTAATTTTAACGACATTCGAATGATTGAATGAATGAGACAGGAGAAGAAGAAGGGACAAAGAAAAATTGTCGCTGAACAATATCTTTGTTGCATACCGCACGAGTCGAACCGATTATTAATAATTAATCAGACAGGCTGTGTGACACTTCGTAATGTTTCGAACGAGAAATTCTACACGGAAAAAGCGAGCGTTGGGGAGATTTAGAGGGAGGGGGAAGGTGGGGGAAGGACGGAAAATGACGATTTGCGTTTTTTAATACCGGAAGTTGAAGTTCGTAGGTCTGACTGTCTTGACCTTTCAACGGTGAATACTGAATACGTAATCTTGCATCGATCGACTTTCTACAGGACGTTTTAAAACGAACGACGCTGCGCGTGGTAAAAAGAAGGGGAAGAAGAAAATGGAAAAAAGGAAGAAAACATGATCTCGGCAATTTTCAACCCCACAGAAACATAACCGGTCCAAAAATATGTATAATTCGCGAGTTCTCTTTATGAAATCGTAGTTGTAAAAAAAGAAAAGTACGCTGAGAAAAATTGCAATTGTCACAGTAACTAGAAAAATTCAGTCAAACGGATATCGTTGAAAAAACTGTTTGAATATTGTTGGAATTACGAAAAACAAGGTACGCCTAACCATTTTGCGCTGTCGTCGATCCTTTTTTGTTTATTGCAACGCAGGATCAGTTTGTGAGGTTTACTCGACTTTTTTAGTTAAACGAGGCTTCAACGTCAATTTATCGTTGCACAAGCTTTAAGCTTTCGCAACAGTTGCAAGAAAATATAGCAACGGTGATCGTAACGAGAAAGAATAGTAAGGGATGCTAGACTTTCCGGTAACAGCTAGAAAACTAATTTTCATTTTGTACCTCGAACTATATTTTTCGATCGTGGTAAAAAATGAAAATAGTTAAAGACTGCGCGGTGACCGGAATTAAAAATTTCTATCAGTGTAACGTGAAAAGATCCGAATTTCCGATTTAATCATCGCCAGTTCTAATTATTATTGATAAATCACAGCAACTAGTTATGATAATATATTTACCGATATAATCGCCAAATATGTCGATTTGGACGATGACGTTACGATGATACTTGAATATGTCACAAAAAGTGAAATAACGCTATATAACAGCTATTCGCGTTTGTAGCGATAGCTTATCAGATTTTCTTCCGTAATCGATATACGGTTATTCACTAAACGCGTCGATAATTTATTGTTAGATTTATAAACATGCATGCGCAGGTACGTTGAAATTTAAAACACGGCGGTTTTCATCGCTCTGTGAAATCGCCGTAGCTTAGTTGGAAAAGCTAAAAGCGGACGGCGTTTTTATATTTTTCCACAAGTTCCGAGGTCAAAAGACGTCCAACAAACACCGCAATTGCGATGCAATAATCGCAGGGGAAACAAACAAGTCTGATTTAAATCGTTTCAATTTCACATTACGATTCGTTCGACTTTTATTCCTCTCTATTCATCTATTCATTGTTACTTGTGGAAGAAATTTCAATTAAAAAAGTACATGGTCCAATTTTCTCATTTCCACATTCATTTCCCGGCTCGACTTTATTCGCAAATTCGAAAACAATTGTTCCTAAGCCTTATTCGACGTATCTACCGAGTAAATGTTGAAAAATTTACCACTCCAACAATTCAACTGTAACATTTGTTTCTTAGAACGATGCAATTTCTATGAGATTGTGAAAAGGGAAAACAGGGGACGAAGGTTGTTAAATAATAACGTATTTCGTACTGAGTTACCGGAAACTGGAGCGAGGAGGAACTTGGCTTGGAAAAATAGATGATTATAATAAATAAAAAAAACTGTACAAAAAAAGAAAATACTTTTCCGCCGAGACACGTTGTGCTGTGAAAACTATCGAACCTTGAAGAAGCTTCAGCGCGCATCCTTACATAAAATCCACGCGTCAACACGGCACAAATTGTAATTAATTCCGATTCGATTGTTACGCCGATGTGGCCGGTTGGGCTTCCAGGGGAAATCGTTCGGCAAGAGCGTCGCCGATGTGTGTGAATTTAATTTTTCAACAGTCATTAATCGCTCGTGAGTTATAGTCGTACGAACTGTCACCTGCCGTCTGAACGATCCGCATAAACGCGAATTCTAACAGTTGTGATACGGTAATTTTGCGATCGTTGCTCGACTCGCGAGATATTTTCCGCACCCCGATTGCAGACCGCCGACTCATTGTCAACGAGAAGGAAGCAACAGTCCGAAAATCGATTTATAGGCAAGAAAAAAATGCACATAAGTAACGTTAAAAAAAAAAAAAAAAAAAAGCAAATGACGCTGGAAAATTTCCTCAACGTCAGTGGATGATGCTTGTGTACGATGAATCGCGCATTACGTCGAAATTTCGTTGAGTTATTGTAAATTCGCTGCTTATACCGACGCGATTAAAATATTATAATCAGGAGAGAGCCTGGAAGCAAATAACGTACGACGTTGACAAAACTTACCAGTTAATGGTCACGATCTCCCGCGCCGATGATCGATAGATCGCGTCGCACGTGCGTAGATAGAGATTTACATGCGAATTCCCCTCTCCGATCGATTCCGTTTATCATCATGACTCGCGGATAGATCGTCTGGGGCTGGATCATCGAAGCTCGACGTACCGATTACGTGTCCCAGAACGGTATTAAACGCAAGCTTCTATTCCCGGGCTAAACGATCGGCAAATCCCGGACGGTCATTAATCCGTGCATTCGAGTACGCGCATAATTTTAAATCGCTGTAAACACAATGGTCACTTCATTTTCTCCAGGCTAAACGACACCTCAGTCTTGTCGAACACTTCGCGGCGGTTGGGTGGGTCTGGAGGGATTTTTTTTTAAAAACGGAAACGTCAATCACACCTGTCGCGTCGGATTTTAACGATTTACTTGCTCCCTCTCTCTCTCTCTCTCTCTCTCTATCCCTCTCTCCCTCTGTCTCTCTCTCTCTCTCTCTCTCTCCTACTTCGGAATCTGAAAAAGTGATACAGAACGAGAAAAGCATACTGCTGAGGATCGAGGCAACGACGCGTTTGTTTCGCCGAATGAAAATTAGTAAAAATCAAAACAGCCAAAGACTTCGGCGTTCGTTCCGTATTGTTTACACCCTTTTTTTTTCTATATCTTTTTCTTTTTTTTTTTTTTTTGCTTTTTTTCATGTTTTGACAGTTCTTTTTCTTTATGTGCGCGTGTGCGTGTTTTTGTTCACTTTTTCTCGCAACGATTGTTCTCATCATTCGAAAATTCGATTGTTATTCATTTCTTCAGTGTATGTTCGGTGTTGGGAGTGTGATACTGAAAAATGGCAGCCATCATCAGAGCCTTATTGAACGGCTATCACGCGTTCAATGTTGAACTGGCAGGTAATTATAACGCATGATTATTGGTTGGTGGTTTCGTTCGACAGCGATAGAGATTGTTTGACCATAGTGATAAATAGAAGAAGGAGAATAAAAAAAAAAAAAAAACAGAAACAAGAATCCTGATTCGCGGATCGCGTTCGTCGATTAACCGGGCGGCGGTTTTGTCAATGATAAATATATCGTACTTTTTTTTTTTAAACGACACAGCTTTTCACTTTTTCCTGTCGATGTAAGAAAAATAAAAACAAGACATTCTATCCGATCGTACGAAAAGATGCGGCCTCTGTCGACCAGTGAAATTGATTTTTGTCAAGTTATTAGATGCATTGAAACTTCCGATTTCCGATTGTTTTTCATCCGCTTCTGTTCATCGTTTCAAACAGAACTTGGAGACGTATTTTTATGAATTTCCAAAGTCGATAGAGGCAACCTTCTTGTGATTGATAGAAAATCTTGTTTTTAATTTACAGATATCCGGGGGAGGGATAAACCGTAGTCTAAAGCGAAGGTGGGTATGAAAACCTTTCTTGCAGGAAGCATGAAAATTCTGATCGAACATATTCACGATAAATTCTTGTTCAATTACCGGAAGTGAGGATAACTGAGTGATGAGTAAAAAATTACGACAATGATAATAACGATAAGATGAGAAATTAGCAGCGGAGCTTTTCATCGTGATACTATAGAAATTTGAATTTAGAATTGAATTGTTTTAGAATTTACTAAATTTGTACCCAAGTTGAGGATTCTGTCTTCTTCTTCTTTTTATCTTCCATCAATTTTCTCCAAAGATCCAAGAACGCAGTCATGGTTTCTCATTGGGTCACCTTGGCCTATCCTGGGCTTGATGTTTTGCTATATTCATTTCGTGCTGTCCCTCGGACCGAGGTTGATGAAGGACAGGAAACCGTTCAACCTGGACAGAGTGATGCAAATATACAACGTCGTACAAATATTAGTGTCAGCATACCTGCTTTACAAGGTAAATATGCTAAAACTTAACAAAACAAAAAAAACTCAGATCAATTCTACAAAAAAAAAAAAAACTAAACAAGTGCGAATAAAACTTGCGCCCGAGGGTTCCGTACTAACTAAATTTTTTTTTTTTTTATGTGATGTAACAACAAGTTAACTATTTTACGACTTTTCCCGTTACTTGTGCTGTAAGACCTTGCTTCTCTCCAAATTTCATGATTCTATGCCAATGGGAAGTACCCTTTTGGTTTTCATGAATGAGTTTGCGAGTATCAAAATATGTGACATAAATTTCCGTATCTTTCGATTGCGTTGACTTAGAAGCTTGAATTTTTCACACCTCCGAGGGACCGTAGATCTGAGTATTTGATATTAATTTCAATTTGATACCTCTACCCGTGCCTAAGAAAAAGGGTCCTGACAGAAGGACGGATGGACAACGAAGTAATCCTATAAGGATTCCATTTTAAATTTTGAGGTACGGGACCCTAAAAAAGGACAGAAAATCGTATATTGTGTAACAAGGAAGCAAACTCCGTCTTTTCGGGCCGAGCGTAAGTTTGCAATACGAGTAGTAGACGAATTTTGCAAATACGCGAAAAGACCGTTGCCTCCTTGTTGTACACGATTCTTTAGATAACGAGAATATGTTATGCGTTTTTTCACAAAGCACAAAATTGAGGTTAGGATCGCGTTATGTCAGATTTGTTCCCGACAGCGCATGCGCGCAGTACGGAAAATAATATTCTCAACTCCTAGGATTTAAAAGTGATCTTTTCAGTATTCCGCGCATGCGCATTCGCATACTCACTCGACCGTCATAGAAACGGATACTCTGTTCACGGAATACACGCGTCGAAGAACGCGTTGTGTAAAAACTTTTTTGCTTTCTTTAATTTTCACTTTTTGACCTTACAACCGCGCAATGCTTACACGCTCAAGTATTATGTATACAACGAATTCTAACCGCTTTGTCCAAAAAGAAAACAATAGTAATAATGAAGCGTTCACGGTTTCGCATAAGAATTTCCTGTTGTTTCTTTCGCGCAGATTAAAGCTAGCAAGCTCGACGTTTGCCAGTCATACTCCTTAAACGGACGAACTTCGCATACATGCGTGTATGCTCGGTTGACAGTTACCAGGCGTGTTATCTAATCCATAAACTTCACGATACCAAGTTATTCGTAAGAACGTCTCAAGGGTAATTTAACAAAGAGCGAATCAGTCTACATTCGGACGACTGATGTTAAATTTTACCGACTGACATCAATTGTCTCATCGTTGACTATTGGTCATGAGACAAATATTGATCGACGAAATTTATCCTGACTTGCATAAACGCAGGCGGCCCTTGGCAAAATGTATTTCGAATTGCATACACGCAGGCGGATTATGGCAAAACGTACTCCGGATTGCCTGACCGCAGGCGGTTTTACTTTACACAGTAACCTGGTATACAACTCAGGTTACATCGGTTTTCCCAGCTTTTGCGTTCCCACTTTTTCAAATTTTTTTCTTTTTCAGGCACTCACTCTTGCCTGGCTCTGGGAATACAGTTACGTCTGTGAACCCGTCGACTATTCGAAGACACCGAAAGCAATCGAGGTACCCTTTTAGTTTGAAAACGAGAAAGAAAATAACTTGTCTCACGTCAAACAACAAGAGGTTTGAAAATCCGTAAGGTCTATAAATTTCACAGAGCTCGTTTGCGAGTGCAACGATGCTGAAACAGTGTGCAATCTGAAAAGTTTTGAAACTTTAACAAGAGCTTTCTAAACCTTTGATTCAACACTTTTCACTGCTTTGATAATAAAAAATGCATTTGTATGGTTATGTTGTACTTTTCGATCGGAAAGGATAAATTATACACCAAAGAACACACGTTTTTTATTTTTCTTTTTTTTTTAACAGATCGCAGCGACTGTATGGCTCTACTTCATAGTGAAGTTAATAGACTTGTTGGACACTGTGTTTTTCGTCTTACGGAAAAAGCAGAGCCAAATATCGTTTCTTCACGTTTACCACCACGCCGGAATGGTGATAGGTACATGGGCTGGGGTCAAGTTCCTGCCAGGCGGACACGGGACCTTTTTAGGTGGGCTTTGCTTCTCTCCTTTTTACATTTGGTTTTACAATGAAACTGACCCCCTCTTTCATTATGCCCGATATTTCCAGGAGTGGTGAATTCCTTCGTGCACATAATAATGTACTCGCATTACCTCGTAACATCAATGAAGAGCAGCAAGCCGTGGTGGAAAAAGCACATAACGCAACTGCAGCTGATACAGTTCGTCATTATACTGTTTCACTTCCTGCAGCTGATGTGGGTTAAGGACTGCGGATACCCAAGGTGGACGGCGTTAATTTTCGTACCGCAAAACCTATTCATGATCGTGCTATTCGGTGACTTTTACTACAAGACTTATCTGAAGAAACCGGCGGCCAAGAAACACCAGGAACAGAACGGCGTCTCGAAGAAAAAGAGCATTCCCAACGACAAGTTCAACTAGCTCCGAGCAAAATCTCCGAGACTCATCCTAGTATGTCTATATATAAACGTCATCCTCGCCTTGTTTCAGAAACTGAGTACGTAGTCATTAATTTGTCGATATAATGATTAAAAACAAATACCAAATACAGAAACAAAATGATAAAACTGAAAAGATATTGTACAACCAATGCAAATGTGAATGAATGTGAATTTAATAATAACATTGACGAATATGCACAACCAAGACACAATTTCTTTTCCAGTGATACATCTGTAGAGAGAATCGCTAACGACTAAAACGTACGGTCCTTTGCTATACTTTATTTAATGCTCATGCTTTATAATTCAAGAGCAATTGTTTGCCAGGGCAAAAAACCGTCATTGAACGTAGTCTCAAAAATTTTCACAGTTGTCGCTGGCAGTTGTATTCGATACCGAAATTTATGAAAATTTTTGAGGTTACATAAATCGCGGCGAACTGTCATGTCGTCTGAATTTATGACGGTTGGTAGCCCTGGCAAACAACTGTTTTCGAATTGTAGCGCGTGCGCGTTAAATTTTAGTAAACGTCGGACCATGCACTCGTTAGAAACTCACCCTTTATATATGTATATATATCAGTATACCTACGTTATACGTAACGATATACATACATGTATCATTGTAGGTGAAAAATTAAACAATTCCAGTATGTGGAACGAGGAATAAATTAAATTGAAAACGGTTTTTCACTAACATGCGGTATAATGACTTCTCGGCTATTCATTGTTCAGGCAAACACCGAACGGTTAATAATTTTTGACCAACCGTCAGTAACCTAAAAAATATACATCGCTGCAGCGTTGACAAGATTCATTATATCGTCTCAACATTGTTCATAATTTATTCGAACGTTTGGCTCGTTTTCGGAATTGGATATGGCTAATGCACCGTGGGTTTCGTACTTTTTTTCATCCCCTTTACGGCTGTACCGTTGCCTTTACCATCGTTGTCGTGAGACGAACCAGATTTCCGGATAATTTGTTAAAAATACCAAAAAAGATGACTGAGAGAGAGGGTTTTCTTTTCACGGCACCGCGTCTATTTGCCTATATTGGCAAATATTTGCGTCAGCTCAATGTCAATTACTCGAATTCTGCCTGGCTCCCTCGCGCAGCCCTTGAGTGTGTACTGTGTGTATGTGTTAATTACTCGTAATTTACAAAAAGCAATAAGGTGCGATCGTCTCTTTTCTTTCTTGACGCTCTGCTTTCCTTATAATTGGTTCATTTTTTCACACCTGAACGTTATGTCCAATGAGAGAATCTTAAGAGGATGGATGAAATATCACTGAAAAGCCAGTGACAACGCCATTCTACATGCAATAACGAATGAAAATACCGCAAAAGTTTTTTATTTCATGTTAGAATAATGCCAGGAAACGTATTCCAGCAATGAATGTTAATTGAATTACAGAAATACATTTGCTGGCGTTATTGTTGCGTAAGACAAAACTTCGTTTAAATTTTTCTATTCATCTGAAGTCAATTTAGAGTAATTTTCATTAATGCTTTCCCTTTCCTGTAACCGTGTTGGCGGTTCGATACAAAATTCGAGTTCGATTCTTCACGAACTATGCGACAATGACTGGCGTTACAGCCGATGTGAGAGATTCGGAGTCATTCTCACATAATTCGTACAGAATCGAACTCGCATTTGATCGCGCCAAGTTCAATAAAAAAATTAAATAAAACGCGCGAGAGCCGACGCGCGTATCTTTTACAGCAAAGAGAAGCCTTTGGCCTACGCGATAAAAATATTATCACATATTTCTTCCCTCTCACGATGAAATTCTACGTATAACAAATTTTCTACGTTTCTAGATTTTAAGAGCTTTTATTTAAGCCTTTTATCAATACGATCGATGCTCGGAGAGCCGAAATATACCAGTCGTAATGTTTCCAACATCGTCGAAATCGTCAGTTTTAAGCCAGCGCCGATCATTTTGCAGAGATCTCCCTTACCGTCTGCTATCCTGACCGAAATTCTAGAGGGAATTTCAAATCGACTCTGTCTGAGAGGAAAATAAACAGACACGTTCAACAAAATTTAAAAAAAAAATGAAAGGATCATCGTTAAGAGAATAAAATCGAGAAAATTTAATAAGATATGATAAATTTACTCAACAGTATTTATACGTACTGCTCCGGGTATACGTTTGTCTATGCTTCATTCCAAGGAAGTTAAAGTTGTGCTTCGGTGTTTAATAATTCAGCGCTTTGCCGAAATTATACAAGTCTTAGAAACTCTGTCCAGAGGCGCTTTGCCGTCAAGACTCCTTTCAAAAACCTTTCAAAATTACTTCAAGATTCTAAATATACCGATGCCTATCGCTAAGAGGCACATTTATTAATATTCAAAAATCGGTGGTCAAGCGCATTCGTCATTCGTTGCAGTCTGTCTTTTCCGCGGTCAGCTCTTTTCCATTATCGATGATCTAAATTTTAGAGTCTACAACCCGTCATGATGCTGAGAGCCCAAAATAAACTTGACCGACGTTACATCGAACAGAATTTTTCAAGGGATAGCTCGTCCGTATTACAACATAATGATGGTCTTTGCGCAACTTGGAGTTATAGTTGAATGAAAGTAGGTAACGATAAATGATACATATTAACGCTTCGTAACGTACGTCATATGTAATATTAACGCCGTCCAGCACTTGTCGTCACGGAAACGTTATCAATTTGTTGAAATTTATGCGTGGGTAATTAAAATTAATCGTAAGAAAAAAGAGGATAAGAAATAAGGCGATTGAAGACGAAAGAATTAGTTCATTTCATTCCACTTATAAGCTATGACAATTCAACGACGATTGATAATGATTTTTTTTATCTAATTTGTATAGCCTGTAATTAGTTCAATTTCCGGAATTATCAATATTGCATTCTTTTCTTTTTTTTTTTTTTTTCAACTTCTACTCTTCAGAACCGTGTCTATCTTCAATAAAAAAAAATACCCAGTGGAATAAAAGCCATCTAGGAAATTTGGAAATCACGATGTTTCCAAGATTCTTTGAAGTTAATATTTTACGCTTGACTTGCCGTTTTTAATAATTAAACGCAGAGGATAATAGAATTAAGAAGCGTTATACAATGTAAAGTAGTAGATATAAGATAAAATAGTAGTCAAGTTTTACGTACAGAAGACGATACTTCAATCTTCAGATAATTTTAGCGCCGTTCTGAATAATTTGCATTAATTATCATACTTTGCTAATCTCAATTTTAACCTCAGGAGTTAATATTACTAATGCATGGTATTGAATACTTACTCGCCAAAGCCTCATAGCGGCGTCAAACGCGCTCGTACCGTGCTTATATTTTCCTAATACGCCGTAGTTATACCGTATAATAAGTCACATTGACTTGGTAATCTTAAAATTGTATACCTGGACACAAAAATAGTATAACTCGGTGTTCTTTTAAAAGAAAAATCCGTCACGAGAAAAGAAAATTATAATTTGTTCTATGACGCCATTTGAGAATGTGATAAAAAATTTGTCAACTCCAAGGGCTGAAAACTGTATGAATGCGCGAAAAATATAACTTTTCATAGCCGTAATCGGATTCCTTGATCTGAAAAAAATTGAAAGACGTGTTTTCAAAATTAAATATTCACCTGAGGCTACTAAAAACATTGACGGCAGTTGAATGGATAAAAGAAATATTTTTCAAACGTTGCACGAATATCCAACGTGTTTTTCGGTTTTATAGCTATGATAATAAACATTTCAATCAATTGATGACTCGAAAAAGAAAAATAGAGATTTTATGTTGTTCCAGACGCATGGGTAGTAATAGTACATTACGCAACAAGGGAATAATCCACTTTTATTCCCTTGGTACATAATGCACTTTACTCCCGACTCAATTCTGGTCGCATTATCGACTTAAAAAGAAAAGAGGAGAAAATCCTACAACTATTGCATGCATTTAGGTTGGCGGGAGTCAAGACGGGGTCGAAGAAGGAAGGGGGGAAGGACACTACCTAAAAAAATATAATTTTTAAAAATTGAATTAAATTTTTAAAAATCTCGGAAATACAATAAAAGTAATTGTCTGGCATTTCTTCTGTATTAGCATCATCAAAAATTCACACGATGACATTCAAAATGGAAAGGAAAGACAGAAGCCAGAAAAATTTAATGAGTTTTACAGTAGTCGCCAATGATTTGTAACATTTAACCTCGGTAACGAGCAAAATTTTCGTTAAAATATTATAGTCGTGCATTTCAATGCGTCGCAGGTGTTGTTCAAGACTAACGTAAGGTTAGAAAAACTAATGGTTAATTTATGTGTCTCCTTTCTCTTTCTCCCTATTTTATTTTATTACATACCATCTTAACGTTTCATTCTGCCTTTCGGGGACTTGTAATTAAATACAGTCTAATTCTAATTCTAATTCCAATTCCAATTCAAAAGTCCTCTCTCTTTCAGTTTTATCGTCAAAATTTGTGGCAATTGCTTGATAGGTTACAAATTTAGTGTGATTTTGTAAATGTACGTATAATCGTCTAGTGGACAATGTTGGGTGAGGGCCGTGTGTTTATAACTATTACGTTAGCCGGTCACGTTTTTTGATTATGTTTTATATTCATTCTAATCGAGTGAAATTTTGTTCGAAATTTTATTGTAACTTATGAGTTGAGAAAACTTTCCTTGAGGTTATGTTGTAAAAGATAAAAAAATCTAGCTTTAAAGTCATCCGTTAATTACGTTCACAAAGTGTTGTTCCAAATCGTCACGTCACTTGAAAGTATTAAAAAACAATGAGAATATTAAAAGTGCTGTTTTAATAAAGTTGTAAATTAAAAATCGCTAGTTGCCAAATGAATGAGGTCACAACAGGGAAGGTCGCATGAATGCGATTACTTCTAACAAGGACAAGGGAGAGGAAGGGGGGCTGGATCAAAAACTATGAAATTCATGTGACGCCGCTTATGAATAGCCCCTTAGAAAAAATTTACAACACAAATTTTAGTATTCTTAAATTTTACGACGATGGCAAATTGTCAGTGTTTTCCGTCATTCAATCCCAACTGACGAAGGCTCTCATATTATTAATTATGTTCGGAACCAGAATTCGGATACAGTTCAAACATTTGTCAAAAAGTTGTCTGTTAGTTGCGCATATATCCAGCGAATAATTTGCATTTTTTACGGAAATTGGCCAAATCGCATGTCTCTTACTCTCACGTACGTATATCGAAGGATTTCGAAAAATTGGTGACTCGTAAATTAGTTATAAAAATCAATCTTACGAGATGAGAAGGTCACTTGCCGTCGAAAAAATCTGGTTACTGTTTGACTAGACACATTATATGCGGTATTAGTGAATAAATGTGTGATTCCCGGATTTCAACAATCAGCAATATTGCCGATCGGCAATTCGACAATGTCAGAGAGAGTTCAACCGTCGCGCAAGGTAAGCAAGGATGCAACGTCGAACCCGCCAGTTTCAATCCTACAAGTTTTCGAATCGCTTTATCCGTTCGCTTTTAGCTGGACTTCGGAATTTCTAAAAGCTGAGTAAGAACGACCAAAAATAATCGATTTTCGATTAAATCAATCATTTTTCAAACTCGATTAATCAACCGACTCGATTGTTTTTCCTTGCAATCGGTTTTTGTTTTATTACTCCCATTGGAGTGTCAATTAATATCATTGTTTTACTTACTAAGATAACTATTTCAAATAACAAGTGATGGAAAAATGAATAATCTCCCCCGAATTTGAAATATATTTCGAACGAAACTGTAGATTATGAAAAAAACTTTTCCTCCATTAAAACGATGTACTGAAATTTATGAAATTTTGTTCTCAAACGTACTGTTACAAAAAAAAAAAAAAAACAAAAACGTAATAATCGATTAATCGACTCGATCAATCGATGCATCGATTATTTTTAGCCTAATGACCGTCGCCGGAGTCGAGACCTCGTCCTGCAGCCAAAAACCATCAGCTGTTCACTCGACCATCAATAATACGACCAGAAAGCGACAACTCGAGTTACCGATCCCGGCATTTGCACTTCGACCGCGTTTCAAAGAAACAATCCTCAGATATCCGTGTAATTTACGCGCTTTGACGAAACAAAGTTCACCCGACATAGGAACAAAAGGTGGCGTATTTTACACACGCGCATACGAAGGCGCATTACGAGTCGAAAAATTGCACAACTCGGCCTTTCCGCATGCATCGGTTCACGCTCTCCTCCTCGGGCAAATCCTTTAATCTTTATTCATGGCAAACGAGAGAGAACCACGGCATAATATTACCATTTTGTCGTTAAATAAAAATACAGGTCTGCTGCCACAGCCGACTGATATGTATATTAGCAAATTAACGATAATTCTGAGGTCGTGACGCCGCGCGCAACTAGTTTCCAACATGCCTGTTCTAAGAGACAAAAAAAAAATAAAAAAATTCCCCTGCCAAACAGGCATTATTCGCATACTATTTTTCCGCTTAACCTTTTGTCTTAACGTAGAGATGACGTGTATCAAGTTCATCTTTCATCTTTATCTAGATTAATCTAACGCTTATCTTCATCTTTTTTATGGCAAACCGACAAGACAAACTACAAGCTTATGCGACACGGTTCAAAGTCAAGACTCTGATGTCATTTTGGGAAAATAAATATTTCAGTGAAAACGTTTTTCCTCGAAGAAACTCGTTTCGCTCGACGATTACTGATAAAAGGGGCTGTTTGAATTAAATAGTCGATGTTTTGTGGGTGGTGAAGAAAATGTTTCGTTGCTTTATCTTAAATTTGACTTGATCCAACCAAATCTTTCGTTTTTTTTTTTTTTTTTTTTTTTTTTGCCTCGACAAAAAATTATTCGCAGGAATAATATTTCTTAGCGCCACACTGTATAGGATATATCATAAAATCAACAATTTTCCATTCTTGATTGATTACGAATCACAATGAAAATTACAATAACCTTTTCTTTTATAAAGTTAAATGCATGGGATGCGACTATGTTACCTCTTATATAGATAAATTTATATACGAGTACTCTAATCTTCATCTAGATAATGAATGACACGAATGTATCTTATACGCAGGTATAATCAATCCATCATAGTCGTTGATATTTTGGTTCCAGATCACGCGTCGTATTTGTATAAAGATCGTTGATCACAGAAAAATACAAAACATTGAAAACGCTTTCGAGCAATTAATTTGCCAAAAAAAGAAACGAAGTTTTCCCTGCCAAACGACTTTTCGCCAGACACGAAAACCGCACAGCGTGCGAAACATCAATATTCACAGAATTTATTTGCCAGCCTAATCGTATTCCGTGACATAACACGTGAGAGTTACAATCGCAATGCGGTGGATAGTTTTTGAATTTCAAATTATACGCAATATGATTCGGCACCGTGTCGCGGAATGATCAAGGACCGATCTTGACCGCAATAAGTTTCAGTCACCCTGGCGTCGTTCAAAATGTCGCATATTTTTACTGGTACGAAAATTGTCGAAATCAGTGGACTAGACGCAATAATGAATTCTAATTTCACTTCCTCTGCTCGCCGAAATGTTTACGTTCGCATCGGTGATTGTTGTCCCATTGTCAATATTACGCATTCTTTGAGCAATTTTACGTACCGTCAGGTATTCACACAGTTACCTAATGCGTATATTTGGACAACGATCAGAGCGAGCGATATCCTGGAGTGCCGTCGGCGTGTGGAATAGAACGGAAGATTTTCGCAACTTTCAAATCTTTTCCGAAACGTAGTTTTTTATTTCTTTTTTTTTTTTTTTACCCAACTCTTTCTCAAGTCGTTCGATATTTTCGAACCACAAACATTGACCACCAAATGTCAAGGTCTCCGAAACATTTCGCCTCCCGTTCAGTCGCCGATTTCATATAAAAGTCGGCCTTGCTAGCCGCTGCTTCCCAGCTGTAACCTGAAAGGTGTCAGAGACGTTTAAACCGTCGATAAATCGTCCGAAAATCTCGGGGAAAGTAACCGGATGTTTAGTTAATCGGCGAACTTTTGGGGCCCGTCTATCGTACTCTCGCTGCGGCCATAAGACGAGTCCGCTTCAAGGGGCCGAGGCGTGTGAGCAATGGAAAAAATCCCAGTGGTAGAGAGACCTTCGAGCAACGAAATTTCCCAGCGTGATCACAACATCTCGGAAATCCCAAATATCTGAGAAATCAGCCCGTTTACAAAAAATTTCGTGATTTTGCGGTAAAAACCCGAAGGGTCACCGGACGACTTGATTTATTCAAAAAGACAAAAACATTCGAATCGATATGAGAAATATAACCATTTTTAGACAAACGACGCGTTGTCTAGTTTTGGAAACCGCGATTATTCGTCAGTCACTTCCCAGCTTTGACAAATCTGCTAGATGAGTCCCAGGGATGGCCCCAATCGGTTCAAAGATCGATGGTCGAGACCGCTTATCCTTGGGCCTTGGATTGACCAGCGATTGGCCGAGCCGCGGTTCCGCGGGCTATATAGCCACCCGGCAAACAGATTTTTGGGTCAGACGTACCATAGTTAGCTAGGCAAGCATCCGCCATCACCCCCCGATTGTGGTTCGAAGTACTTGAGCAGCGCGTCATTCATTGTCGGTCAGACCGTTGTGGTGAGAAGGTGAGCGAGTGCAGCCAGAGACCTGAAAGCCTAGCCGTCCTTGTCGAGGATGTACTGAACTTGGAGTCATCGACGGACTTTCGGAAAATAGGATCATCCCAGTCTCTGACATTCGGAATAATTTAACACCCGGACAAAGCCACGCTGCTTGGACCGACTCTTCAGAGTCATCGTCGACTTGGGAGTCCATTTGTCCAGGTGACCATTTGACCAAGTACCGCGGTACCATCGAAATGGCGAGCCTGATACGCATGGTGGTCAGCAACTACAATGACATACTCGAATCGAATAAGGGTGAGTACCGCAATGATCAGTCCGTCTTATCACGCTCCTTGCTCTCCAACGTTACTCGTACTGTCGATTACCCGTCAGTCACGTAGTTCCGACCTGCCCGTTCTTAATTACCAATTATCGCGTTCCACCAGTATAAGCACATTCTTGTCCGACGCATGGAGTTTGCTTGGACTTAATTGTTCCACTTATTGCAATTGTTGCACACGGTGCAGTCGCCACTCCGTCACCTTCACGGCTACCGTCTATCCTCATATCGACATATGTTTTTTTCGTGTCGCGCCACACCGGCCCACAACCAGCTCGAGTAATTATAACGATAACCGTGTCGGTTATAGTAATATTCACGTTACGTCACGAAGCGGTATCGAATTATTTCACTTTCGCTTTCTCATCAATTTTCGCTTGTCACGTACGGTAGGCAAGGTTATAACGGTGGAACTCCAGCACGGATCACCAATGAAAATCCATCTAATTTTCATATGGAGCAAAAAATTGCAGTCCCAGAATTTCGAATAACCGTGGCTTAGTCCTGAATGGAAATTAGCGAATAGCCTCCTTTTTCTTCTAGTCCCATCAGACTTTGCCCCATTCTTCTCTACCGCATCTTCATTTAGTTTGATTTCGTTTCCATTTCTATTTGCCCAATCCGGATGGTCTGCTTCTTCTCGTTTTCGTTTCTATCCTGACCGTCGATATATCCAGGATCGATGGAATATCCTTTGAACACAAACGTCCGACTTTCTCGAGTGCATGCAAAAGAGGAATCCCATTTAGCCAAAATTTATTGAGCAAACGTGCCAGATATCCGGATGTACCTGAGAACGTTCTTTTTTCATTGCATAAGTGACCTAAGCAACGTGAGTTTCAAGTTCAGGGAACCCGTCATCAATCACTAATTTGCTTCACACATCCGTGTACGTGGTTGATTTTCACTTATACTTATTCGGTAATCGCTGTGCGTACGCAACGTTCGACTAGTAAAGCGTGCCGAGATGGCATCTCTCGTGTCTTAACGTTACTTCTCGGGTGAATTCTCCGACGACAAAGATAAGAGAAAAGAACAAGAAGTCAGAAGACCACCTTTCCATTTGTCCATTGTCGCCGTTTGCTCATTGTTACCGAATGAAACGTCCTTCCAGATCCAATGGTAGACACGTGGCTTCTGATGGGGTCCCCGGGTCCGATCCTTGGCATCCTTGCCTTGTATCTGACCTTCGTTCTGAAGGTGGGCCCGAAGATCATGGCGAGCCGGCCGGCGTACGAGCTTAAAAATCTCATGATCCTCTACAACGGTGCTCAAGTGATCTTCAGCCTGTGGCTGTGTTCCCTGGTGAGACAGACATGAGTAATGACCGGTGAATGTATGCGAGAGAGGTTGTAATTTACGCAAATTCGAGTCCGTTCTAGTCTCCATTTCTTTCTTCTTCTCGCCGTATTCTACCTATTCACTAAGGCGAAACAAAAAGGAGTGAGAAGCAGAAACAGAGATTTTTTCATCATTAGTTCACTACGCAACTCGTGTAACTTGTGTTTGTATTTCCGCAGACGTTCCAAGTCGACCTGTTGCAGTTGATTATCGTTGAAGGATGCAGCCACGATGAAAAAGTGGTGAACAACCCGCTTCAGCTTGCGGTAACTATCAACTCAGGTCATTCTCGTCGACTGTTTCTATGTTCCACTGACGTTTATTCTCATGGTTTTAGCTCTCGACTGGTGCCTGGTGGTACTTCTTTGCCAAGATCACCGAGCTCCTCGATACCGTGAGTGTATTTTTTTCTCATCCACGTTCAAGCACCTCCGGAATACATAACGGACGATGTATTTTACGAGCACCGTAGCCACTTAAGTGCCACATTCTAAACTGCCTCTAAACTCGCAAACTGCAGACAATAACATTACCGGGAAGAACACCTGGCCTGGATCCAAAGTCACATCTGTACCGTTCTGCGCCAACTGAACTTTGCAAAACGTTCGTTTCACTTTGGGCAGCGAAATTCAACCTTCCAGGCTTTCACCTGCAACTTCAAGGTCTGTAAATATGACCGAATTTTTCTTCCAGGTCTTCTTCGTCCTCCGTAAGAAGCAGAACCAGGTGACCTTCCTCCACGTATATCATCACACCATAACCGCGCTGTTCTCCTGGTGCTACCTGAAGCTGCTGCCGGGTGAGCAGGGCATAGTCATCGGTTTCCTCAACTCCTTGGTCCACGTTGTCATGTACTCCTACTACCTGATCGCGGCGCTGGGTCCAGCCTACCGGAAGTACCTCTGGTGGAAGAAGTACATGACCTGGATGCAGCTGGTGAGTCAATTTCGGCGTCGATCGTGATCTCCGAGGTGTAGCCGCACCGGTAACGGATCGTTGTCAATCACCTTTTTCTCCATTGTCGTTTCCAGATTCAGTTCGGCGTGATGCTTTGCTACCTTACTTACCTCCTGGCGATAGACTGCAAGCTACCAAAGGCTCTGACTTACTTCTTTGCGACTAACGTCACGATATTCATTTACCTATTCAGCGACTTTTACAGAAAATCTTACACGAAGAAGACGGCTTAGATTGTTCACTTTTGCAGTGACTTCTTTCGATGGAAGATCGATGGACCGTTACTTGCGATGCATATTTCTGCAGTGAACGGTTATGTTTTTGCCTGAAAAGGGGCGGCACGCGATGCCGTTGGACACGGTCCGCTATTCAATAGATTGTACAAAGCCTAGGTCGTAAGTTTATTGCATAATACGTCAAGCCGTCCGCGTATATAAATATAACAATAATCGGGTAAAAAGTCGAATATGTTATGCGCATAAGAAATTCAAAGAGCGTTGTAATTGTTTGAAAACAATTTCCAATCGATTTCAATATTTTTCATTCATCATTCGATGTGTTCACTTGGGGTTAATAAGTCAGGATCATCGGTAGGCAAGATCTGAACGGTAATTATAACGAGCAAGGTCGTTTTAAGAGACGAAAAGGAAAATCGCTTCTTACATCTTTGCAACGCTATAATTATAACGTGAGCATTCTAACTACTGCAATGAAAAATGTGATTCAAATGAAACAGATGCGAATGTTCGTATCAGCCGATGTGTGTATCGTTAATTATTCGTTAAGTTTGATCTTAATCTATTTATTTGATGGCAATAATATTTCTAAGAAGTAATCTAATGGAATATATGAATCAAGTCATATACGTGTAATATAATACCTAGCATAAAATTCGAATGAATAAACTGATCGTATCGTTTAAAATTTTCGTCAATACACGTTTTATTTAAATCCGATAATTACACGCACAATGCGTACAATCATTGTATAATACAAAATTTAACACTATAACAATTTAACGCTAACGTAAACGCGAAACAGACAATCGCACTCGTCTTGTAGATTCGAACCCGTCCTTAAATTCAGTCGCTAGAAAAGCTTCTCTCTCTCTCTCTGTTCATTTCGTTCGTATTTTCAACCCGAACTAACAGTAAGACTAATTAATACAGTTCACCAATTATCGGATAAGAAATGATTGACTGTGTATTAGGATGATTCAAAAAAGTCATTATATTTGTCGAAAAAAAATGGTAGTGAAGAAACGATTCGAAATGACGAAAAAATAATGCCTCCACGCGAAATATTTTTTTACTCAAGATTTAGAGGTAGCGCAAGTCGACTTTATGTATTTATTTAAGGCTTTTTTTTCGTAAAATTTAGATAAGATCATAATTGCCAGTGTAAATATACATTTTACGAAGAAACCACAAGATACCTTTTTTGTAGATTGATTTATTCTTAACGAAAAAAGCTATCTTGTTAAACTTGACATAATCCAGTATTTCATGAGATATTTTTCAAGAACGCATTTTTTCCAGACTCGGCGAGTAAATTGAGAAAATTGGATTACGTCAAATTTAACAAGATAGCTTTTTTGTCAAGAATTAATCAATCTACAAAAAAGGTATCCTGTGGTTTCTTCGTAAAATATATATTTACACCGGCAATTATGGTCTTATCTAAATTTTACGAAAAAAAAACCTTAAATAAATACATAAAATCGACTTGCGCTACCTCGAAATCTCGAGTAAAAAATTTTTCCGCGTGCAGGCATTATTTTTTCGTAATTTCAAATCGTTTTTTCACTACCAATTTTTTTCGAAAAAAATAATGATTTTTTTGAATCACCCTACCGTGTATACGATACATAATAATTAGCGACTGAATCGTGAATTTATTAATCGATTGATCAACTAATTTTATAGTTTATATATATATATATATTACTCTCATGTATAATACATTTATTGTATTATATTATATGGTACATGCCTACATTAATGTATAATAATATGTAAAGATATCAACTCTTCCGTAAAGATATTTAAAGCTGTAAAATGCACGCCGAGTGCCTTCTAGTATCTATGAGTACCTACGATATTCGACGTTTGAAAGAAAAAAACAAAAAAAGACACAAAAACAAAAACAAGTGCCTACGTGCGCTAATTTTGTCGTCAAGTTCAACGGTACCTAACTGTCTGCGAAATTTTTCTCGTTTATTAATTTCATCACATATCGATGACGTATCATTTTGCTGAATCATTCTGCAGGCAGCAATAACATGTTAAATATTTTAAATCTATATATCCAACGTACGTTAAACGCGATTTAATCGTACAATTTGTGTGTTATATACAAGCTTCTCAAATTGTTTGCTCGCTTATATTTCGGAAGCGACAGATGCATCAAATTATATTCTATCATATTCTTGGCGCAGAACTTAACAAACTCGTAAACAACGATAAACGTATTATAACCTGTTATATGTACAAATTCAATTATAATTATTTCGCGAATACATTTTCTGCGACCGAGTCGTATATATATATACGTATTTGAGATACGATCTGTTTGAGCAATAATTGCACACTTTGAAACATCGTCAGTGAAGCTTTTATCGAGATAGTTGGAAGATACATTTGGAAAGATTGGACCGTTTCTAATTTTGCCTGATTCTATTTCAGCCTTGTAAACTGGAAGATTACTTATCCGGTTTGCGAATCTAAAAATCTAGAGATAAGAAATTCGTACAGAAATGAAAAATATCATCAAAAACAAACTGAGAATATTCAGTCAGTAAACGCAGCTTCTTAGAAAAAAAAAAAAAAATTGTGAACCGAATATTCGAACCAATAACGTCGAGTCGTCGATATATTTTGAGAACTGTAATTCTGTGCATTATTTTTTTTAAGAATAACAGCATCAAAGCCCTGGTACAAATATCATCGCAGTCCGAACTTCGTTTACAAATCACACGCTAAATTTCGTTGAATTACTTGACGTGTCAACTAGATTTTTAGATTATCCACCTATGTACAGAAATACGATCGCTAAATGCGCTACTTGTTGAGCCAAAACCAATCGATATAAGTTGAACCGTCTTTTTTTCATCCAGCCATTCGGCATCCTCGTAGGATACAAAAAGCCGGATCTACGTGTAAGGCAATTTTATTTCGAAATCGAGAAAGCCGTTCATTGCGCCAAATAAATGTTTTCGTTCGGAGTCCCGAAGCCGTTTCAGTCTCCCTTTGAAGGATGGCCAAAAACTGGGTCGTTACTCGATCAGGCCTTCGTCGTTTTTCCATTCTGGACTTTACCGCTGTTCGTCAACCTCCGACTTTCTTAATCCTCGCGAAGCTTCGCACTCGCCACAGTTTCCGATGTCTTCGACTTGTCGTAGGCCTTGTTGTAAAAGTCCGCGAACAGTAAGTAGAAGAACGTCACATTCGGGAGAATGATCATCAGCGACCACTTCGGATAGTCGCAGTCGTAGATCAGCAGCTGCAGGCTGTGAAGGAAGGCGATGCAGAACTGGCCCTGAGAATAACGAACGAATATCAACGGGCGAAAAATTTAATCTCTCGACTGCTGTAATAATAACAATAATAATAACAGCAACGATCGTTGTTAATCCTCATGACGACATTTAACAACTTTGAGAGCACATGCGCGTGAAAAAAATGAAAATAGGAAAAACACGGTGAAAACTAACATAAATTAAGCGACTTGAAATTTTATTCTAATCGAGGAAAGCTTCATTGGATTTAGAATATGCTTTTATTCAAATTGGGTGGCATTGATTACGAGGCATTTTTATAATTTATTTCTATACCGTATCAATCGATTTTCACTGACTTCACTGAGAAAAATTTTAATTGTTACAGTAACTAGAAAAATTCAGTAAAACAGGTATCGTTAAAAAAAAACTGTTTGAATATTGTTCGGATTACGAAAAACGAGGTACGCGTAAACATTTTGCGCTATCGTCGATGGTTTTTTGGTTATCGCAACGCGAAATCAGTTTCTGAGGTTTCACTCTACTTTTTTAGTTGAACAAGGCTTTAACGTCATTTTATCGTTGCACGAGCGTTAAATTTTCGCAACAGTTGCAAGAAAATATAGCAACAGTGATCGTAATGAGAAAGAACAGTAACGGATACTAGACTTTCCGGTAACAGTAAACTAATTTTCATTTTCTACCTGGAACTATATTTTTCGATCGTGGTAAAAAATGAAAATAATTAAGGACCGAGCGGTAACCGGAACTACAAATTTCTCTCAGTGTTCAAGACTTAGGCCTGCTTTTCAATGATTTTCGAGTTTTCTGACCGATTTTCATGCTGATCACGGAAAATCGTAACTAGACACTGGAAATTATTTGGAACGCTGGGTTGAATCGTTGGAAATGAATGGAAATCGGGGAGAAAAAATTAATAAAATTTCAGTGAGTTGAAACCATTTCACCTTTACCGCAAGACTTACAATGATTTCCATGATTTTCGACGTTTGTCGCGCGATTTCAAATGTTGAGTAGAAATTGGCATGGATTTAAGCTAGCCGAGAATCGATTGCTCGTTACTTAGAAAAAAATCATTTCGGTCATTCAAGCTCTTTTGATTGAATATTTGATTTGCGATTTGTAAAATTATGGCCTCCTCGAATGATGCGAAAAACTGCGTTATTCGCGAAAGTAATTTAGACTTTATCAATTCGACGAGAAAAAGAGGATCAAGCTAGAGAGAAATGGCGCGCAAAAATTTGCTCTAAAAATCTGTAAGCGTTGACAAAGGCAAGAATCGATTGAAAATTGTACCATTTGTAAGGTGGTGATGTATTTCTTCCACCACAAGTAGGCCTGATATTGCGGCAGCATCGCCGCCAGAAGGTAGTAGGTGTACATGACGATGTGGACGAAGGTGTTGATGATGCCTGAAATTAGATGGGACGAAAAAGGAGAAAAGAATTTGATTAACAAAGAAGCTCAACTAAAAAGTGGCGAAAATCGGTAACGGATACACGAGTCATAGACACGTAGAAGTGCAGAGCAAAATGCAATAGATCAAAAATAAAATTGATTAAAATACAGACGACTCGACTTGTAGGGAGATAAAAGAATTCCACAATGCACGTTATGTGTATTTCAGCTTGTTTATACATTAGAGCGTTTCGAAATAGACGAAAATTATTTTTTTTCAAACGCGCATGAAAATTTCGGTAGAGAATTTCAAATAGAATATTTCAACCAAATGTGATCGCTTAATATTAATATTTAGAGGTGCCTGTTTTACTTCTCTCACTTACAAGTTACATAATACGTACAAAAAAAAAAAATAAAATTGTAAAATTATAAACTATCTAAGTACAGGTTTTCATAGGGAATTTCAAGCTCTATAAAAAAAATACTGAGATACAATTTTCCTAACTTTGTCAGATTGAGAAATATTCGCCTACAAACATTGAGTCATCTGTTGAATATTTCTTAACCGTTTATATTTGGGAAAATTCCATCTCATTACTTTTTTATAGAGCGTGAAATTTCCCGTAAGAATCTGTGTTTTGATAGCTTATGAGTCAAGCCGTTTGCGAGAAAGGAAAAAATTCAACAAATTTTCGATTTTTCTTACGCATTATTTAAATAAGAAATGGAAAAAATAAAATCGACACCTCTGAATATCAATATTAGAAGGTCGTATTTGGCTGAGATATTCTATTTGAGATGCTATAGCAAAATTTTGATGCGTGTTTGAAAAATGTTTCATGTTTTTTTTTTTTTTTTTTCTAGAAACCCGCTATCATACATTCTCATTTATTCATGTAATTCGCTATAAATTTTGACTTTCTAATCGACTAGACTCTGACCTTTCCAAAGTTTTCACGTTTCACACTTCGCTTTTTCATTATAACATTTTGACACTGCGTTACGCTGTTCAGACTTTCCACTTTTGAAAAATTCGATATTACAACCGTATCTTGCGGTCGCTTTAGATTTTTTTTTCTTTTCTTTCTTATCCTTTCTTCGTACCTATGAAGGTCCCGTGGCCGCCGGGATAATACTTGGTGGCTCCCCAAGCGACGAGAGGCATGACGGTGTGATGATACATGTGAAGGAAGCTTATCTGTCGATCCTTCTTCCGCAAAACGAAGAAGACGGTGTCGAGGAGCTCGGAGATTTTCGCAAGGAAGTAAATGTAGACGCCTCGAGCAACCTGCGGATCGTTTATTATTACTATCAGGTCGATCGGAGAGATTCGAATTCTTCTACGTCCTAAATTCACTTTTAGCGATTATGCGCAACTTGCAAAAGAGACGAAAGAGAAAGAAAAAAGAACGATAGAGTGAAAAGACAGAAAACCGGTAGGAATTCGTTGCAGCCGGAATAACACGCTCATATATTAACAAATGTACGTACGAAAATCAATCGTAAAAAGATTTTACGAAACGTCGTATCGATAATATTTTTCCGACTCGTGCGTAGGTCTGATTTTCGTTTGTTTATTCTCAGGTACTTCACTTTTTGCTTTTTTATCGGTGAAGAAAATCGTCGCTTTAATTCGTGTCAAATTATACACACGTACGATGTTTAGAATTCAAACAAAAACAGAACAAAACGAAAAAAAAAAAAACAACAATTTCCACAATTATCTTCGTGTATCCGAATTGTAAGTGCAGTTAACCGTTTCCTTTCTATACAAAACGTTATAGAACGTTGAATAGACCAATTGAAAAACGATAATGAAGAGTTAGTAGAGAACGAATGTACAGTGATTTGATTAAATTTGCATAATAACTCGATTCGTGAATGATAAAAATAAAAACTAACGCATATTTTTTTTTTTTTCTAATTCCAACCGGTCCTCAGGTAAAAAGTCTTCCTCATTCGGCAAAGCCGACCGACGTAACTGGTCACCTTGACTATTAATTACGCCGAGGTGAATAAGTGGATAGAAATATGGAGAGAAAGTGCGGGTAATAATACTGGAATGATTCCAATCTAACGTGAAAACTGACCCGGAGCGCTTCTGGTGAGTTTGAAAAATCTACGGGCTCGCACTTCCAGCTGTATTTAGTTAGCCAGGCGGCGTCGAGACCCTCGCAAAATAACCAAATGCTGAGGATAACTTGGAACAAGTTATAAAGAATGAGAACATTCTTGAGCTGATACGGCTTTCGGTGTTCCATGTGCCTCGGGCCCCATGAGAGAACGAAGTAAAGGTAGCCGAACATTATGCTGGCGCCTGGGACCGGCGACCCCATCAGAAACCAATCCTTTGTCCTCACATCTAGGACAGATCAAAGAATTGAACGCATGACCGTCTGACGTGATGAGCCTGCGGCAGATAATCTTTTAATTGACAGGTGGAAAAGTGCTGATCAATTTATTACGCAACCCGAACTAGGATGAAAAAGATCCGAAGCACGTGATATGCGGACTCGATTAGTATTTCCGCACTTGAAACTTTTTTTTTTTTTTTCTTTTTTTTTATCTTTCTTCCACCAGCAACGTGTTCTTAAAATTCACGGTCACGTTTCACGAGTATCTAAAATCGATTGGAAAGAAAACAATATGCTTCTGCAACAACGTTCACGCGTACGACAATTTTATACATCTTGTACATTTTTTTATTTGTTTATTTATTTGTTTTCGTTTTTTTTTTTTTTTTTTTCTACCTCTTGCGGGCTGCAAACCACAGAATTTTTTTACCTCCGGTTGATGGATATCAGGTTTCTTAGCGATACGGATTTCGTGGTGAACTTTGGTTGAAAGTCACAAAACGCAGTTAAAACATTTGAACGCACTGCCTTGTATTTCATGAATAGGTGTAATTTCTTATATTTTTGCAAAGAGTTTCTTTCGGTTTTAAAGAACAATTCTGTATCCGGATATTTGTAAAAAATAATTTAGGTTCTTGTTTTTAGCGATTTTTTATTTTTTTTTTTTTCTTGTTGAAATTCTTCGACAACTCTTCTTTCCAAATTCAATGCCATATTTATGTTGACAATGAGAATCTCTTGTCAATGATTTATAAGATTTGTTGAACATTTATGAATTAAGATACGGAGGAGCCGATTGTTCGAAGTAACGTAAAATAAGATTCTCGAATAAACTCACCAGCCCATTCGTAGAACAAACGTTGGTAAAACCTCACGACCGAGTTGTTGTAGATGTTCGACATCTCGCTGATTGTATCGTCGCTGGTGTTCATTAGAAATCAGACTGTAACGAGATTAAAAGCAATTAATTAGTGGGTTGAGCATTTTTTTTTTTTTTTTTTTTTAATTATGCGTCAAAGAACCGTAAAATATAGAAAAAAAGAAAGGGGCTTCAATTCTTGCGTTAATTAAATACACAATATAACTTTCTCGTAATAGAAGAAGGTGTACCGGACGAAGCAATCGATAAATTCTTGATAATCCACAGCGAAATTCTACTTATACCGGGACAATCTCTTGAAACTTGAAAATGAACCGCGCATGCGCTAAATAATCAAATCTCATTGGTCGGCCAAATCTTCCCGCAGCGATATTTTTGTCCGCGACGCAGGCGGGCCAACCTACGCGAAATGTCTACGTTTGAATTTTCAAAGAGCGTAAGCGTTGAATTCCGACCGTTCTTTGAAGAATCAACTTTCTCCGACCCGACAACAAATGCTTCCGAAACATTTCCGAGTCGCTGCCTCGATTATTTGAGATTCTAACCTCGAAAATTCGTATGAACCGCATCGCCGGCAGAAAGAGTTCGACAGCTGAAAACTCGGATTGGCCAGCCTGCGCGAACAGCCGATAAAACTCGCGCATGCGCGGTTCATTTTCAAGTTTCAACAGATCGTCCCGGTACATGTTTGTCACGTATGTACAGGTGTTAATAACGAGACGGAGTTACGAATTCGGCGAGTACGCGAATGAAGTTAAAATTAGCCGAAACAACGACGAGCAAAATATGAATTGTTTTTCGGTGCGATTTCCTCCCACCCACCACTTTCCGCCAACTCGTAACACACGAGCCGATTCGTAATATCAAAACCTGACGTTTGACTTTGAGAATTAAGATCGAGATTCGTTTATCGTTGACACTGGCAAGATAAAGCGATTTGACACGGTCCGTGTGTGCAGTGGGCTCCTCTGTAAAAAGTGAAAGTCTATGGGTATGATATATAAATTAATATAATCCGCATGATATATTATAACCAGAGTTTCTTTTTTACCTATCATATAATTTTTCGTTTGCTATGTGATTACATTGCGTTCTTGCCTTTCATTTCTTCGTTTCAAACGGCCAGCTACAACGGCAAAACATCCGAGAGTTGAAACTGGCTGGAAACGCAGCTTGCCTAATTATTGACACCGATGTGAGAATTTAACGCTTTCGAATCGGTAAACTTAGATTCGAATAATAATAAGTGTGCGCACTTGTATTAATTAAGTGTGCTTTATACGTACGAGGACGTGACTTCCTCGAGATTATATCCTCCTTAAAAAATTTTTTCGTCGTTGTATTCGATTTTAGGTCGCGAGTAATGCGAGGAAATAGAGTAATTATAAAATAAATATAACGGCGGATTGCGATTAGAGACTTCATTTAATCCTAATTTTTCGCTCTATTGTAATTCGCACATTTTTTTTCAATTAGTCAAGACTACGAACTAGTTTAAGTGTTACGGTCTACGAGCGTGAAAAAATGATTTACTCCTTTTTTTCTTGAATTTGCTAGTATTTTTGTTTACGACTCTCGAGCAGCGAACTTAGCATCGAAATATGTCTGTAAATTACTTTACGTTGAGACTCTTTTTGATTTAAGGTTTTTTTTTTTTATTTCTTGTATCGAAACTATATAGAATATATGATTTACCGTTTTCGTTTTTTTTTTTCGTTACTTTTTTGAATTGTATAACATTAACTGGTTTTTTCTTCCTTCCGAAATTACCGCACACATCTCGAAATTTAGCATCCCCCAGCTGATTTCGCTTTTCTGAGATCACATTCTGAGATCGTAACGCATTTACGAAAGATCTTTGCTGGGCTAAATCATTCGGTACGATTTATTAATTCATCTACGTTATGTGATCAGGTGTATTTATAAAACATTCCTCGCGACTGAATTGAACTCTGTATAAAAATTCTCGTGCATAAATCGCGTTTGCCTCTCTCTCTCTCTCTCTCTCTCTTTGCATGTATCACTCTCAGAGATTCGATAAAACATTTTTTTCCGACACAGCGCTAATAATCATTATACCTAATTGCTGTGATTTTTCCGAGTACGATATGAAAATTTTTTATCGGTAAATTGTTCTTGATTAGCCAATTAGTTGAATAGATTTTTTTACTTTAAAAAAAAAAAAAAATTAAAAAAATTAAAAAAATTAAAAAAACGTAGACTCCCGATTTGGAGCTGATCAGCAATCGATTTTTCGAGATCAAACGTAATACAAGGGTAACGGATCTCGTTGAAAATAAATCGCAATGATTAATATGCAAAGTGCATTAGAAACTTATTGCATCATATATTCGCATTATATTACAATAATTATACAGGGAGAAGCGAAAATCGTCGTTTGATTAAACGTCCGGCCTTACAAATAGTTATAAAAATATACATACATATATACATAGAATTATAGACCGTTTTTCAAACGGTCGTGTATAAAATCAGTTTTGAGATTGTGAAATTCCTAAACAAGTTGAATGCTTGCCCGCGAAGCGTATGTCTATATGTGTATATAACCATTAAGGTGCGATGTAATAGTCCGTTAATCACTCGAGACTTCGTTCGCCTAGGAATTCGTTTGTAAAATCGTCGCGTAAAAGAGATAAAAGTTAACAAACAGGCGGGGCTGAGAAAGAAAAAGGTTTGTAAGATGCGTTTTCACTCGCGACCCGGCGAGCTCCGATGACATAAACAGCTCTATCATAGTTACGTGAATGGGCGAAAAGAAATATCCGAAGAAACGGGTGAAAAGGCAGCAATATCGAGCTCGCATTACTTTCCCCGATCACGCGAAAGCCTCTCTCTCTCTCTCTCTCTCTCTCTACTTCTGTCTCTTTTTATAACGTATTACGGACAGTAAGGTTTGTTAATTGATGCGCCGATTCAATAGCAATTATCGACATATTTCTCAGAATCGGTAGCACGAATTTTCGGTGGAATATATTTATTGATGCTGTGAGAAACGCTTTGAAAAACCAATCTTGTATAATCTTATATGCCATGTACAAACTTTTAAGGTGGTTCTTTATTGACTCCGGAGTAAGTCGGATATCCTTTTGGAGGAGTATAATTTACATTAAAATTTTTAAAATGATGTGGATAAATGAAGTTGACGAATTTTAATTTTTAATCGATAGCGAGTGTATAATTCCATTATTTTCATACACCTTGATGTAAAATAGATTTCGTTCGGTCAAATGTCAACGATTTTATCTTTGTTTTGTTATTATTATTAATAAATCAATCCAGATTATGTGAAAATACGATTCACGATACTCAAATTCCTCGCCATATCGTCGGAATATGGATGCGACATTTTTAAACTATACACCGTCTTTTCAACATGTCGTTGGCAGGATTATATCATTATTCCAAAAACCATTATCTCGTTTTTTTTTCTTTTTTATCAAGTTTCATAGATTTTATGATAAATAATTATGATAGCATTTCCATTGAAAAAACTTCCAACTTTCTTTAGCGTTTTCTATGAAAATCCAATTTCTAAACAGCTGATTTTCGCATTTTGGCGGGTAATCTGATCCGATGTACAAATTCTATTCTAACGTAACGTAATTCGTTACATCAGTCATTAATCTCAGACTCTTTTCGCTGTATCATGCGATATTAAAATATCGGATATTGACGAAAAAAACGAGATTAAAAAAGTAAGAAACGAGACTCGGAACCGACGAATATTACAGTATTTGAGCGAGAAACTCTCTCAAGTCAATGCATAAACTGCAATGCGAGAAATAATAATAAATCGAAAGTGATGAAAATCAGTGCAGGACGAGGGGAAAATATGGAAATACAAGTCCGCGAGTTTAAACGCAAGAATAGAAAACTGACGGGTAGATCGTTACATAGGCATTGTGCATAGGTGCATTCAGAGCCGACATGTAACGTGCTGGCTTATGCCGAGTTATGCACAACGTCCGTCAATCCGGCGATTTGTGCAATAAGGACAAACTCGGCAGCTCCTCACAGAGAGCAGCGGATGTCCGTTTTCAACACTGAGAGAAATTTTCAGTTCCGTTTACCGCTAGGTCCTTAACTATTTTCATTTTTTACCACAGTCGAAAAATATAGTTCTAGTTTCGGAAACTTTTTTTTTTTTTTTTTTTTGCCGAACAAGTTTCTTAAATTAATTATTTTGTAAGCTACCCAAAAAACGACCTTTTTTTGAAAATTTCTCTACATGTTGTAAGATGTAACATTTTGAGGGTTCGATTGGAGTGGAACTCCTATTTTTACTATTTTTTTTACATCGATTTAAGTATCGAATATTTGTCAATTCTACACAAGGTCGCGTAATTGATTGTTGGTGATTTTTTTGGTTAATGGAAATTTTTGAAAACTGCAAGACAATCGGCCACAAAGAATGAATTTCCTAACTTTATACTTTAATATTGATCGAAACACAACGGCGTCCTTGTAAAAAAAAAAAAATTTCAAAGATAGTAAAAATAGAAATCCTACTCCGAGTGAAAACTTGAAACGTTAATTTTTCGTTGTAGAATATGTGCTGGAATAAACATATTAACGAAAACTTGAGTTGCTCAGATGGATCGACTAGTTCATTACAAAAAATGATTTGTAAAAAAATGTTGCCGCTGGAATTAGGTTGATTGGATGAAATTTGAAAAATAATATACGATTCTTCGAGTTATGAAACGACCTTCGGCATCTGTAACAGATTTCTCGACGAGGCTGCAATTTTTATATAATTACGACGCTTTCGGTTAAGTGAAAGAAAAAAAAAAAAGAAAAGAAGTATTTTCAAGTTCAACGCACTCGCAGTTATATCGCCGAAACTTGAAACTCCAATGTCGTCACGCTGCAGCGCTGTCTTATTTTTCCAGAGTCGACAAATTTTTCGCAACTTTATCGAATCTCATCGCTCCTCTATAATTCGTAACTCGCCGAGTTCTAGTTCCTGCAAAAATGATCTTTCAGCATAGAATTTCGATTTCCGTGCAAACAAGTAGAAAATCAATCATTTTTTCAAATTTCAAAGCCTAAGACAAAGATCAAACTATCTCTTCAAAAAGACCGTATCAATGACCTGGGAACCAACATCTTGATTATTTACAAATATGCCAGTAAACAGTCCGAAAAGTTGAAGCCGGTTGTGTTCAATTGCACCGTTATCATAAAAAAAAACCAAGTCACCAAAAGTTTCAAAATCTCGAAGCTCTACAGTTCCCTTAAATCGCGCAATCATTCGTCATTTGCGAACCGTCCCGGATCAATATCAGCCGTTCGAAGTCGTCGTCATCTTGCATAGAGCAATGTCGTTCGTTGAACCGCACATCTTGAGAGACACCCGGCGAATGGAAATTGCAAATTTACGGCCGTAAGCGCGAGTGAAACGGCCCGTATAATCTGCGCAAAGCGAGTCTGAGCCGACTCGCGTCAGTCGACGGAGAGGAGAATTTTAAGAGGACTAGAAACAGAGCAGGAGAAACGGATAAAATTGCAGTCCGTAGGTGTGCAATTATCCTTATTATTAAACCCGTTGGCGCAATTGGCGAGAGACCAGCGAACCTTTCGCAACGTCAATTTGTTCGCGATAAGATGACAATTCGTCCTGATACTCCGTAACGACGAAGATTCTTTCCCAGCGATTCTTTCACGGTGTGAAAAAAATTTAACCGCCGGTGTGGACGAATTGGCGAACCGTTTAAGAATTATTCCAGCAGCTGTGGCGGAAATTGATTCGCAACGTCGCGCGTCCGATCGATTATCAACGGTAATTTAATTAATAAAAAACAAAAAAACAAAAAAAAAAACAAATGATAAATCCATGAGACTCGATGGACTTGAGATCACCTCAACTTTCAGTCGGGTAACGAGTTACTTCGCGTACGCAACGTAATATCTAACTCTGCGTCGTTTCGTAGCAAAAACGTTTTATTCGCGGTTAGCTTTCACTTGAAAAGCTCGCGGTCCAGAGTCGACTTCGTTCGGTTTATTCGTACGCTCACTTGGACAGCCGTTCTTTCTACACGACGAAGAATCACGACGCCTTCGCTTTGCTCTCGCAGACTTTTGAGAGAGGAAGCTTTTTCGAGATATAAACAAACGATCTGTTCAATCTGCACGAAACGCTAACTCAAATTGCTTCCTTTAAAAAAATCGTCCACGGTTATTGCGTCCAAAGAATTTTGCACCTCGATCGCAATACCAATGTCGAAAAATTTTCATTAATAAAATAAACGCGAACGAAGCGACTCGGCATTAATGAGTCTACCCAATTCAGGCGCGCTAAGAAAAGGCTGTTTTCATAAGTTTTTTTCATTTGTTTTGTATTATAAATATCGATATACCGGGACAATCTCTTGAAACTTGAAAATGAACCGCGCATGCGCCAAATAATCTAATCTCATTGGTCGGCCAAATCTTCCCGCAGCGATAATTTTATCCGCGACGCAGGCGGGCCAACCTACGCAAAATGTCTACGTTTGAATTTTCAAAGAGCGTAAGCGTTGAATTCCGACCGTTCTTTGAAGAATCAACTTTCCGACCCGACAACAAACGCTTCCGAAACCTTTCCGAGTCGCTGCCTCGATTATTTGAGATTCTAACCTCGAAAATTCGTATCAACCGCATCGCCGGCAGAAAGAGTTTGACAGCTGAAAACTCGGATTGGCCAACCTGCAGGAACAGCCGATAAAACTCGCGCATGCGCGGTTGATTTTCAAGTTTAAACAGATTGTCCCGATATAAGTTGTTACATTTAATAAATACACTCCCGAAATACACGGAAAGATTTTTTTTTAAATTCATTTCAGTGAGTTTTTATACAAGAAAGTGGTAGCTGAAGAAAGATTCGAAAAAAGATGGGTCTGCGCTGTTGATGAAATCCCTGGGATTGATGGTCCAAAAAAAAAATCGAACGGTTTTAGATTCAGTGTATTAATAGCTATAGCGCATATCATACGATTTTTTATTTTTGCAAAATTGACAAAATGGCGGACATTTTTCGAAAAACAAAAGAAATCCACGTTTCTTTTCAATGTCTTTGGCCAAATAAAAATAGTCAAAATGAAAATTTTCAAAAATCCTTCATATAAATGATTGGAACTAAAATGAATTGAAAAAAATCTTTCCATCTATTTCGGGAGTGTATTTATTAAGTGTAACAACTTATACTTCAATATTAATAATATAAACCTATCGAAAAAATTCATGAAAACCGCCTTTTTTAACGCACCTAAATTGGGTTAATAACCCATTAATAACGTCTCGTCTCGTCATAAAAGGCCGGTCTTTTTCAATGTCGCGTTAATTGGTTCGGCTCCCAATTCACCGAACTCGACCAACATCGCCGTTAAATGACCGGGCTTCGGATGAAGAAAGCTTGCGGATATATCGGCGTAAGCGGGCAGGTAAGCAAGTCGAGCGATCCGTTGAGAACCGGTACCGGTCTTTTCTCTGCTCGTACCAGCGCCGAAATTAGTGAAGGTAGAAACACGTCGGTCCATCGAGGTCCGTTTCTTCCTCTTACCGTCCGTGTTTGCGCGTTCAATTCTCACATCGTCGCCTCGAAATCTCATTATAAATAAAATGTGTTAAAGGTGCCATTTACAGCGCCGTTCACGGAGAGAACGACGAGAATTTCAACTCCGTCGCTCCGCGTCAATGCGCCTCGGAATTAGATGAAATTGGGTCTTCGAATCTGTTACAATCTCCTCCTTTCTCCGTATATCTTCAGGCCGAACACCTCGGAGCCAACGGAACCTGCTTTGCGGTGTCCGAAATGCGACCGTTCTTCGCCCCGAGGCTGTTCGGTTGAGGTAGGGTTAAAGGCACCTTCTTCATCTGGGTCAGCATCTTATTCTCGTCCGGTTTGACGCCCGGTACCGTTCTTCGCCTCCGTATCGCATCTCTTTCATAAATATGCATTCGATTATTGTAAACAGCGTTGCGTATTTCGTTTCGTGAACTCCGTTAACGAGAAACGAAGCTCATCGCGAAGTCACACGCGATATTCTCATTTTACACGATTCACTTGTACGTGATTTTAACCGGTAATTTGTTTGTATTTTGTTTATTTTTATTTTTTTCTCTCTCTCTTTATTGCACCGGTAAACGAACCTTCGATTTGTACGCTCAATATTGTCCAACTTATCAGAGTACAATCATATGCCTACCTATATAACAGAAAAATAAAACAATCTTTCTCTCTTCGTTTAGTTTAAATCTATTTTACAAAAGGCAAAAACATTGACGTTATTCTCAATACTATCTCGAATTGAACAGAATTTTTTTTCAGAAATTTTCAAGAATCGAAGTCAAGTATAATCTAAGAATAAATCAAATCCCACTATACCTAACGGTAATATTTTTTATCGACTTGCGTGCTTATTCTACAGAATAATAACGACATTGCGTTAATTAACAAAATTTGAATTTTCGTATGAGTCTTTTAACGTTGGCAGGTATACATTACGCGTGGTAAAGTGTGCAGGCGTTAGATCGAAAAGGCGTCTTTTTTTTTTTTTTTCGTTTTTTTTTTTTTATGGCTTAGAACCGTTCTCTCCGAATGTCGCCGTGCAGACCGTCAAAAGTACAAAGGAAACAAGATAAAAAATGCTAAAGAAAAAAAATTAATTACAGCAAAGAGAGTAAAAAAAAAAAAAAAAAGCAAAAAAAAAAGACTTTTCTCACATGCCTGCGATAAAATCGTTAACAACGAATCCGCCTTTATAATTATATGGATACTTGCGTCTGTTCAATGTGTGTGTACAATATAATAAGCAGAATCATCATATGTACTGTTGTATAGAAACGTGACCAGGACCATATTGTAACCGGTAAAAAAAACAAAAAAAAGTATAATTGCGATGCAGCTTTCAAGGATCTGTTAGACCTGGTCTACTATTACAAGTGCGGATGTCAGAGGCCATGAGCTATAACCAAAATATATTGCCGCGAGCTGTCTAGTCTTTGATTTTTTTACCGCTAAACTTTCGACAATATTCGAAACGGCTAATTCGCGGATCAGCGAAACCGCTGTATGCGGATGGTGAAAATTTGAAAGAGAAATGAAGGAATTGAAAGCAGAAAGAACGTTTCAGCTCTTACCAAAAAAAAAAAAAAAAAAAAATGAAAATTTCGTAGATCTTGTTCAAATTCCGGAAATAAGGAGGAGCTGATCGACCGATCCTTTCTTTCTTCATTTCATATTTCATATTCGTATTTCATTTTCCCCACCGCGATTCTCCAACTCTCTTCAATGCGCATGGCAAACGTCACGTTCTGAATAGAATCTTACAATTAGATTCAACGAGGCTGGCACGCTTTGGGCGTTGCCACGATATGTACGATTGTTGTAGCAAGTGTAACGGGTAGAGATTGCTCGGCTTACGATATAACTGTGACTATATTAATACCACTCGGCGCGTAACCGCGAGTTTTCACTCTGCAGGTTTGAAACTTTATACAGGATTGAATATAAATAAGTTCCCGATACGCGGACTTGAACTTTTTTTTTTAACGACTAGTCAGCGGCAGATACTTGGTTTTAAAAATCTCTGAACGCGTGGTTAATCAAATTTTCAACCTTCAAGGGACTCTGATTTAATTTTATACCATCGTGCGGGTGCGATAATAAAAATTACATTACACGTTACAAAATTACAACGCGGTGGAACTTACTATTTAATGTGATTATAACTTTCAATAGCGCAATTTCTGACTTATAAGTCGATGAAAAAGGTTTCAGTTAATTAAAACCCATAAATTTTCTTGTTAATAGATAACGAAGTATAATTATAGTAACCATTTTGCGATATCGTTACTAGAATTCCCGTAACAGCTATAAAACTAATGATCATTTTCTACCTAGAACTATCATATTTTTCGATCGTGGTAATAAATGAAATTAGTTGAGGAGTGATCGGTAAACGGAAGTAAAAATTTCTCTACGAAACCGAATATATCTTGTGTAAATCCGTATCAAAGAGTCGTAAATTTCAAGAATCCCAGACAAATTGCAATGATCAGCTTTCGCTCTTTGACCGCGAGTCGCGTCGCGTCGGCTTCCTTATTAATCGTTTCGATATCGCGTCTCACCTTCGTTGCAGCAAAACTGACGCATATGTGCACTCGGCGCAGATTCCGACTGCTTCATATACGTGCAGTTAAGTACATTACAGAGCTTGGGAGAAATGGTCTGAAGAAAGCGTAACAAGAAAGCAAATGGAGACGCGTACGGGAGCGCCTTTTTCCGCGTGTTTGCGAGCGGTTAAATATGCGGAGTTACATGAACGAGCCCTCGGGCAATGCGCGTGAAAATATAGCGAGCGAATAAAACGAATTAAATGTCGGAGGAATTCGAGCCTCCGGTATCCGGAAGCATAATTTTCATAACATTCGTCTTCGTTGAGGAGTTCGATCGCCGTTAAATATTTACAAACTATTTGTGTAATATTTAACAGTTTCGTAAGGGAAATTATTCTTTCTTCTCTTCGGAACGATGGACGGACTATAAATTATTCTTCTTTTTCGACACGCTCGAAATTCGATTGGAAATTGTTATTGCATATCGAAGACCGGAGGCCGTGTTGCGCAATCGTTTTAATTTTTTTCGGCAGAGTTTGATTGATCGTGAAATCGAACGATCGTGAAAGTAACGGTTGGAATATAACGCGATGTGTTACCGGTAAGGTGTAACAATGCGCGGCGATTAATTGCTCGGATTAGAAAAGAAAAAAAAAAAACACATTATTTTTACAGTTTACATTTAAATAAATAAATTTTGATCCTATACGTCGAATAATAACCAACTATCTCGATCTGTTGCTTATAAAGTTTGCTTTTGTACTTTTTTTACGCCGATAAACGAAGATTTCGGTTATTATTCGATATGGAAGCGAAATTTGTTTATTTAGATATAAACTCGAAGTAAATAAAAAAAATTTTGTTGACCCGTGATTTATTATTATTTTCGAACAAAAGTGAATCAAAACCGAAACCGAAGTTTGTTTAGTCGTTATTTACAATAAATGTTTGAGAATATAGGTAACTTTTCTTAAAACCCGAAATATCGTTCTGGTTTCTACAAAAGTAAATTTTATCTAATACAACTGTTTTTTTTTTTTTTTTTTCATGTTTTCTCGTCGCTCACGTGAAAGAAATGAAAATTTAACATCTAGAACACCGAGACTGAAAATTCGCGTTGACCGGTGTGATCTGTGAAAGTTAACAGCGAGGTGTGAAAACAAATTTGCAAATTTTACGCAGGGTTAAAACGCGATCGAAAATTCACAACGTTACAACTTTTAAATATTTGCGTATAATTCGAGTACATATGAGAATTAAAAGAGAGTGTGAGTGGCAGTTTCTGTTTTTTTTTTTCCCCCTTTCATTTTTCCATGCACAGACAAATTCAAGCGACGAAGAACTATGCAAGAAAGAAAAAAACAGTTTCTCTCCATGTTTAAGGCACTTACAGTCTTTTTTAATTCCCCTCTTGAATCGAGTTAAAATATTCTACACGTAAGCTGGTAATTACGTGTACGTAAGGTACACAATAACGTTAAACACGTATAAATATATATTCACCTTAATACCTAACGCACGTATGCATACAGAAACGAGAAATAAAACCGGTCTTATAGGACTTTCGTGCAGGCATATACACGTTTAGTAAACCGGAACAAGGTCTCTTAGATGATAGTAAGATTTCCGCCACGATTTCTCTAGTTTAGAACGTTGAAAGTGTCCACCAAGCCGTGGACGCGATCGGGCCGAACTAAAAGCAACGAGCCTTTTTCGCTAAGCGGCAAATGACGAATCGGAGGCAAAATATCGGCTTCGCGTGCATAAATATTTTACAGAATTTGTCGAATTTTACGCGTAACACTTACTTGCCAGATCGATGAATGCGATTCCTCAGTTCATCCGTCGCAGACGGCCGATTATTCCATTTTGAAACTTTGAACGAGCGGGAAATGAAGAAGTTTAATACTTTCAAATTTTCAGTACTTATCCCCTTCTTTATTTACTTTTTTATTCCTCCCAAGAGTACGCGGGTTGTCGGCGATTTTTCACCAGCGACGATGACCGGCTTCCGGCAAACACAAACGAGAACACCCTGGTTTTACCGATATATTTACCGATCCTGATCTACCGACGATTCGGTGACTGTAATCGACCCCGTGACCAGACCGATTACCGATTTCCCTGACGATTTTACGAGCTTATTTGCAGAATCCACGATCCTCTTTGTTCCAAGGATCGTTAATGATGCGCGATCGGTTGGTTTTCTATTTTTTTTTTTTAAACTTTATTCCTGGGGCCCGGCTGAGGGATGCCGGTACGAGGACCGTTTAATCCGTGACTCTGTTGCGAAGTGCGGAAAGCTTCGCTTTTATTGGCGATAGGCAACATGTGGCGTCTACCTTATGGCGTTAGGAACGAACTGGGACTTGTGCTATCCCCGGCTACTTGGCCTGCGGAAATTGACGAAGTGGGAATCAGGGCCTAAGTAGGTCCCCCGTAGTGGAGAGGGAGACCGATTTATTTTCACCGGGCCCCGCAGCTCGGTCCATACCCGTCATTTCTCTCCTCCCGTTTTCCCTACAATGCACCTTGGGTTTACGTCACAGTTATGAAAGTTTCATAAGTTTTCAGATGACGATGACGTCGATAATGACAAGTTATTCGACTGTTTCAGAAAAGGGATGATGTCTTCGATCGCTCATTTTCCATTTATTTTTTACCGATTAAAAATCTAAATGTTCATTTTTAAACAAACCATGAAAATCCTCCCGAGACACAGGACGCGTCATTCAATTTGACTCTATTCTATTCTCTGAAATAAATTATATGTTGAAATTTTTTTTTAGGACAAAGTCTGACGTTCAAACTTTATTTTTATAGTTACAGTCACGTAATACAAGGCGAAAAAATTTTAGTTCATGGTTCAAGGTGAGTTAGAAACGATTCTTTTTCTCACTATGCGTATATGTATGAAGGAACCAGAATCATGACTAAGGAATTAAGATGTCCCACCTTTGTTACAGGAATCGTGTACTTTAATTGCTGATACTTAATGGTATAATACGCGATTCTGCATGCCGATATTATGATGTTTGTTTGTTTTTTTTTTTTTTTTTTTTACCCTCAAATTACTACGTTCTCAATCTCCACGCAAGACTTGCCAAATACAGAACTTGGTCGTCGACTCGCGGGTCGTAATATGATTGAATAAAAATTTACAAATTTCTAAAAAACCTGATCAATTATTTATGCTATAAACGTTGACGAATTTTCGACGTTCGAGCGAGTAACAGTCAAATTTTCGATACTGATTACTGAATATCGTGGTAAATTCCAAATTACAACACTCGGGTTAATCAAAGAAATTACGACAGCGTCATCGTAGATGATTTTTGTTCCATCGTAGAAAATTTCCGACCTATTATACCCTCGTTACCTGTTTATTCTCACCGTCCGTGGTAATTTTTTTGACAAGAAAGAAGAAGAAGAAAATACAGCAAAAGTTCTCGGGAATAACGACGATGCATTATTATATTACATAACTTTATACCAAGGCAAAAAGCTTGTGTACATGCATTTGCAAAACACTCGGCAATGAACGAACACGGTATAGCGACTCGTACCGAACAATGCACACTGATACCATTATTTTTTTCCCTTCTTTTTTTTTTCGCCATGATTTATATCGCACCGGTCTGCAGGTGGTGGTGATTATTACGTGATTATACCTGTCCCAGAGACTCCGCGGACAGCGAACTTCCGGGAGGTAAAGAACTCCCGTGTAACGACCGAGGCGAAAGCTTACAACCGTATTAACCAGATCGTTTCAGGCGAAACAATAAGTGGATACCTACTTTATGGCGAGAGGCCCTTTGCGAACTCTTGTGCTCCAGATGTGATCGAAATGTGCAGAAATTGAGAGTAAGAGCGGATTGAAATTAAGTTGTACAACAGCGCCCCTTCTTATCTCTAATAAAACAGAATTGCCGCCACTGCTGACGATCGGTAAACCCATTAGAAGGACGAAATATTTCGAGGCAACACTTTCACTGACAAGCATTTTTATCAATACGCGTGTTGGATTTGATTTTGATAGAAAAAACGAAAGTTTTAAGCACTTTCGCGAATTTTGAGTCGCTGAAATCTGACACCGGATTTTACAAAACGCCATTTTAATGCCTGGATAAAGATATAGAGATAAATGTAATTCGTGTTTCTTTAGGTAAACCTCGAGATAATATATTCTAAATTCGCAAAATCGTAGGAGCAAATTACACAATAATGTATTCCACGTTTTTTCGTGTTTATTAATTAACGTAATGCAACACCGTTTGAAGTTGTTGGTACAGATGCAAATTCGACCATTTATATTCATGCCGTGCGATGTAAGACTGAATTGAATAGATGATATTTACCTTTTAGACACGCGAAAATCTATCGTTGATAAAATTTTATGGCCACGGTATTTATATTCAATTTTTTTAAGATTTCATTTTTGTTGCGAGTACGCGGCTCTGCACGCTAATGCGATCCGTACGGTACTTGCGCATCTTTTTACTGCGGAAATTAGGTACGATTACATAAACATGCGCAAACCTAGCGTGTAACTGAAATCTGTACAGGTTTTTTCGATAGACGAAGTAATTTTTATTATTTTACGCGGCTAATCGGTTTTAAATCAGAAGTAATAAAATATAATTTAATTCGACAATATGGAATTATACAATAATGTTCTCTCAAAACGAACGGAAAGAAACCAAACCGTGAATTTAGGTAATTGAAAATACCCAATTACACAATATTGTACAATTTTTATTATTTCGAAAACAGTTTGATTTCCACGGATTGAGATTGTTTTCTTTTTTTTTTTTTTGCCTCTCTTTTTTTTATGATTCTGTTTCGGCTAACTCTTCTGGAATCCTCGAAATAATCGTAAGAATAAATTTTTCATGCCCATTTTCCGATTGCCTGTGATGAGAAGAAACGTAAGAAACGGCGCGCAGATACATGCAAAGTCTTGGATATTGCACCACAGAAGAGAGCTGCCGCAATGACCGTTCACTGTTGCTAAATAAATGACTTTTCTCTCCTTCGTTCGGTCAGTTAGCGCGTGGTACGCGTTGCGAAACGTCATCAAATACTTATCGTAAGTCGCAACCATAAGGTGCGGTGACATTTAGCTCACATTTTTGTCTCTCTTTCGCCCTGTTCAAAGGTGCGGTGTGATTACCTCTGGGTGCTGATGCTGTTTTTCCAACAATCCCCTGCGTGTATGACAACACTTATCCCTCCCAATTGATTAAATTCTTGGATCTCGGGCCGCAGAAAGTGCCATAAAATCGTGTTTTATTTTTCAACTTGGAGAATTCAAGAGATGGAATACCCCACAAGCGGTAACAAGAAAAAACAACATTCGATCGGCTTTCATTGGGAGTTTCGCCTGGTGCAAGGTGTCGAATACTAACCGTTCGACACAAATGTATTTCCAGTTGCCTGCCACTTGTTCGCCAGGCGCAGAGGTGAATTCGAGAATCCTACATTACCGAAGTGTGGAACGAAGTCCGAAGGGATCCAGAGTGATTTTATCCGCCGAGAAGACGGACGCCGAATCGAAAAGCTTCAGTTATTCTCACAGAATGTAGCCAAGCCGAAAAATGTGGTTTCGGTTTTCATATGAAACCACGCTTGGTATCAACCGATGATCTGATACTAAACACTCGATATGAATGTATTATGAGTTGCCTACCGCTTCGTCGCCAGGCGCAGTGATGAATCAGAGGATTCTGCCTTACCGAGCAGCAAAGAGAAATCCGAAGTGATCCAGAGCGACATTATCGACCAAAAAGAGCGCCGAGGATCGATCGTGCACACTGTAAGCGATAAGTTGAAGATCCTTGATATTAGCGAACGATTGTAGACCCCACCGGGAAAGTGTTTTCTAGAATAATACCAACCACTGCGCTCGTCTGTTGTCGTCAATTAATAATTTGCAGAATAATACGACCAACGTTTGCGTGCGCAAATATCCAAACATATTAAACGTTGCACTTGGAATATTTCCACGAATCCCTCATTTCGTAACCTACCGTGCATTTTCCTACAAACTGCCAATTACCGCACAGTATGTACGTACTCGGAATATATTAACCTTGAACAATGTTTCCAACGCGTATCATACAACAAATAGTTTTTCATCATTTTTACATGCCGGTTGATCTAGGAAGTAGTCCGCGTGTTCCGCGTATAGACAATTCCTTGCCAATTCGGTCATTCTCTTATTTCGTGTCGCGGCGATGTAACGTAAAATTACTAACAGATGATAATATTGATCGCAGAAATTAAGGCTGTTTACAAAACGTGATCCCGTGCTTGTGCTTCTACGGGAACGAAACCTGGTCGACAATTTGAGCAGCGATTGTCTCCGCGAACATTTTGCATCTCTTCTCGAATATAACACGCGCGTCTTCCTTACGCCATAGGATATCCGTAAGTCCGAAATTGGCGTGTCACTTTGTTCAAATCCTTCCGGGATGTGACGCAGCCAGTCTGATGTATGACCGGCAAAAACACGCGTTATTTTTACACACAGATGTAACCAATGCGCGAGTTTAAACATCGCGATAAAGACATCGGGGATTCCCGCCATCAAGGATGGATCTACAAATATCACGCGATCATCGCAGAAAAGCTAGTCTAAGACTCTGGGTGCAAAGTCTATCCCATATATCGAAGTGCAGACGTGTGTGCGAAACGAATAAGATGGAAGCGAAGGGAGGCTGTTAATTTTACCCTTGGCCTTCGGTTTTACCGCCAAGGAATTTCCGATCGTTGTTTCACTCCGACACAGGCTGGATGTTACACCTACAGAGCTTAGACGCGTGTAGTAGGGTATATGCGCATGCCTTTGTAGCGTTACGCATAATGATAGAAGCGCGTGATTAAGGCCTGTGAAAACATGACCGAACGTGCTCATCGTAAACAGCCGCATGTCGGGTGGTAATAGTGTTAAAAAAAAAACTGGCGTAATTGCACAGGCAGCAAGTTTTAATGATATATTGTCTATCCGTTACGGTGGCAGGTTCTGCTACTCCTATCAATTATAAATTCCAACGCTATATCTCAAACACTTGTTAAAAATCGTTTGACTTCAAACGATTCAAACATTCTCAAAACACGTTTGCATACGCGAAGCTCCATGATTTTTTACGTGTCATTTATACGGTACCTACGGGTTGGAAGAAAAAATGACGCGATGTCTTTGAACAACGATTGCGAGATGTTGATTTTCTAGGGTTATCTATAGTGTGGATAATTTTTGCAGACTCGATGCGGGTAAGACGTTACACGCTGATTACGGGAAAAAATTATACAACGATGTTTCGAGAAATGTGCCGATTTGTCGACAAAACGTTTCGAGGCTCATACGCTTTAATACAGTGTTATTTACTTGCGCAAATGCAGTAATGACAGAGGCTTTTTCCATCAAGATCATTAGGATCGATGATGCGTGGGTCATTATCGACAACGACATCTCTATAATAATGTATACAGCATAGCAATCCGTAGGAAAGTTGTTTGTTCGGTTCTACCTGAGTTCCAACATTTTCATTTACGTCATTGTGCAAACCAGAATATATGAAAAAAAAGGGTCTAGCGTCATTGACTGTACGATCAGACGACTCGTTATTCGTTACATCCGGTAAGTTCAGAGTCGTTGTTTGCTTGGTGTGAATATTCATTGGGGTGAGTTTCGCCTGAAAATTTTCCGCACGGTAATTCCGAGGGATTTTCTATACTCGAAGAAATCACTACCACTGCTCGGCCTTCTGCATAAGACAAAAACGACGATTTCCTTGTCTGCGATTAACTTCGTCAAAGCGACACGTTGAGTTGAAACAAATAAGAATGATTTCAAACGACGGCGTTTGCTGACGGAAACAGATTCCAGTTACCAATGGCGAACTGCTCTGCAGACTGGGATTTAGCCGACAGTAAACGTTCGTTAAGGTGATAGATCAAATACCGATCGATATCTGGTATTAATCGTGAAGTCTGAGCGGCGGCAAAAAATGATAAAACGAAATCGTCGACCATTCGTCAGGCGTTTCGAACCGCTGTGTCAAAGTCAATGTCGCGTTACGTTAATCGGGTACTTTTTTCCACCGAATTGTACAGAAAGTGAGACGAGGTGAGTGGTCGGTTATTCGGGAGAAAAAAACAGCGACGAACTGCGTGAGAAAATTTTTAAGAATGTAAAATGAGTGGGAAATGGGCAGAGTGTTTTGACCCATTTGATGCAAAAATTGAAATACGATATCAAGATCGATTTCAGAATCGTAATCCGAGACCTTCTCAATTACGTTTCACCATTCTCTCTTCGTTTCCAACACTCCGCTTCTACACCCAATTTCTAATCCAGATTCTCCGAAGTTGTCGAAGCCTCCTCGACGAAAACGCACGATAATACGAATAGTCGGGATAAGAATATTGCGAAAATCGCGAATTACAAACAATCGTATTCGTATAAAGTACATTGATTTAATCGAAGGTGATGTCGATTTTAGACAGAGACAGAGACAAAGGTGGGAATTAGAAAAAGTATTGCGAGAGGAAGAAAAAAAACCCGATTGTTAAGCAATCAACTTTGCAGAGAATAATAATTTTTTTACCTTCCGAGCAAAGAAAAACAAACTATTAAATGTTGTATCCACAAACTTAATCGTTTCCACCGCGTCGTTGTCGACTAACGTTTTATTTTTTTTTTTTCCTAAATTCTCAAACGCAAAAACTAACGATAGATGCGAATAATTACCCGCACTCTTTGCGTGGCGACACTTGCGTGGTAGACAATTAAACGATTGAATTTTTTTTTAAAAACTGCGTCTCTCGACGAGTTAAGGTCAACCAGTTAACGCACAGACGAAATGTTAACGCAATCTTACACGAGATATTTGAATGGTAAGAAAAAACAAACTGTTAGAATGTGTCGGGAAAAATGAGGCTCCAATAATTCTGTAGAGATACTATGCTGCATTTATTGTATAGAAATACATACAGAGTTAATAATTAATGATTTAGGACAACACAAGACATGGCGTGGCGCTTTGCCTGCAATCTTGTTTTCGACTAACTCTGTTCAGAAACGCACTCTTCGTTCTCACACACTCACTCGGTATTAGGATACATACGCGTAGGTTGGATTCTGTTTCCTCAATGTCAATATACAACACACAGTATAGATATATGTGTGTACGATACAAATGTATAGTACATACATCAACACCAACAACACGGTTGGGGAAAAAAAAGAATCGAAATTAAAACACATATAGTTTGAGCAAAAAAATCTATCAGGTATTTTATTGATTACTGTTTATCGCAGCATTAATGTCCGCAAGTCCATTAGACATGGCCATATTATAACGCGGCTGTGATTCCCCCGCGAATAAATATGAAGAAGTAATTTGAAAATCCCTTCATCGTAATTTACGTGTATACGTATAATTTAAACATGTATGTACAACAGAAAATCCCCGCGTTTGTTTTATGGTCTATAAAAATATAACGGCAATCAGTCATTTTCGCAGTGATTTGACTACGAACGATGATCTTTAATCGTAATCGTAATACCTGCTCGATTTTCTCGATTTCATCTCATCACGGATGTAAGATTGTATTGATTTCATCCGGGTGACTAGAGTTACCTTCCGACGATTGGATATTCAATTCGTCTACGAATCTTAATTTCAATATCCGCAAACGATCGTTGGCCAAGATCTTTGCGAATTCAAAGCCGACTTTTTAAAATGAACAGAAAATCGGTTGGACAGGTTTCCGAATATGTAGAAAACCGCTTGTGTTAAAGACACCCACGCAAGGATGAGCAATAAATTATAAACGAACACGAGCAGACAGGAAGCGGAATAAATGGTCGACGACGATCGGATCGTTCGACGAGCGGTTGTTGACGGAAACCGAACATTATCCGAGATCGGTTTAACCTTTGTGGTGTAGAATCGACGAGGGAACTAGAATTATTTAGAATGAATCAAGCCGAAAAACGCGCATTGGCCTTCGCAGTTTGCAAATCGATCCACGACGTATCGAATTATTGTGGCTATAACAAGTATATTTATATGAAAACGGGAAATACCCTCGTTAAAAAAATTTGTCGCAAAAAGTAATTTGCGCTGTGCATTGTAATAAAAAAAAAAAAAAAAAAACAAAAGTCACGATGCTAACGTTGATTTACACCTTTTGCCAGTAATACCTGTACATTTTACATCGTTGCAATTCGTCTGCGTCATCTCGATTGTGATGAAAAATTGTAAATCGTGAACAAAAATTTGATAATTAATATTTTCTACAACGCCGATGCAAATCGTGTGGTGTAAAAGAAGCTGGAAAATTTGAAAGATCGATTGATTTTTCAGGCATCATCGTTAAACGTAAATTATATACGGATAAATCGTCGTTCACGTAAAAACAGAAATATAACAAGACGGTAGTCGATGCAATAAATAATTTACCGCATTTCGCGACGATGGTGAATATTCGTAATTATTTTATGTAAAAGCTGATATTACGTACGTAATTTTTTTACGCTTACGAAGCGATATAAAAATGAAGAATACTACTCGTCGTCATGCGCGAGAATGATAGAAGAATTTCTTGCTGAAGCAAAAAATGAAAAATGATAAAAGGCACAAGAAAAGTGGAAAAAAAAAAAAACATTATTATCAACTATTCATAAAACCGCACACGTTACCATGATTTTTTTCTACATTTATCACACGATAAATTATTTCAATTTTAATCGGTCGAACAATAACAATTCCAAAGATTATTCCGCGTATTTCTTCAAACGCCTCGATTCGTTCCGAGCGTAAGACGAACAATGAATAAACAACAAACATATATTACCACCATCAGGAAGTGAAAATTTTCAAACTAATAGTCTTATTTTTACCGACCATATGGACATATTAAATATCGTGGGTTGGCTACGCAACTATTATACCGGTATTTCAAGGTGGAATATTCCAGTCCACTATTCGTCTGTGCCTGCATTGATCTAAAAGAAGTGTAAAAAATCAATGAATTCACATCGTGGGGGGAACGGGAGACTTTTTATTTATCGCTTGGGAAAAGTTTTATATTATTATTTATACACGAGCAAACGTGGAATATTAATTTCTGTACAACAACGTTTAACAGAAATAGGAGAGAAGAAGTAGGTAATATTCTTCCACACCTGTTCTTTCGGTCAAAGCATCCGAGTTCTATGCTGATTAATTATTATCGACTGATTTTCCAATTTTTCCCATCCGAAATTCTGTTCGTTCGTTCGTCAATTTGTTTCTTCGTTAAACAAATTGTTTTTTATTTTTTTTTTTTTTTTTACAAGTTAAAATGGAAAAAAAACAAAAAAACATGCAGACGCACCTACGCATATTCGGTTTGCAGGCTAGCGTAGGAACGCTGCGGATAACAACCTTGCCGATCAGTTTAGGGAAAGGTTCTGGTATTGGTAGGCCGGTGTGTACGAAAACCGGATCCAGACACGCATCAATCGCGGATAATGTGTAAAAACTAAATTGAAAAAAGATGGTAAACAAAATAAAAAAAAAAAAAAAAAAACATTCAAATTCCAAATCGGACAAGTCATCTACACTTATAAACGTGGAAGTTCGAAGCCCCGTTATAACGATATAGATAACGTAAATGAATGTTACAGCAACGCAAATTAACCGCTATTAAATTGTTTTTTTTTTTTTTATCGTTTTTTCTTTCTTTTTTTTTTTTCTTTTCATTTGTTACTTTTAACGGTAATATTTTGAAAGAATCGTAATTTTATAACCTGTATTCTAAGTAACAAGATTAGAACGTTCTCCCCAACTTTAGCAAATCGATATCTTCCAAATATTGCGCACGTAAGTATACCTAAACATTTTATACATTTATACATATATATATATACATCGAACCGTTTGAAACAATGATGTTATTAATTTATAAATGCTACAAAACTATAGACTTCCAATGAAATGTCAATTAATAAATTTCATTAATCGACGACATGAGTCAATTTTGTAGCATTTATAAATTAATAACATCATTGTTTCAAACGGTTCGACGTTTGAGGCCTGATAACTCCGAAACGACTTACCTTACGCAAATCTTTATTCAGATCTTTTTTGTAGAGCGTAAAATTTCCTACAAGAACACGTTCTGTTTATATCTTCACAATGATTCGTTTTCGAGTAATAAAATTCTAAATTTAAAAAAAAAATTTTCCCATGTTATTTGAATGGGAAATAGAAAATTAATAATCGCCTCCTCTAAATATCAATATTAAGAGCTCATATTTTACCGAGGTCATTTTTGAGGGACACTCGGAAGATTTTTCAATGTTCTTCGAAAAAAAAAAAATTGTCGGTTTTTTTGAAACACTCTAATATATATGCAGTTTATCATGAAACATCTATTACCAATATTATTGACATATCACCCTGTATAATATATGAACTTTACGACGATTACAAAAATTTTGAGAAATTTCACATTAACGATTTATGTATTATATATATATATATATATATATATATATATATATATATATATATATATTAATAACAATGGTAATAGATATTTTATGGTGAACTCTATACGTACACATATTATCAAAAATATATGTGTATAATAATATTACGTAGAGGACGGTCTTGTTTGGATGCAACATTACGATAGCTGTATATAAAAATATTATTATTATTATTGTTATTATTATTATTATACCCATAGAAGAAACTGAAAGTCAAAAAGTGAAAGGAAAAAATAAAAAATCAGAATAGTACATAATTGGAAAATAAAATCATTCAGGTCATTCTGACCGTTAAAATTATGCTGGGCTGGATGCATCGTTTTGTAAAAATATGTGAATAAGCTTTGTACATATACATGTATGTATGTATAATATATATTAGGGTGATTCAAAAAAAAACAAAAATTTTTTTTTTTCTCGCAAACAGGCTTAAAAGTTTCCTTTTGGCTTAAAAAAGTGCCAGTTAAAATTTGAGCCCTTAATATTAATATTAAAGTTGTCCTCATCGCGCTTTTCTATTTCCCATAAGAATAACATGGGAAAATTTTTTTTTGCACCTTCTGATTTTTGGTGCTAGCCTATCGTGTGTCATAAAAAAAAAACCATCACTTAATCTTGTAGAAAATTGAACGCTCTACAAAAAAGGTCTCTTATGATTTGTTGCGGAAACTAATAGTTCAAAAGTTATTCGAGGTCAAAGTTCAAGTTATCGCAAATTTTACCGTTTTTAATGCATTACAGCGAATTTCATGGCTTGATTAAAAAAATTTATCAGAAAATTTGTGTTTATCTTGAACTTAGTCTTTAGAAGACATAAGTTTGTCAACAATTTTTTGCAATAATTTATAAGTACAAGTAAAATAAATAAATTTCTTTTCTTAACAAAACCAATCGTCACTAAATTTATACCTCATGTAAGTATTTTAAATGACTGAAAGAAAATTTATTGCACTTAGATTAAACAAAAAGGAAACAAACTATGATTTTAAGGCTCACTGACGCTAAAAATTTTCTTAACGAGTATCACTGGCCTCACTATACCAAAAAACTATTGACAAACTTATTTTTCCTTAAGACTAAGTTCAAGATAAACACAAATTTTCTGTTAAATTTTTTTAATCAAACCATGAAAATTGCTGTAATGCATTAAAAACGGTAAAATTTGCGATAACTTGGATTTTGACCTCGAATAACTTTTGAACTATTAGTTTCCGCAACAAATCATAAGAGACCTTTTTTGTAGAGCGTTCAATTTTCTACAAGATTAAGTGATGGTTTTTTTTTTATGACACACGATAGGCTAGCAACAAAAATCAGAAGGTGCAAAAAAAATTTTTCCCATGTTATTCTTATGGGAAATAGAAAAGCGCGATGAGGACAACTTTAATATTAATATTAAGGGCTCAAATTTTAACTGGCACTTTTTTACGCCAAAAGGAAACTTTTAAGCCTGTTTGCGAGAAAAAAAAAAATTTTTGTTTTTTTTTGAATCACCCTAATATATATACATATATATTAGACTGCCTCGATAATAAGTTTTTTTTCTTTGATCTCCCACTATGTTATAAACTATGGTTTCGCGAAGTGGGAGAAAGAATCAAAAATAAATAGTCAATTTTTATACACAACGACAGATCTGTAATTGTATGAATGAATTAGATTATGAATTCTTCAAGTCTTGTTCGTAATTCATTCTCCGAATTATTCTGAAAATAATTTATTACCTTAACGACGATAATGACGACGACGATGATGATGATGACGATGATGATGAGGATGCTTGTGAATGGAATTAACAAAAGAATTAAAAAAATAAAATAAAAATGCGAGAATACAGAAGAAGACGAACAAAATGAATAAATGAAAGAATAAAAAAAATACACACACACACACACACAATCGCGAAAGAGAAAGGAATATTATTGTACACCGTGCGCAATCCGAAGGCTCTCGTATATATACTTTGCATATACATGTACTATAATTTGCGACAAAGATGTACAATGCAGTTTATACACATGCCTCTTACATATTTTACGTATGTATGGACATCGAATCGGCGGATCGTTGGTAGGGAATATGACCTGGATAAAACTCGAATTATATATGGTAAGGTATTAACAGGTGGCCGCGCGTATTTCATAATTCGACTAATGAAAAAGTAGGAAAAAGAAAAGAAGGGGAAAAAATGTGGAAACCTTAAGATATGAATCGTTCGTTTATCTCTCTGTAAGAATTATTGTCTTTATTACGCTGTGGTTTTACACACCGCGCACATGCGGACGGTGTGAAGAGTACGAAATGCTCGAAGAATAAACAAGGCGAGAGGCAAAGTCGTTGGACCTAACGATATGTATTTATTTGTTTATTTTCCATTTTTTTTTTTTTTTTTTTTTTTTTTTTTTTTTTCGTTCTATTTCGTCTCTGCAGCAACTTTCTGAAAAACGATAATCGTATACTTATTATACATAGATGTAGATTCGAACTGTTGCGATTAATTTATTTGATCTTGATGTAAGAAAAAAAAAAAATTATCTCTACGTAAGAATTACAAAACTTAAATATTACATGTACGAATGAGAATAAAAACGAGAAGTATAGAAAAAAAGAATAGAGAATATGAACGAGCAGAAGCATTGAGTGCATGAACATTTTTTTTTTTTTTTTTTCGTTTTTTCCCTTTCAAAAAAACAGGGAATAATTTACGCGGTAATATTGATTAACGTCGGAAAATACGATACGGAATAAATATAGAAATATAAATTCAGGTAGTTAATAATAATATTATAAAAAATAACGATGGCGATAGTTACGATAAATTTACGCATCGGCGGCGTGACATTTCTTGAATGTCCAAAAGTAAATGTGTCTCGAGAAAAAAAAAAAAAAAAAAAAAAAAAAAAAAACAAAATGGTGAATAAAAAATGAATACCGAATGACGCAAGCGTAATTAGAGCGGGCATTTACGCTCCGGCATGAAGAAATACGATCCTAATTCGCAAAGATGTTAGGGTATTGTCGCTAATTTTAACGAGTAAGTACAGAGCTGCGAATTTGGACGCGATTGCTCTCTTATATTCTTTGCAGGTAAAAACATTTATAGGTGTAGGAATTATCCCAGCGACTGGCCGTTTCAACGTCCTTGAAGGTTTTCGGTGATGTTCGGTTGGAAGACGAGAAAAAAAAGAGAGCGAGAGAGAGAGAGAGAGAGAGAGAGAGAGAGAGAGAGAGAGAGAGAGAGAGAGAGAATTGAAGCCGGATCTAGCCGCGTGACCGGAGGTACGAAACGTTGACTATACATATACGACGCTAACTAAAATCAAGTCTGGAAAATATTATCTCCTAAGCACATACTGACGAGGGTCCAAAAATGACGGATGACATAACGATTGTCGATGATCGTAAACCCCGGACAATCCTGATTAGACGCTCTTTCGTCGTGGAAGCCAATTTAGCCGTATAAAGAAAGGAGAAAAAAGATTTCATTTTCTTATTTTTTTTTTATTTTTTTTTTTTTTTATCTCAAATTACGGAAACCTGTTACGGATATATTGTAATCGTCGTGTGATTCTGAAGTTACTAAATGAACAACGTTTTTCACAGAATAGCACCAACGTTAAGCCTGTCGAACTGTTACTGCTTGTTACTAAAGACAGAGAGAGAGAGAGAGAGATAGAGAAGTAACATTCTTTTTTTCACAATACTTTTCCGTACGATTGTTTTTCGACAATCATCGGTTTCGTTATTAATATACAATCGACTATATCGTATAGAATAGGGGAAAAAGGAAAAAAATCTGACAACTCATCGTGGTTCCGACTTCGTCAACTCTCTGAGTCATATCTTTGATACACGCGAAGGAATAGTACGCGTAATATGGTGTAAAATAAGAGGGGAAAAGGAAAAAAAAAAAAAAAAAATCAAGTAATTTATACATTATAACGTACATGCGGAATGCTAATTATCTCGTGACTTGAGGAGTTGAGGATTTATCATCCATAAATCTTCGACACCACCGTCCGATACTTGATTCGGAAAATCGTTGGGATCGAAAGAAGTGAATTGTATATATAAGTGAATAATTTCGCGTTGATTAAAAAAGGAATTTTATATATTTTAACTCGGTGTAAATTATTTTATCTCACCTCAGGCGTATAGGCAGTTATATTGTAGATGGTTGGGTTGGAAGAAAACGTTTGAAATTCTCTCTAATTGCTAGGAGAATCCCGTTTCAAAATTATATCTTTGGCGAGTATTGGCAACGAGTATTTGCGGAAAAAAAAAGAAATAAAATTATAAACATGTGTAGACGTATGTTTTACGTTTTTACATTATACATGTATGTAGGTATAACGTATTATATGCAGTATACACACGCCTTTCATAATATTCGCTCTTTCACAACGAACATTCTGCGCGTCTTTAAACCATTGATAATTGATCCTTCTAACGTATGTACGTTGCAATACCTCTTTGCTCAATTTATCATAGAATTTCATGAGGATTGAAATGTAGATAAAATAAATGGGAACAACCCGATGAAGAAATTTGACGACACAGTCTGTAAAGCTAGACTACGATTCGTCTCGAAATTTTCTCTCCAAGAGTTGGCAATTTATGTTGTTTTTTTTTCTTTACATTCTCAAGTTTCCAGCAAAATGTGTAAAACGGAACGTTTCGTTTCAAAACTTGTTTAGAATGTCAAGGTTGTTCGTTCCGAAATTTTATGCCAATCTTTATTCAACATTCTGGAACGTGTGTTAATATCGTTCTGTAATTCGTATACAGTTCCAATTGCGGTTTAAAAAAAAAAAAAAAAAAAAAACAACGGTAAGTAATAATATACAAATTACAAATCATCGCGAGTAAAAAAGTTGACGGAGTTCTTTGGATCTGAAAAAAGTGTAAACGGATTCGATGCTCCTCTTCGTTGTACGGCTCGTAACGTCGTTACACCAAATATCCTGTGAATGTATGAATGCGTGCGTGCAAAGGAAACGTGTAGAGATTGCGCAACGATATTTCTGGCGGCGATTGCACCTTCCAAGGTAACCGTCGGGTCCATCGAGAAATGCAACTGCAAAGCTAGACCGACAAAATTGAATGAAATTGAAAAATTTCCCACGTCGGAGAAAGAGAAATGAATAAGATTTGAATTCCAAACACCTCCCTAACTAACAATGTACCACAGAAATCACGCATTGTTGTAAATAATGGTTGTTGACCGATAAATAATTTATTTTACTCACAAATGAAATTCTCTAAAGTATAATATTATGTACATTTTTTTTGTCCAGTCAGTCGAAATATTGGTTGGGTAAAGTTGATATTTTATAGAGGGTTGTTTTAATATTTGCACGATGAAACTTACGTGTGATTCTGCAAAGAGTGCAACGTTCCTATCACACAAAATCTAAAATTCCGATTATCAGTTGCGGAGAATTCATTTACGGTACGGATAAGATAATAGCTACATAATGCTCATCGGAATCGGCCGAGCGATATAAATTTTAGAGTGAGTAAAAGAAATTCCTCGGACTTTATTGATACGACTTGTTAAAAATTAACCTCTTTCAAAGATTATTATCCTGCAGTACCACGAGGCCTTGCAATTTGTATTTAACTCGAAGCTTGACTCAGCCGAGACTTTTCAAACTCTAATAACGTTTTCGCTTAGCCAAATTTTTTGCGATCCTAAATCCGGCAACGACCTCTCCCGCCGTATTTCTTTTCTCTAAATTTCGTCTCCGCTTCGACCCCGGAGACGCGAAGTTATGCGGGATCATCGACAAGGCGATGAGTCGCAAAATTCTGTGTATACTAACAATATTTGACCAAACCGGTGAGATGAGGCAACGCTCGTTTTCGGGTCCAAAGATCGTTCGATCCCTCCATTCGACTCCCTTCAACCGCTGTGCTGCAGGCTGTGCCAATCGGTTGGTACGTGCGACGAAACAGCTCTTGAAACTGCGCGGGTCTAATCAACGCTGATGATCGAGCGCGCATGCGCACAGCTTCGCAATATTGCGCGAGTTGGGTAATTCGCCGCTGCACGATGTCTCGGATCGGCCTCGAAAAAATTCTTTCACGCCCGTTATAGCAGCGTATAACAATATTTGAGAGCCGGTCGAGTGAATGGGAAATTTCGATGTATATATTAATTCTGTCCGTCTCTACGTTCGCCCGTATTCTCGCTCTATCTTCTTTTCGCTACCGCAGGTAGTTGTACACCCCGCTCGATTGTCGCGCGCGCGCATGCGCGCAACTCCGTTCCTTCGTCCCTTCCTCCTCCTCCTCCTCCTCCCTCTCCTCTCCCTCCCCCCTGCGCCCCCCGCCCACGACCCTTGCCGCTTTCCATCTCCGTCGCGCGACCCTTGTGAAAGATATCGTTTCGCGACTCTGCCTCCGTACACGCGGCTTAGAATTAATCATTCACCCAACGGCTCTCGGCTCCTCGTTTCGGACGCCCAATTTTCAAGTGAAACTGGTCAGCCGTTAGTTCAACACGAGCGCTACCAGCTCGTACCCTCGTGTTAACGGCTCCGCCGCTCAGTCTCAAGCGATTCGCTATTTCTTGTATTTTGCACGATATTGAACAAATTTTTTATTTTTTCTTTATTATTTATTATTATTTTGTTTTATATTAAATTAGAAATGGGACACGGATCCCTCCCCCCCCCCACCCCTCTCCCCCCCACGACTATTACTCGAAACGCGATATTGAAATTTCATCAAACTAATATTCTCCAGCGATTCGTCGTCTTTTTCTTTTCAATAGACAACTTTTCCACAAGTAAGCAATGTTTACAATTTTTTTTTTTGCCTTCGGCAAATTGTACGAATTCAAATTTTAACCTTTCCGTTTAATAGTTCTGTTTATTTTTTTTTTTTTGATCGCGCCCAAAAAAGTTGTTCTGTTCGGATGCATATAAATTCGAGTTTTAAGGAAGTCTCGACGACATAACTACCTCGAAAGTACCTGTATATCTGAATCTGTCGCCATTTCGCAAATACACACAGACATTATTGTAAATATGACGATACACGTATAAAAGTACAAAGAGCGCGAGTCGCAAGATCACCGACTTGCGTGTCGATTGAACTTGATAAAAATGATCGGTATAACAAAAGCAATAAAACTTAAACGCTCGTAAAATCAAAAGGAGCTTACACGTTTGAATAATTGATTGCTTGATGAATTTTTTCCTAACAGGAGGAATATACCGTGAAAAAAAAAATTTCCGTTGAATGTCTGGAAATAAAATAAAAATACAGTAGATTTACAGCAAGCTTGGACCTTGGCACTGTTAATTTGAAAGGCGGTAAAAATTCATATACATTTTCACAGTTATTCCTCACAACTATTTTGACTACTTCTGCAAATTACGCGAATAAAATTTTAACATTCGTTCTGATTTTTTAATGTTTCATAGTTCAGTAACCCGCGACGATCGGTTATAAAATAAGAACTCCTACTTAGTAGATACCGGGACAATCTCTTGAAACTTGAAAATGAACCGCGCATGCGCCAAATAATCAAATCTCATTGGTCGGCCAAATCTTCCCGCAGCGATATTTTTGTCCGCGACGCAGGCGGGCCAACCTTCGCAAAATGTCTACGTTTGAATTTTCAAAGAGCGTAAGCGTTGAATTCCGACCGTTCTTCGAAGAATCAACTTTCCGACCCGACAACAAACGCTTCCGAAACCTTTCCGAGTCGCTGCCTCGATTATTTGAGATTCTAACCTCGAAAATTCGTATCAACCGCATCGCCGGCAGAAAGAGTTCGACAACTGAAAACTCGGATTGGCCAGCCTGCGCGAACAGCCGATAAAACTCGCGCATGCGCGGTTGATTTTCAAGTTTCAATATATTGTCCCGGTCTGTACCTACGTTTTTCATTTTTACTGACCGATATATCGACGCCTAAAATAATTAGGCTGCTTAAAAAAATTTCGTTTCATTGCATTTCACCGCATTCGTCCGATTATCTACACCTAGAAAATACTAGGTTGTCGTACAATTTTTGCATCACTCATCTGTACAAGTTTATCGATCTGATTATTAAATCATAATCGTTATTGAAAATATCGAGGCCTTCACCAGCAACGGCATATATTTGTAATTATTTACTCATCTTCTCTCCGCATAAATCCCATATGTTTTACATGTATGCGTATATATCTACATACATATTTATATTACACAGCCGTAATTTATAGGCGTGAAGGTACCTCAGCAGTAGGTTAAGATGCAGTTGCGATATATAATATAAATATTGTATGCCAATGGGTGTAAATTCACATGCTCGTGTGTAACCTGAAATCGAACTCTTTGGAAAAACGACTATTTCCCATGCAAACAAGATAGCAAAGTGAATCCGAGTGAATCGCAAGTAAACGAATAAACGTAAACAAGTCGGTGGGTTAAAAAATTACGTTGCAACCGCGAATTTATTTCGAACCTCATATTTTAAATACGGTTGCGTATGTCGTACAACATATATTACGAATTGCCAACGATCACTGAACAATTTCTCAAGGTCATTCGTATACGCCATGCCTCTATAACATTATTGCGGCCAAGTATTACGTATTACACGCACCCATCGGTTATTACAATATCACTCTCGCCAGCCTTTCGTCGAATCATTTCTCGGACGTGTAGAATATTTGACCGTCAACTCGAGCCGCGCGGTCCGGTGAGTAAAGGAGAAGAGGAAAAAAAAATAAAAAATAAAGAAAAAAAGGCCCGCAAATTCCGGGACACAAGGTTTGCCCGCGGAAGGAAAGTGACGAGGAACGAAGGGGGGAAAAAAAAAATTTGACAAATTGAAAAGAGTCGGGCTAGAGGGGGAAAAAAACTGGACGTAAAAAAAATGTAAAAGGGAAAGTAAAAAGTTTGGTTCAAATTATTCCTTGTCGTGGGCTTTGTTTTTGTTTTATCGGTGTGGAAAATATTTTTCACCTATGCAATTCGATGACGCGAAACCTCAATGTTCTATCAATATTCAAAGTCTTTTTTACCGATCATGTTTGTGCGTAATATGCGGTTTTTTTTTAAGGCTGAAAAGAAGATACTTTTCATCGGGAAATCTTATAACGTGCGAAATATAATTTCGCTGAAAGGAATAGTTGAACGTTGAAGAATTGAAAGAAGAAGTGAACTCGAAAATTAAATCACTTTTGCAACGTCACGTCGTTCCGTCTAACGACAGATTCTCGACGACGGCCAAAATGTTTCGCAATTCTTTATAAAGATGCGTAAGATTTTTATTACACTCGCTTGTGCACGGTATACAGGTATAACATGTTTGAAGACATATTCATACGTCAGAGAGGAATAAAACAACAACAAATGGGGGGGGGGGGGAGGGAAGGCGTAGCTAGTTATAGCGTTAGGAAAAAACGGAGTTAGATGAAAAACAAAGGATAGAAAAAAAGATGAATAAGAAGAAGAAGTAAAAAGAGTTTATAAGAAGGCAAAAGCTGTGTATAAAATTGAAAACACGAAGCCCGAAACAATAATCGTCATGTTTTTGTATTTTATTCGCCCGCAATTCGGGACGGAGTTGAAATTCCGAATTTGAAAAGTTCCCAAAGCGCCGAATTCCGAATTATTTGATGGCGAAACTTGAAGAAAAGAAATCAAACTTTGACGAAAGATCAAAGTTTCGAACGATCTGAAACCCGGAGCTCAAATTTCCGAAAGGACAAAACGCCGACGAGTCAAAGTTCCGAAAGTGCGAAAATGAGAAAATTAAAAAATCTGAAACATCGAAGATTTTCGGTTCTGTGAATTTCTGGTGAGTTGAAATTCCACCGCTTCGATCTTTCTTTGTTTTGAAGTGTTCTATATTTCCGCGTTCGGAATCCCGATCGTTCCGTCATTCAGGTTTTCCGATTTTCCACATCCACTCATCGATTAAACCACGCTGTGCGATACAAGTTTTAAGTTTTCGAAATTTCACCCCATCGAAACTTCATATTTCGTAACTTTACTTTTCGGCACCTTGAACCGTCAACTTTCCAACGGTTCGAAACTTTGTCGTTACTTCAAAGTTTGATTTCTTTCCGTCAAGTTTCCCCGCGAAACGATAAATAACAAGGCCTCTTTCGGAAGTTTTCAAATTCGTAACTTCGACCCCGCACCCGCAGAGCAAATAAAGCTCATTCGCTTGTCGGCATGAAAAACACGTCGACGCACAAATCCAAAAAAAAAAAATAATATACTCAACCGCAATGAAATTTCCAGGCAGATCACAGGCGTGCCGTGTACGATTTTCAGAAAAGAATCGAGCGCGTGAATCGCGTTCGGTTTCTTCATTAAAATTGCGCACGCGCCGTTTCCTTTGCGCGCACATTTCTCGTCGGCTACTCTCTGGAAGACCTTGATTTCCGCCGAGGTATAGCCCCCGCAAATTCAACCCCCACCTGCAACCGATCGGTCTGACCCAACGTACCCCTTCTTGGATAGCCAATACTTAAGCCGTTGGGCCTGAGGCCCCCCGACCATTCCACCAGCATCAGCTCACCGGACCCGCGTGTCTGTAAAATTGTGTCATACGAGTTACACATTGTACGGATACGACGTCGCCGCTGCAGTCGCAAACATCGCCGGTTTTACGATTGATTCGATTTACGATATACCGGTTATTATTTTCCTTCATATTTTTATATCCTTCTTATTATTATTCTTCGGTTATCGACGACGAGAGATATTGTTTCCACAAATTGGCGTCTGTCGCCGATTGATTTTCCGGTCGTCTGCTGCGGAGGGCGCGATAATTAACTGGTGAAATTCGTGTATCCTACAAGCTGCAAGCTTTCGCTGCTGACGTTTTTCAGACAATACGGGAAAAGTCGAGAGGTGCGGTTTCAAAGTGAATAACGAGGGACAGATAGACGGTTCCTATTCCTCCGATAGAACCTCGCAGCAAAGTGAAACATATAAATCGATTCGTTCGTTGATGCAGGATTTAAAAAAGCTCCTATTCCTCACCCAAGTCAAATATATCCGTCGACTGATCGCGTAGATCGAAGGGGCAAGAATACTTTGTGTACGTTTCATACACGGAGAAATAAATAATCAAATAAATAATTACCTGGTTTCAGTAAAAACGAAGAGTAAGAAAGATAAAAATAAAAAAAAAAAGAAAGAAAAAAAAATCAGAATAAAAATACAAAAAAGAAGAAAGACACAGTGTTGAGTGTGGTGATAAAGTTTCGGCCTTAACGAGTAGACGCGAAACGGTAAGATGAAATTCATTCACTAAAATTACCCACTTGCGTATATATGTATATATATATATAAATTCTTAAAACGTGTACAGCCGTAAGCACTAAACTCGTCTTATAATCACGGATACGCATCCATACATACGCGTTTACGTAATATTTCTTTACGGGGACTGAAACGACCCTGAATTATATCACATATCCGGTGATTGTACGACGAGAAGACAGACAGAGGGGCGGAAAATAAGAAATTAAAAAATAACCATCGTAACGAAGATATTAACCGGCAAGTATGCGATGTGATGTAATAAACGCCAGTTTTCTAATCGCGTTTTCAAGTTCGGGGGCGAACGCTCGCCGCGTATCTACGTATATTTATTAATAATTGTAATTGTAATGACAAGAGCTACAAAACAAAAAAATATTCGACCATCAATTATTCGACAATTTAACTCAATAATTCATGAAAATTTCATACTTCCTCACCTTAAAAGCCCAATATCTCAATAAATATCGATGTTAGCAATTTGGTTTTCTGGAACTTTTTTGTAGGAAATTAAACTTCCTACAAATTTTTTGAATATTTTTTTTTTTTTTTTTGTAGCTCTTGTTATTTACGAGATACGGGCAAAAAGACAAGAATTTCATGAAAAAATTTGGTTTGGGTGACCCGTACGACTTCGCCGGTGTGAGTTACGACTTCACCGCAATGAGCACTTTTGTAGATCATTTCATTCCGAAGAAAACCTACTGACGTCCTAGACTACACCATAAAATTCCTCTGAACTGTAGATGTTTTAAAGAAAAAAATTAAAGTTTACGTGTGTTTTAAGCGGGAAATCTTAACAATGCCTTGGGCGAGCACTTAATATTAATATTAAGGGCTCAATCTTTCAGGGAATTTTTTTTGTTGTATTTCCAACAAAATTTCACGGTGGGACCGAAAAAAAAAAATAGTCCAAAAAAAAGCACCCTAATATTTATATATATATATATATATATATATATATATATATATATATATATATATATATATATAATATGGTTATAAAATATGAAGTAGGCCCCCGTGCTATGTTGCAGAGGCTCGGAAGCTGGGATAGAAAGCGCGAATACAGACATATATATATATATATAAAACATATAATCATAATATTATATACGTAGTTATTACTTCGTGAAGTTACAGAAAATGCGACGAAGAAACGAATCGGGATCGTGTATTTTAGAAAATGAGGAAAATCGGTCGAGCCGATCGCGATGCGAAATCGGGAGGAAAGAAATTGACCAGAATCTAAAATAACGATTGTACTTTATAAGAATTGTACAGTTAGACAGAAATCAGCCGAATAATGGTTAATTAATTGGAGATATTGTAAAATTTGGCGAAAGTTGAATTGTTATAACAATTGTGCGGGCTTAACGGTACGTGAAATACGCGCGTTGACGAATCGATTGTTTTTGCGTGCGCGTGTCGAATTTGTTGGGAAACATTGGCCGCTGCACGCATGTCGTGCAATATGGGTATAAAATACGGTCGCAAGACAAGTGGGAAAAAAAAAAATCGGATTCAAATCGATCGGAGATCGGCGCCGGACGACGTCCCACACCGCGTGCAGTTAGTTTAACGATCGATGATCCTTGAAAATCGACGTGCGCGGTTCACTTTTCGAACGAGTCTGGGGGGCAAGGTTATTATCGCGCAAACCGTGAGAGATTATTAGCGAAAAATTAATCATCCATGTGTGGAATTTTTCAACAGTATAACCGATTTTTTAACGATTTTTGTACAGATTTTTTCGCAGAGGAAATTATTACGCGCAGGTGGGAGTGAAAATATTTCAAAGAATTTTTATGGTAGCGTAAATTTCATTTATAAAATTTAAAAATATTAGGGTCTGGGTATATAAAGAAGTGAAAAAATATAAAGGTTAGATTCGTTACGAATTTCCTGTATTTTTAATTTTCTAAACTCTGACGTTCTACAAATTAGTTTTTCGCGTCTTTGAAAATACGAAATTCCTTCTTTTTTAAAACCCGCGATTTTGCAGTTCGGCGACAATTTTTTCTTTCAATTTGAACGCCGACGTGCACGATTAATTCCTGAGAAAATTCGCTTAGCGTGTTCGCCGTGATTTTCTTTTTTTTTTTTTTTTTTCTTACGGATAAATCGGATCGAGCACCGAATAATTATCGAAAGATCGTGAAATCTATCGAATATATCAGCTTTATAAATAGATAGTAAAATTATAATACGTATCAGGCGGCTACACAGAGCGTAGGATATTATATAGGTATAATGAAAGAGCAAACGTCACACCTGTCTTAAAAGCAAATATTACACAACTCGAAAACCCGCGGGTATACAATATTTAATCAGCACAAGGTCTCCGGTCCACGTGCTCATATTACACTGTACGTATATGAATGTAAAAAAGATATGTTTTCTTTTTCAATTTCGCGGTTTTTCAATCCGCCTGTAATACACGTACGAGACATTCCCTTTTCTTTTTTTTATATATATAAATTTTTTTTCTTTCTTTCTTTTTTAAGTGTGGTTTAGTGTATAAAAGAAAAAAAAAAAAAAAAAACTTCCTTCACCGAGTTTCACATACTTTTGACCAGGGGTTTAATTTTTACTGCTCCAAAGAACGCAAAAACACAATTTTCGAATGAACAGCCCCGATCGATTGGCTGCAAATTTTTCTCGATAATTTTTTTGTCAAAAGACGAAAATTTTGAGGTCAAAATGAAAACGGGCAAGCTTTTGGTTTAGAAGCTACAAGCGAAACGAGTAATTGAAAAGTGGAAAGAAAAATCGAATTGAATATGAATTTAGAAAATACAAATTCACGTTTCATTCGTTTCTTATCAATTTTTGAAATTGAAAAAAATTTGAAGAACCGTTGTAAAGAATTTAAAGCCAACTGATTGAGGCTGCTTATTCGAAAATTGAGTTTTCGTGTTTTTCATGGCGGTAAAAATCGAACCCATTATCCAAAAAATCTAAAACTCGATAAAAGATGTTTTTTTTATTCGATGATAAAAAAAAAAAATAAAAAATCACCCACAGCGAGGATACATCGACGGACTTGCCTGAGTGGAATGCCTGATAAATATCGAAAAATTTCAAGTAAAGAAAATCTCGAACCGCGCGATTCGCTCGGATATTGACCCGGCGTTCAAAAGAACGTCGCTAATTTTTTCGATCGCTACTGCCGAGCAAGCAGTTTTAAGGATAAGTAGAACAACCGAGGCAGCAACGAGCCGGTTGAAAATTTGTAAGTAACTGACATAATTCTGAGCCGTGTTGCGGTGAACTGGAACGCGGTGCAAAAACTCATCAAGCCTGCTACAACGCTTCTGCATGTGCACAGCAAACACACAAAACCGATACGTCGGCGAAGTAAGAGTTTTGAATTTGCCTTTCAAGTCAGCGAAATCAACTCGCCGCTTCGTCGGTCACTCAATTATTACTCAACAAGTGTAGAGTGTTATATTTCTCTTAAAAATTTACTGGATAAAGACTCGATCGGTGGGGGAACGTGCGTTCGATCGCCGTTTCTCACGGATTGCAATTAAGAAATGCGACGAGTTTCGCAAAAATTGTAAGTCACGGCTCGATGCGAGAATCTCGTCCTTAACGATCCTTGCGATTATTGTGAATAGCAAGAACGATCAAAGATGATCGATTATTTTAATTAATCGTGCATAATCGATCATTTTTGATACTCGATTGATCGACCATTGTTATTTCTCGAAATCGGTTTTTGTTTTTCACTTCGATTAACCACGCAAAACGATATCAATTTGTGCGATCAAAGTATCAATTATTATCCTTGTCTTACTTACTGACTACCTATTTCACGTAATTATTGAAAGATGAATCGGTATTTTTATCTGAAATTGAAAAACGTTTTGAATGAAATAATATATTATCAAAAAAAATTTCCGCTATTAAGACTACGTACTGAAATTTACAAAATTTTGTTTTCAGATCGACCGTTTCAAAAAAAAATACGAAGCGATTGATTATTTCGTATATTTTATACAGCTCGATGCTTTGTTCGAAGTGCCTTAAAAATTGCAAAAAATCCGATGTACATCCGATCGGATTCACTCCACGGCTCGTTTTATTCAGAAGACCAATTTATCGCAACGATTAGAAAAAGAAACCGGCTGTTTTATTTTTCTTTTTAACTAAACTTTTCAATTTCTTCGCGAAAAATAAATTAATTCAAAAAAATACAGAAACAATTATTATCGCTTATCGTAATTCATTCAAATTACACAAGTTTTCGGAGATTTTATTCGAGAGCGTTTTGTAATCGCATCGTCTCGGGCTCAGCGCGATTTCATTCGTGGAATATTGCCGTGTAATTGTTTCAGATTATTGCTGTGCATAGTTGTATACATACGTGGACGTATAATACGTGGAAATAATTATCGTTCGCCGTTTTCAAATGCCCGTGCGTTTGCGTTAAGTTCCAGAATCATTGACACGCGTGCAGCGTGTTGAATACGCGAAATGCGAAATCGGCTTGAACCGCCCCGCACGGGCCTTGAAGTTGCTTAAATTATCCAGCGCGTTGGAGTGGAAATAATTTTTTTTCCCTTTATCAGGCAGATCATTACTCGAATTATACCCTTTTTTTCATTTTGTCGTCGCTCAAGTTTAGGGAAAAAGTCAATTGTACCTGAAATTCCCATTTTCTACCGCAATTTTTTATCATAACAGTTTGCGTTCATTCCCACCATGATATTAAAAATGTATTTTCCGGTAGGTTAGAAGAAAAAAAGGATGGGATTTTCGTCAAAGAACTCTTGATCTTTTTCCCATTTTTTTTTTTTTTTTTACTCCGTAACCATCAAGTTCTCAAAATTTATGATAACAAGGAAGGTATGTTTATTGCAAAAGTTGATAATTCGTCAGCTGTTCGCAATCGCAAACCTTCGTCTCGGACTGTTATCAATTATATAATTACCGTTTCGCAGTTTATCGTGTCCTCGAAAATTTACAAGTTGTTGCACGAACGTTTTTAACCCTGTACTTGTAGCGAGTTTAAAACTTTGCAACCGAACCGCGCGACGCTGGATTTAATCGAGAAAAGAAGGAGCGAAAAAAAAAAAAGGAAACAACGCAACGATCGACGACGATGATTTTTTTTTATTTTCTTATTTCTATTTTTAATTTTTTTGCAAATTTATAATCAAATCTTTAAAAATCTACGCGATGTGCGGAAAAAACGCCACGTCCCGAAAGATTTTCCATCGTTCTTGCATGCCCGTGGCGAACGTTGCGAAAATACTGCAGAAGAAGGAAGAAAACGAGGTGAAAAATAAAACGTCAGTTTAATCGCAACAGGCGCACGACGTAATTCGCGACGCCGTTCAAAGCGTGAAAATTGCGATCGTCGCGTTTGGCGATATCGACGCGTCTCGAGAGGGGAAAAGCAGATGGAAAAAAAAAAATCAAAAAAGAAAGAGAAAAAAACAACAACACGTTCAAGATTCAGAAAAAAATCCGCGCGGGAATGCTTTCAGTAATTTTCTTGCATACTGTAGAATGCACGTAATGATATTCTACTCGAAGGATTGCAATTGAAATAAGTAGACCGGTGAGCTCGAATATTATATATAGACATTTTTTTATATACACATATATATACATATATGTATAAATGTATGTATATATAAATATTTCTCTCTTTCTCTCCGCTTTTATCGGCATCGGCACCGATTCGTCTAAATATTGTTCCGCCCTCGTTAGCCATCCCGATTTTACAATTTCATTCCCGTGTTTCTTCACCTTTCTCGTTTATCGCGAATTTACGTCGTATTGCAGGTTCGAGCCGATTTTCCGATTTATCATATTATCGAATCCGCGCCGCACCGACGCGATTGTTGCGAAATATTTATTTCGTTTGTTTTTTATTTTTTTTATTTTATTTTATTTTTTTTTTTTCATCGCACAAAGACGGAAGGTAAAATAAAAACGTGACGGAATCAAGTTCGTTGGAACAACGACAACTGATTCGTAAAATGCTGCAAATTTTAATGTATGCGACCTCGGGAATATCGGGCACGCAAATAATACGTGTGTATATGTGTATATGCGATATAAAAATATGCCAAGTATAAGAAAAATAAGGCATATTTCTACGGCTCGATGACCTCCCAGCTGAATATAATTGCGGTTACAATTATTGTAATAACAAGCAAGGTTCCTGTTTTTCAAGATATTTTTATTACCATATCATGAGACAACATTCGGCTTTGTATAATTCTGAGCTTAGTATGTATAATTTGTAGTCTACTGTAGAACAGGCTCTGCGCACAAGGCACGGTATGTGAAAAATTAACGAAAACTACCAAACAACGAAAGGAATACAACTCAACCTGTTTCCAGATTCTCATCACTTCTCTCGCATTTCATGTGAAATTGCGTCATTTGTTGTCGCTATTATTATAAACCTTGACGCGATTCCGGCTCTGAGCGTGAAATATGTAATTAAAAATGTTTAAATCAATTACGTCAAAACTGTTTCGACATATTTTCGCGGCTGGTGTAAATAAATAAAAGTGCTGCTGCATAATCGGCAACTCTTGTTTTTCCTCTTTAATTGCACAATACCGGAATTGTTTGTAATCTCACAACGTGGTTACAATTCGCAAAAATATTCGCCGCTAGATCGCTTGAGGCTATTTATTCGGACCCAATTTTTTCGGGGCCTCATCACTCGCGATTTCCTTGCTCTCTCACGTCAGTTATAAATCGCACGATGCTCAGACTTGCGATTAATTTAAGCACGCCTTGTATTTCTGTATCAGTCGACTCACTGTGCTGCAATTTCCGGGATTAGGAAGGTCAGCGAGCGATATACTCGTGCAAAAATTTAGTGCTTACATCACGCTCGGTACATTACTTCCTAATAAGAGGTTTAAAAAAAAAAAAATGCTGCCACTTAGCTGTAATCGTATAAGCATCTCACAGGGTTTGTTTTCGGTTTTTCTTTTTTCTAACTTCTTTTTTAACGTCATTGCGCGATGAAAGCTGCAATGAATCCTGAATCTTGAAATCTCGAGTCACACAGTTGAGGGACTGAGCTGGAAATCAGATTTGATGTTCACGTAGACAAATAAAATTTAGAACAACCGGTCTCGTTGCTCGATGTTCTCCTTCAATCGATATCATGGTAAATTTTCAAGTACCAAGTTTTGGTGTTTTAATAAGAAAATAAAATCCCAACGAGCCAGGGAATTACTAAACTCCATAGTTTTTTTTCTCCTTAATTACTACAAAACAGTTGCACAGCATCGTAAATAATAAAGTTTGATTTTAATTCTTCTCTGGAATTCCTGTAAAGTCGTTGATCAAAATTTACATTTTATGGATATATTGATACGAATAACTTGACAAACGCGAAAATTTCGATTTCAAATTTGAGTAATAATCTGTAAATTCTAGACCTAGTCGAGTGTCATCGAGAACAGAAACAACACGCGACAGTAAAATAAAATAAAATGAAAATTGTGAGTAAAAGTTTTATACGCATATTTAATTTATAAAGCGAATCGCTAACGACCGAACGGTTTAACGCGCATGCGCTAATATTCGCGAGCAAAAGCAGTTGTTTCGTCAGGGCTACCAACATTTTTGAGGTTATGTACGATTTCATCGAAATATACTACGTATTAAATAATTGTTAAGTATATGAAACAAGAGTTAAACTTTCTGTCAATTTGATTGCAGCTATTTATTTTTGTAGAATCATTCCCGCATTGTAAGAAAAACGCAAAGCAAACGAAGCATCAATTTCTTAAAAATGTTCGAAACATCTCAAAATCGTCCAAAAAGTGTCCGTTTACTCGATTAAGAGCATTTTGGGTAAATATATTAATTTAAAAGTGAGCGGGTCAAGCGATTCGCTAATTATTGTCAATTTTAATTTCACTTTTCTCACCTTTCTTCGGCAATTCTCATCCCCGATCCTTGAAATCGTATAAATCGGTTTTCGACCGATTGGCGAATAAAGTGAATCGTGAAAAGAGTGGGAGATTCGACGAGAATATTTTATTGCTCAGCTTTTTTGGCCCTTGTCGTAAAACGAATTCCTCCGATTATGATGTCGGTGCTGTAAAAAAAAAAAAATAAGTGTCACACTCTCCATATTAGCCGCACCGATTCGGAGCGAGGTCTTTGATACCTCGTACTGTACAGAGTAAGTTTACGGGTGGACCAAACGAGTTTCGAGAGGCGTGTAAGGTACGTTGGCACCGCAAGACGGTATCTGGGTCCTTGGTGAGGCCCCGAGACAGGTCCCGTTTTGTTTATTAACGGCCTGTATCGCGTGCGCATGGCGAAGCGAAATATTTCGAAAGTAAAAATCATCCGGCAGCAGTCGGTCGATGGGCCAGCAACTATCCGTGCAAAGATACAAATTGACTATTCGAAGTGAAACGCGAGCGAAGAAATTGAGGAGGAAAATCGAAAAAGGCTGTGAGTGCGACTGAAGCGAAAAATTTTCAAAAACGTAGTTAAACTGTTCTGTTCTTATTTTATTTTTTTTTTTTTTCTAAATGAAAACGGCACTTACAGTCGCTTTTAATTATCCTCTTTAGTAAATTTTCTTTGCAAATTGTCGTCCGCTCTGTAAGACAACCGTTGAAAATTATAATCACACTGACAATGAACAGTCAACCGTATGGAATGTAATAAAGGTTTTTTTTAATTTTTGCAATGCTTGCGGATGAAGACAGAGAGAATTGTTTGGATGGATTGAATCTTTGAGAAGATTTGAAGAACGGTATGTGTCCGAGGAGAAATCGTGACTCGGGCAAACAAATGACCCAAAACTAGTGAAATCTTCACAATGTTCGTTGTGAAAAAAATTGTTTTTACAGTCGATAACTCGCGTGAATTTTAACTCCTTTGGTTAGCGGTTGATTGGGGGTAAAAATGTTGGGAGATGATAAAAAAAAAAACGTAGAAGTTATACTCGTGGGATTCTGCGATATCGGATTTTCGAATTAGACGGAAGAAAAAAATCTGTTTCATAAAATTTCGAAACGTCGAAGGGTCGAATCAATGGCAATTCAAACCAAGATATGAAATTTTCTATATCTTTATTTTTTGCCGTTTCTGTATTTTTGTTATTGACTTTTACAATCTTTTTATATTAATATACAGAATTACAAAATTCCATGCAAAATGGACTTCCGCGTTTCGGAAAACGATCGAATATTATTGGTGAAATATTCTATACAATTCGATACCATCGGGTGTGAAAAAAAGCACAATTCACACCGACGGTATTGAATTTGACGCCGAACGGTGTTGAACTTTAAAACTTATACCTCAAAATTCCGTTTCGTTTTCAAATCTTTCTCGCCCCGATTCGCAATAAAATTTCTTCTTTCTCGGTTCGAGAATATACAAAAAAAAAAAAAAAAACCCGGACAAGCGCGAATTGAACTCTGATTGAATTGGCGAGTGAGTTTGCGAGTACAAAAATAGGTGACACAAATGTCCGTATCTTTCGATCGCGTTGACTTAGAATCTTGAATTTTTCACACCTCCAAGGGACCGTAGATCTGAGTATTTGATATTAATTTCAACTTCGTACCTCCACCGGTCCCCGAGAAAAAGGGAAAAAGGGACGGACGGACAAACGAAAAACGAAACGATACCAAAAAGGTTCCGTTTTTACCCTTTGAGACGCGTATCCCTAAAAGCGATTCTAATTCAAGATGTACTACAGTATTTCCTTGCGTAATTTCCTACGGTGTTCCATCCGTTGAAACGAAGGCGACTCGAGCCAGCCGACTGGAAACTGGACTAACGATCGTTCATTTGCACGTCGCCGCGTCGGCGGAATTACACGCCCGTGGATAATTCCGCGGATGCACGAACACGCGCACGAACATCATCTATAGGACAAACCTAGGATGCACAATGAATTCCGCGACCGTGTCGTTCGCCTTCTCCGAGTCCTGTCTGCAGTCCGGGTCTTGTCTTGGTTGGAACTCGAGGCTTGAGCTAAGCGCGGCACACTTACCTACTATAAGTGTTATAAGTACGAACGAGGAGACAGGACAGTCAGTCACTGCGGTATTTATCTTGTTTGAGCCAATGAAAAGCGGCTAAAAAGTAACTCGAACAGGCGATTCCTCCCGTCGATGTTTCGCCGATTTTTTAAATTTCTTTTCTTTTTTTTTTCTTTCTTTGTCCTCCCTCCCGCCGTATTTTGTTACTTTTTTCGTATCTTTCCCATAGGCCGCTGCTTTCTTCCATCTCATTCTCGACCCGCGGAACTTTCTCTGGAAATCACGTACCGTTCGATTCGTTCGTTCGTTTAAACGAGGATCTTGTATCGTACCGATGATGATCGCAAGTCAGTTCCGTTTATGCCATCGCCGTTTGTAGTTCGAAGGATTTTCCGCGCCGCGTTACAGACAGAAGGGCTTTAAATATTTCCCGGCGAAGGGTTATCCCTCCTGTAATTGATAATATAACTCGAATCAAGGATAAATATATATATATATATATATATAAAAACACGTTCGACGTAGCGATCGGGTGATTCACGAAGGAGGATCGAATAACCGAGGATTTGTTCCGAGGTGAGCTTTCGGAGGGTGATAATTTTTTCCGCAACACGGTTTCCGCCGTTGCGCAAGCTCTACGACATACCGCATCCCATTCCTGCGATAAAAGTGACTGATCGCGGTACAATGAAAATATACGACTATGATATACCTACGTTTGACGTGACATTCGAGGAAGCGATTCAAACGCTGTGACAGATTGTTATCGATCAATGTACAAGAATTCGCATCCATTTTCACCCAGAGGATGCCGCGTGCGATTGAACATGATATAATGATGATGATGATGCAGAACCAGTGTTGGGAAAAAGATGGACGAATTGAAAGAGGGAATGTTGTTTAAAAAATCGCTGGAACTACGTCTGGACACTTTATGATAAAAATGTTTCTGGACGAATGTGAATAACGCAACCTGAGATATCAACGATTTGGGAAAAGAGGTCGATAACTAGAACCTTCAAAATTATCAAAATTCAGTGTTATTCTTACTATTCTCATTTTTTCGGCCTCATTCTCCTCGCTGAGCAGATTTCCTCGAGTTATCTGAAAAAACATTCAAAATATCTATCGATTTTGTATCATAGCGTCTTCTGGTTACGTATTTCCAACAATATTCAAACAGCTTCTCTTAACGATACCCGTTTTACTCAATTTTTCTAGTTACCGTAACAAATGAAATTTTTTCTCAGTGTACAACGCGATGATGTGATTAACGAACTGGTATCTGTAACTAAGTTTATCCACTCCTGAAGTAACCATTATTTGAAACTTTCGGATATATTTATGATGAAGAAAATGAGTCTGGATACATCGGAATATGTCGAAAAACACAAGAATTTAGTTATTTAAGAATCCTTTCTCAAAATGCTAATATTTCAATAATTGCGTTGTTCGATTTCGTTCGGCTCAGCGTCCGTCACACGATGAGAATGTCGTTTAATTCGCGTTTAGCTTTTCTGTCGGTAACGACAAGATTGGCGGTGATTATTTTATCTTGCTTCCTTTCGAAATTCCGAATCCTAAATCGTCAAAGTCGCGCGTGTCGATTAATCATCGTATATCCGTCGTACGCGTTCACCGTGCCAACTGCAAGTGGGTATTGCACCATGGATTAATAGTGATGATAATAACCGCGCGATTCACCAGAGAGAGAGAGAGAGAGAGAGAGAGAGAGAGAGAGAGAGAGAGAGAGCCGACTTGTTGTTTTCTACAATTTTCTACTTTTAATTGATGCGAGTTTCGTGATCTGAGTTTGCTCAACAACGAGTGGTCATCGTCCTTGAACGCAACTTGCTGCTGTTGCTGTCGCTGTCGCTTGCTCGACGCCGATACGTTTCAGAGGATGGAGACGTGCCGTATATTCTATTCAAAACCGCATCTCCACGGGTCAGAGAGCTTGCGCTACTCGGGAATGCTTAATAGATATTGTTTATATTGCTATCGCTGTTACACGCGCCCTCGAAACCATCGCTTGAATTATTGCACAGCCTTTCTCGAACTGGTACCAATCTCGTTTATCATTGCCTATTTCGTACTCGAAAGTTCAACGTCTGTACGATGCAATCACCGGGCAAACGCTCGGTATTTCATATAAACATTTCGTGTAAACATTCGGTCTTGCTCGAAGACCCGATTCGAGACTGCGAAACTCTTCGCCTTCCGAAGGTCGGATAAGACTTTTGCTATTTCGAAGTCGTCGATGTCCCGGGGCAGGGTTGAAGTTGAGAATTTGAAAAGTTCCGAAAACGCATAGTTCCGAATTATTTGGTGGCGAGACTCGAAGGAGAGAGATCAAACTTTGGAGAGATGACAAAGTTCCGAAATGCAAGATTTCAAAAATTCAAGTTACGGTAGAGCAAAGTTCCGAAAAGTAAGGTTCTGATGGAGCAGAATTGCGAAATATAAAGTTTCGATGGGGTGATGTTTTGAAAATTCAAATATATTCGTACAGCGTAGTTTACTCAACGAGAGTGGGTGTGAAGAATCAGAAAATAAAGAAAAATCAAAGCGGTAGAATTTCACAAGACCGAAAATCTTCGATCATTCGGAATTTCGGTGTTACAGATTTTCTTAATTTTATCATTCTCGCACTTCCGGAACTTTGAACGTCGGGTTTTGGAAAATTCGAAACTTTGATGTTTCGTCAAAGTTTGATTTCTTTACTTCAAGTGTCGCCACCGAAAAATTCAAAATTCGACGCTTTCGGAATTTTTCAAGTTCGGAATTTCAACCCCGCCCCAATCTCCTCTGATAACTTTTGTCATCGTCTTATAACAAGAAATTCATTCATGGTTCTTCCACCCTTCGAAACATATTTTTTAACCCTGAAATGTCCGCTCAATTTTTTGTTAAAAAGTCTCTTCAGAGACTTTTACAAAAAAAAAAGACACCATCGTGACTTCAAAATTTTCTCGAAAAGTACCATTGATCTGTTCTTCTAAAATTCCCAGAACCTTATCAGTTTTGTTTTTCTTTTCCCAATCTTAAGAAATCCTTATTTTTATGGATAATAATATTCCAACTCTCGCAATTGTCTTTGACCGCAAAATTTTTTATCGGCACGTCAACTTGCTGAGGAAAAATCGTAATAACAAAGACTGAAAAATAAGCACGAGTCCACCTTGATGCCGGAATGTCGTGTCCGGGTTCTTTTGACGCGCGACGCGAGGCGGCTTCGCAATTACTGCAGACAAACGCTAATAACTCTTTATTCGCCCGGTGAACCCGGAAGGACCGGTTTTGCCATGGGAAATCCCCGTTGATGATAATTTGGGTCAATGCCCTCGGTCTCGAGAATTGTATTTTCAAACAAGAGTCAAACTTTGGATTGCCACGCGTCTTATCGTGAGTCACGAACCTGATTTTGAAAAGATTTAACCACATTTTGGTAATATTGACTCCCTGGCGATGAAATTCATTGTGTGTGAGTAATTTTTATTTAAAATCGTCGTAAAAATTCGTTTAAAATTTGTTTAAAATCCTTTTAAAATTGCCAAAAATTTATTAGATCAGTTGAACTTCACTCTACGACGACTCGTTTTGACTACTAGACGACTGTATTCTCCAAATTCGCTGTCCGTTGGAGACTTTTTTTTTACATCATCTTCGCTTGGTTGAATAATTCGTTTTACAATACTGCTAAGATTTTGATTGCGATTAACAAACGGCGGTATTGAAAAAACCGCTGAAAAAAAAAAAAAAAAGATCTGTTCAAGTAACTATCTCGTAATAAAATTGACCAAAAAGTATCGATTTTCGGCCAATCATGAAACCTTCTCAGCGGAATAATTTTAATTTGTTGTTTTCGTTGTCGTTTTTTTTTTCTGTTTGTTTATTTCCTCGTTGAGTAATCTTCAAAGAGAATATCGACGGTAGTGTAATAACAAAAAATTTCTGAGACGCCGATTACATCGTCCGGAAGAAAATAATTTGCAGACAAGTTGTGCAGCTTTGTATTATCATAATAATTATTGAGCCAAGGACGTAAATCACGCGCGTATACGTACGTATGAATAGCTAATTGTGTTTTGATCATTTGATTTGAAAACTCGATCGGCGCTAAGACAGTTACGACACAAATTTATATAATCGCAAATGCTGGATTATTAAATCCGCTGGATTGACGCGGGAATGATAATGTCATTTACGGCGATAAATCATTCTCCGCAAATGCAGCGACTCTTCTCTTCCGTTGTTTTCACAACGAGCTCTGTGCTCGTTACACTTCGCTCGAATCCTACGAGGAGAAATCATCACCCAGCTATTATTATCGCATGCAGACAGCGGCGGAGAAACCCGGTCGAAGCGCGAAATACGTTTCTGATTAGGTATATTACTGCACATATTGCAATAGGTTGCAATTTATTTGCAAAAAAAAAAATCTCACCCATCTGTAAAGACATAAGGAATAAAACGCGTTACGCTGAGTTTCGCAAATATTTCTGTACTGCGGATGTTGCGTAATTTTCTTGCCGTCGTGTAATAAGAGGTAAATATATACGTAAAACAATCGATGCCTAGATATTGTATTTTACAAACGAAATAATGATTAAACCATCTTCTTCTAAACTTTTGATATTCCTTGAAGTTTGATTGTACATTTTTTTATTTTTTTATCGAACGACAATCGAAAGCTCGAGAAAAAAAAAAGTTCATCGACAGCTTGCAAGGCTTTAAAAATTTCTTACTCACAAATTCTGCGCAATTGCGTTTTATTTTATTTATTTTTTATTTTCTTTCATTCGTTTTTCCGTTCGGATCTCGACTCTTTCTTTCAACACGCGGGCGAATTTTGGTGTGAATCAACGATTCTCTTACCTAGGTTTCTAATCAACGTGAATGTAGGTTTGTTTGATTAGATATCGAACTCGAGATGTCCGTCCGAATGGAACCTGATACACGAGATGACGAACGGTACTCGCGTCACGTCGTGATCATAAATTTACCGTGCCTGTGTAAATAGGGAGTAGAAATCATTGTAAAATATTTACATATTTTGCCAAACGAGGTGAAGTTTTCGAGTGTTTGAATTTTACGTATGAATAATGCATGCGGAATGATTCAAACGTCATTAACACTTTCATCGACACTGAACGTTATTATAATATACATAATATAGGTCATCGAGATGACTGAAGAGGCGAGAGAAAAATTTCAAAAGAATTTCTGTATGTGTAATAAGTCATCGAACCCCAGACGCTATATATCGGATGACACAGATATGATTACGTCATACACTCTTACCAAACGATCGTATTCAACTTGTTCACCGTGAAAATATCCATTGAAAAGTTTCGTTGGGCAAATATCGATACTTCACAATAATTGCATCGGGTATTTTATCATACAAGCATTTGTTCGTTAGCCACGAAAATCCATTAATAAATATAAATCGGAATTATAAAGAAAAGCTCAGATGTCGATGGTTCGATTCGAATTGTTTTGAAGTAATGAAAATTCAGTATTTTTCGACTATTTCACTCTACGTTTTCGTTCATTTCATTCAGACAGATTATTTTTTACAGAGGAACTGAAATGGATTTTTACCTTTTTCCAGTGGTTGATTTAATATTGCCATTTGTGTTCGTACGATCAATGTCGATGCAGGATTGCAAAATTAAATATGTAACATTGCCCACATTACGAAATAATGGTGTTTATAAATCTGCCAAATTATCATCGATTTTGAAACGATCTGAACCGATCAAACATCGATATTTAATCTTTTCCTTATAAACCCAGTCGATACCGGGACAATCTCTTGAAACTTGAAAATGAACCGCGCATGCGCCAAATAATTAAATCTCATTGGTCGGCCAAATCTTCCCGCAGCGATATTTTAGCCCGCGACGCAGGCGGGCCAACCTACGCAAAATGTCTGCGTTTGAATTTTCAAAGAGCGTAAGCATTGAATTCCGAGCGTTCTTCGAAGAATCAACTTTCCGACCCGACAACAAACGCTTCGGAAACCTTTCCGAGTCGCTGCCTCGATTATTTGAGATTCTAACCTCGAAAATTCGTATCAACCGCATCGCCGGCAGAAAGAGTTCGACAGCTGGAAACTCGGATTGGCCAGCCTGCGCGAACAGCCGATAAAACTCGCGCATGCGCGGTTCATTTTCAAGTTTCAACAGATTGTCCCGGTGTATTCTGTTTTAGAATTCTTAAATACATCTTTGTACTCCATACGAATATAACAATTTTATAATTGTATGAACTTTGGGCAAGTCAATCTTTGAACAATTGAATATTTTTTGACCGGCACCGAACCGATTGCTTAAATTCTCTCCGGTTTCCAAAAATTTCCCTGAACAAAGGAGATTGATTAGTTTTGAAAAAATTTCAGGCAAGCTGGCGTCCGCGGCGGCAGAATTAGTGGCGGAGCGTGAGCCAGAGCCGCGCAATGAAATCCAGGACACGAACAGGACCGGAGCTTTCGGGGGCGCCATGGGGGCGGAATACCTCGTCAGGATGGCCCTCGATCAGTACACGGAGATCCTGACGACGGTATCGGACCCAAGAGTGAGCGACTGGCCCCTTATGGACTCGCCGATCCCCACCTTCCTCATCGTCGTCCTCTACCTCTACGGCGTGACGATATTCGGTCCGAGGGTGATGGCGAATAAAAAACCCTTCCAGCTTCGCGGCACCCTTATCGCCTACAACGCCTTCCAGGTCCTCTTCTCGTTGGGGATGATGTACGAGGTAAGAAATCGCGAGCTAACGAAAAGCTTGAGAAAATAACGCTATCGGATTAATCGATTGGTCGGCAGGTTCGATTAATCGTTTTTTCGATTGATCGATCAACCCTGATTGGTCACTCTGGGTAAATTTTACCCCAAACGTCCTTCGAACCTCTCGTAGAGTCCATAAGTCGTGAAAATAAGCCTCTTCACGCCATTCTTCACGCTAAATAAAGGCCTTTTTTAAACATTTTTGGCACTTTCCTGCAAGTTTGCCGATTATTTACAATATTTAAACAATCAATTCTGGTTAGGAAAACTGAGAGAGCTTTTCCTGCGATCCTTAAACGATTCGTAGATATTTGTTTTAGACTTTTAGAACTCGTCGTTGAAACAAGATATCACGATTCTAATGAAGTGTGACCTGTTAGGATTAATCGACGGTTTTTATTAATCGATTAATCGAAAAAACGATTAATCGCCTCATAATAATTCTTCAGGTCAATCGGTATATGAATCGAAACCGTTGATTAATCGATTCCTCGGGAAAATGATTAATCGAAAATGTCGATTTATCGATTAATTAAAAAAACGATCAATCTAAAGACTGAATTATTCGATTAATCGATCGATCGCACAACACTGGTAAAAAATTAAAATTAACTTTGGCAGGTGTGACCAGAAAATCTGATGTAAAGGGTCATCATTCTCTTCGACTATACGGTCACCCGATATTGCTATAATTTTAACCGTTGTTCACAAACGAAAAGAATACAGTAAACTAAAGAAACGGACTCGACGTTTCAATGACCAGAAAATGTAGCATCGACAACCGTATTGAAGCATACTAAACGATTACTAAATTACCACTATTTTCTCATATGTAGTTCTAACGTTATTCGAACCGTTATAATTCTAACTTACATATATTTTCCAGTATAACAACGGTAAACAGAGATTTTTTTTCACGCTGTAAAATTAGAATCATACACGATGCAAACATTGCAGGGAGACTCGTTCGGCGGGTTTCGATTGTAATTGCGTGCATTCGTTCGCAAGTTATACTTCTCGGCGAGACAAGTTTGTAAGCCGCTGGAACTCCGTGTTACAACCGCGTACTAACTATAGGTATAATAATTGTTAACGTCGTGGAAGAAAGTAGCACGGACAGATCACGAGATGCAACCTTGACCGACTGACTTCTTGAGGAACGAAAACATCATTTCACTGGCGGCGAACGGTTTCTGTATTGCAACTTGTCGCTTCTTTCACGTACCCTTTAATTATCATCTACGCCAGGGTTTAACGATTAACAACGAGTGTGATTCGCGATCGCTTTATGCCGTGAATCCGTCGACTTGGACGATAGTTGGACGATAGTTGGACGATAATTGGACAATATTTGGACGATAGTTGGACGATTGCTGGACGACAGTTGAACGACAGTTGGACGATAGTTGGACGATTGTTGGATGACAGTTGGACGACAGTTGGACGATAGTTGGACGATTGTTGGATGACAGTTGGACGACAGTTGGACGATAGTTGGACGATTGTTGGACGACAGTTGGACGATAGTTGGACGACAGTTGGATGACAGTTGGACGACAGTTGGACGATAGTTTGACGAGCGTCTGTTATGGTTATTCATTCGCAATTCGCGTCCGAATCTTGTACAGCCGAACTTGTGAAATTCCTAATTTAAATACCAATTTTACTTGACTGACAGCGTGTGGTGTAACTCTTGTGGCAATTTGCTAACTCGAGGCGATGGTAAAGGGGTAAACGTGCTCCATCACTCTCCGTGACTGTTTCGAGTCTTCAACTTTACCTCTTCCTACACCTAAATAGTCTGCCGATTACCACTGAACTGAGAATAATCGATGAATCGATTAGAAAAAAATAATCGAACACGCCTCGATTGAATCGGTAAAAATTATTTTTTTTTCAAACAACGCATAGCGGAAAAGTTTTCTCGATAATTTGTAGCTGCGCTGAAAATATTCATTCACTTTTCCATCACTTGTTATTTCAAATAGGTATCTTAGGAAGTGAAACAATGATGGTAATTGATACTTTGATCGCATAAATTTTTATTGCATTGCGTCGTTCGTTAGAGTAAAGAAAACAAAAACCGTTTGTGAGGAGAAATAATGGAGTTTGAAAAATAATCGATTATTTTTAGTCATTCTTACTGTAAATACATACCGCGACCTTACGTTATTAGAGAGGATTTTGTTAAGTCCGCGGGTGCGTTTTAACGAATTTGCACACGCCTGTTAGGTGAAAAAAAATTAACGACATAGACAAGTCGTAAACTGGAATCGAGTTGCTTGTTTTCCTTATGGTTAAAAATTCATAATTACCGACGAACCGGTTGAAATACATGAGAATAAAAAATACGCCTCATTCATTTCGGAATGTGCGTAACCAAAACCGTAAGAGTATAGTCATTGAAACAGTAATTACACGCAATTCAACAGTAACAGTGTTTGTATGTTCATGGCCGACTTTCGGATATTGAGTAGAAAACAGAGATTCGTTATTCAAGGTTGCGAATCAGTCGGACTATCCGAATCGAAAATTGGGAAAAGAGAACTGTTTTTCAAATTTCTGATAACTTATCCCTGTTATTCTAACTTCCATTGAATCGTTTCTGTTGCTCATAGTACTAATGGTCTTTGATGCGCGTTCAATGTCATTGGCGGAAATTGCATTTGTAGGAAATTATTGAAGAAAATTTGTCACGCCTAATAATCATTAATCCTAAATAAATTTTCAATTATTTTTGAAAACAGCATTAAATTCCATTCGTCAGAATCGATGGAATACAGTCTCTAATTTCTTTCAGAATTTGTAATTCCTAAGAAAAAAAAAAATTTATCCAACAAACGCAAATGTGGACATCTTTTTCATCTTATATTCTTCCATTTTTTTACCTTTCACCTGCCGCGTTTACTTTGGTTTCGATTCGTCATCGGAGATTGTAACACACTTGAGAATTACATACGCGTATAGGTACTTGTAACTTACGCATATACACAGAGACGTATGGAACGATGATTAGGAAATACGAAATCATTAGGTTCAAGCCGGCAAAGAGTTATAAAGTATGGCGATGCAAAGCCGCGCTTTTTCTCGAAAGTTTGAGCAACAATATTTCCCTCCAAGGAATTTCCTGTATCGACTTTCTATATTCAAGGCTGCATAGTGATTTGTGTGCGTTTGCCGGTATCTTTGTGTGCCTCCGTTCTTTCGTTCTTTCTGCACCAGCAGCAGCGGTAGCAGCAATAATGGCGCGCCTTCCAAGATCGTCGAGAGATTAATTCCCGCGTGCGAAGAAAAACTAAAATCTATGCAACGAGAACAACAACGATTAAATAAAAAGAGTCGATAAGATCCGAAGAGAAGAATTATTAAAAATTCAGAATAGGGGAGAATAAATTTAATATCAATAAATTACAAACTGCCGTTACTTTTTAAAATACACCCAAGTTTCGGGCCGATTTGCGTACATCTACAACGAAAGCCTTAGCAATATCGATGCCATTTTAAGCGATGGCTGGTAATCTAAAAATAATCGATGCGTCGATTAATCGAATCAAAAAAATAGTCGAACACGACTCGATTGAATCGGTAAAAATTAATGGAACAATCGATTGTTTCGTTGTTTTTTTTTTTTTTTAAACGGTGCATATGAAACCAAAGTTACGTAAATTTCTGTACCTAGTATTAATGGCGGAAAAGTTTTTTGATAATCTATTGTTTCATTCAAGGTATTTTTCAATTTCAAATAAAAATATTTATTCATTTTTCACTAATTACATCGAATAGGTACTTACGATTAGTAAGTAAGACGATGATAATAATCGATACTTTAACCGTATAAATTGACATTGTTCTGCGTCATGCATGGGAGTAAAAAAAACAAAAAAAAAACCTATCGTGAAGAATAATAATTGTCAATTAATAGAGTTTCAAACATGATCATTATACTCGATTAATCCGGAAAATATAAGCGGTTTAACCAAAAATCGATAATTTTTGGCAATTCTAATTTACGATGCTATTAATGTTAACAACAATAAAAATAATTACCAATTATACGGATGTTGATTTTTCCATAAACTCTTAATGGATCCGGCCAATGTGCAATTTAACGCGCAATCGTGTCGTTTGGACGCAAATTACCGTAAATACAGTCGTGGATAAAAATTTCGGTATATCCCCGACGCTTGTCTTACACTCTCCGATTGAACAAGCTAAAATAAATTATGAAGAATGCGTAAATAAGAAGAAAAAACACAAAAAAAAAAAAAGAAGAAGAAGAAATTCGCTAACTAATGCACAACTATTTTGGTCGTCGATATCGCAGATAAAATATATCCCGTGACAACCGATGCTTAAATACATAATTACAGTGTGAAATATAAAGAGATGCCAGAACAGATTAGCGAAGTTAAATTCCCCCGGTGAATATTATATTCGTTCAATGCCGACGTCTTGCAGAATAATAAAATTGGCTGGTAGAAAAAAAATTCGGTAATGATAACATAATAAAACGGGAGTTTTTTGTTTTTTTTTTTTTTGTTTTTTTTTTCTTTCAACAGTCTCTAAACGAATGGACTGGTTTTCCCATTACAGCATCTGATGTCGGGATGGCTACTGGACTACAGCTACAAATGTCAGCCGGTCGATTATTCTCACAATCCGTCCGCCTTGCGGATGGCCAATTTGTGCTGGTGGTACTTCATCAGTAAATTTACCGAATTCGCAGACACGGTAAGCCAACATCCGACGAATTAACGATACGAACACGAATCGCCTGCTTGACGGGTTATTATAACAGCGCGAGGAGTCGAATACAGTCAACCTTGGCCGTTCGTTCATCTCTGACCGCTGTCTAATCTTATTCGTGTTCGTTAAATCAGTTTGCTTTCTTTGCGCAAAGCTTAGAGACCAACGTCTGGGATGTAGTAATTTGGTATTTATGAATACACGATTATATGCCGGATTTAAGGTGAGACTGAGCAAACACTTCGCTTCTCCCCTTCGTCACGTAACACCTTTATTTGATGTGCGCGTAATGATACGAATTATTCGCCTTCGCGATTCGCGAGCTAATCACATCGCTTCTCAGGATATTATTAACCGATCAGTGTAAATGATAACGGTATATATGTCGCATTCCGTGCCAACTGAGAGGACATTTTCCCTGACCCCCGCCAATTTGCTTCGTTATTTTTTATATGATTGTAGAACCTAAAAAAAGAGCTCGCCATTTTTTTCAGATTTTTCGTCCCAACCATTCTTTTTTAAAAAATGTCACAAACATAACATATGTTTTGTATACATACAAAATAAGAAAAATTATTCCTCTAAAAAAATATTTAAAAAATACAAAGAATCAATTCTCCACTCTGAACTACGGCACAAAATGTTTGTTTTGGGACCTAGAAATTATGTTAATTTTTGTAAAAAAATCTAAAAATGACTTTTTTTTTAAGACCATAAAAGGGTTTGTAACATTTTTTAAAAAAGAATGGTTCGGAAGAAAAATCTGAAAAAAATGGTGAGCTCTTTTTTTAGGTTGTAGAATCATATAAAAAATAATGAAGCAAATTGGCGGGGGTATATATAATATATATATATATATATGAGGTATTCCGTGCCAACTATATATATATACAAAAATATACAGTGAGATGGAAGAAAAATTATTCGCAAGTTTTTCCTGACATGCTTATATAAAAACGTTAGCTCGTCTATTAATCAGTCCTTTGAACCTGCGTACGGTGTTAATTTGCACGGGGTAATGTTAACGGGTGAAATAAATTCGCGTTAATGCAAACACGTTTTATCGAGTTATCGCGAATCATCTTTTTAGCGTAATATGAACAATTATCCACCCGATGATAATTGTTTTTTTTTTTTTTTCATTCTCCTTCCGCTTTTATTTGATTCCAATTTATTTATTTTTTTTCTTTCTTTCCTTCTCTCCTCCTCTTCAGATATTCTTCGTTCTACGCAAAAAGGACAGCCAGGTGTCGTTCCTTCACCTCTACCATCACTCTTTGACGCCCCTCGAGACTTGGGTGTGCGTGAAATTCATCGCCGGGGGCCACGGGACACTTGGAAATTTGATAAACAACGCCGTTCACGTAGTCATGTACGCCTACTACATGCTATCGGCGATGGGACCCGAGTACCAAAAGTACCTCTGGTGGAAAAAACACCTCACCACAGTTCAGTTGGTGAGTATAAATTGCCGGGGGGGGGGGGGATTTTATCGATAATGGGGATCGATGAAATTTTTCCGACGATTCTGCACAATCCAGGAAAACAGAGGATCTGTATTTGAATTCAAGTTATCTGTACTATGTGAGAAAGTTTTTCCTAGTCTCGCAAAGATTGAATTTATATTAATTGAGCTGGAATGTGAATTTTTATTGAATCGAATGAGAAGCAATAATTACGTACAAATATGTGATTTTTTTTTTTGTTTTTTTGCGAACCGGCCATACTAATGACCGACCTCGACATATTTCTGTCGAAGGGTATAAATTTTGTTTGATCTTTTTTTTTTTTTTTTTTTTTTCTTGTGGAAAAAATTTACTTCCGTCTTAATTACCGCACAGCACGGAATTACATAGGCGCAAGTTTTTGGCGCGAAGTAATTGTGTTTAAATATGCCACGCGACTTTGCCGCAGCGGCGCGCGTTTAGACCGCTTTACCGCAGTGAGAGGTTTGTACTTTCGATAACCTAGATATGATTGACGAATTGTAGAAAGAAGACAAAAAGGGTGATTCGGCGAGGCGGCAGGCGCATTGTAAGATCGTTGGTATGACAAAACGGTGCGAGCGTGTGAAATATAGAAAACGAGGAGAAGTAATTGTCGGATAAAAAGAGACAAGGAAGGGGAAAAAAAGCGACGTGTACCTTTGAAGAAATAAGGAAGAAAAGGAGGGATGGAAAAAAATCACAACAATGATAGTAACGATCGTTCTGCGGTGGGAATAACGCGGTTTAAGGTTGCTGTCAATCATTGCTCAACCGCGCTGATTGTGAGTGTGTAGAGCGAATTAGGAACGCCGCCTCGCAATATCGTCTAGATTGCTATAATCAAAATACACACTCGATGTATAAGGCAGCCGCCCAAGTCTCGGAACGGAGACGGCGAATCGAAATGAGAAACGGTAGGGATAAACGGGAATTCAACGGTACGGAGTTGCGAAATAAACGGTATTGTTTTAAGCGGGGCGTTTTGCTCGATGCGGTAGGGAAAATTAAGGAAATAGGAAAGGTGAAAATACGTTTTGTCCGTTCGATTTACCCTCGCAAATATTCGACTCTGATTCGTCTTCGCGCCGCGTTTTTATTTTATCCACGTCGATTTATAAATTTACATATTGTGCGAACATAATATTGTGCTCCAAACGTGGAATTTGTTTGGCAAAAGACTGTTGAATATAGTACTATAATTAAGGATGATTCGGCCAAAACGTTCGAATCGAAAATCAGGAGCAGAGAAGGAACTTTCAACAACGTCATTTACGCCAATGATAACAAAAACGAATTGGAGCAAATTAGAGTAACAGACGCTGAGTCGTTTAGGATTTGAGTAAAGGATTTATTACGCCGTTGAAAATCTCTGCAATGAAGAAAATAAGGTAAAAAAAAAAAAAAAAAAAACAAGATATGATTTCAATAATTTTGATCTTTCTAATCGCGTAAAATCATTTCTCAAATTTTCGCCACCTTAGCTTACGTTGTTCGAATTTATTCAGTTTCATTTCAATTACGTATTAGGCACGTTTTTTAACTTGTGTTCACCGTCAACGGCGATTTTGAGACGGTTTTTTCACTTCGGACGTTACGGCCCATTCATTTTTAAAAGGTATTTTATACAATGTAAGTTTTTTTCTTTCACCACTGTTAGAGGCAATAAAAACGCCGAATTAACTGTTGTTTCAGAATGAAAGGCGAACGGTTTCGGTCACCTCGAGACAACGTTCACTCTTTTCCTAGTTGCGATAGCGTAAAAGTTGTACTCCCAGCCTCGTGCGAGTGACTAAGCGATTTTTACCGACTCGATTTCTGTGCGCCGAGTCACGATTCGTCAATTTCATTGCGCATCTCGAATCGGTGGAGAATATTTTTGAACCGGAATCCCAGGATAAGTCAGGAAACTGGATGAAAATTGTATGTCAGAAACGCTGGCTGACTCGGTTCTGTCGAGTAAATTTGCGCAATTCGAGGAGACATCGATCCCGTATAATTTCTACGACTCTCGGACGTAATTTAACTGGCGTGACGTGACTTGAAAGAAATCTCTTTCTTTCTGTACTCGAGCGCGTAAAACTAGTTCTACAGTCGAGAACATATACCTTATACGAGTGTAGAAAGAATTCAGCTCATTTGATCTCGCAAATTTTGTGACGAGTTTTTTAATACTTACGAAGAAAGAAATTGAATTCAAAAACGGCAAGCGAATTTTCCATATTAATTCAACACTTTTCCCAAGCCATTCGCAAATCGCCAAATTGCAATGACGTGTGACAAGAGCTGAAAGATCTTGTAGAAAAATCTCCGGAATACTTTAAAACGATTGGATAAAATCCAAATCACGTGTATCGCTACATAAATATGGCGCCGGTCTGAACGATCAGCTGATCGTTTCGGGTGAACTGAATGCGCGGAGAGGCAAGAAAAAACTCGTGCAACTTATGGGACTTTTATGTTGTGACGTTAACTTGATAAAGGGAAGAATATCCGGTGAACAACGACTTTCATAACTAAATACGACGAAGTCAGAGTAGCCAGCTGGATTTCCCGCCACCGAATGGCACTTTCGGTAATTGGAATGGCGCGCTGTCATCTAATAAATTACAGATACCGAAAGGCGTGAAAAATGCAACAAAATTCGCACTGAGACAATTGGCAGGGCCGCAGAAAGTGTATAAACCGTAAAAATCACTGCGTCGATTCGTAGAAAGAGAGGCAAAAAACTGGACCAGACAATTCGCGGCGCAGCGGTTATTTCGCAAGGTGAATGAATTTTGCACGGTCGAGACTCGCGACGGTTTGCATTGTGCGATGTAACAGGTCCGCGATATAATATTATAATCAAAGCGAACGAATTGTCCGATTTCTGCCGGTGCTACAGTCTTTGAAGTCGCGGACGAGCGATCGCGCGATTCGACACTTTCGTTACAGCAGCAATCTCCGTGTGCAAAAGAGCCTGGATGAATTTCTCGAGAAAGAGACGGAGTACTGACTTTCAGGATTGAATGGGCTAGGATAGGAAAGGATAGGACAGGATAGAATGGCGGGGAAAGTGAAAAATGTCGGTAAGGACGTTGAGCAATTTCAACTCGCGTTACTCGCTCGAGGACTCACGATCAGCTGCTGTTGCTGGTGCTGGTGCAGCACCAACTCGCAGACGAGCGTTCAGCCTCCGTAAAGATCTTGGGTACCTGGACCCAACCGGAGGCTGCGAGGCCCGCGGTTCTCCGTAAAGGCCGGATCGGCCTCAAGCCGAGATGGTGTAATAATTCGGCATTCCGATATGCCGTTTGCTTTTGCAGCACCGCGACAGAACCTGCCTCACACGAGTGCATAATATAGGAATGTGCCCGCGCACACCCGCCAATTGCTAAACTTTGACGGAGTGAACCTTTCCGTCTGTCCTCCCCCTCCCCCTACGGGTCTATCGCGAACGCATAATTACGCTAATTACTCTTCGGCGTACAAAATTATCCGCCGCTGCCTCCGGCCTTATTAGGATCTTTATTATTACACGATTGAACAGGATCCGTACGCTCGCCTCTTCGACTATTATACCGCAATTAGGTTTGTTTTTGCAATTTTACTACACCATGCATGCACTGTCGAAATTATGAAATATTTCACAAGCTTGCGAAATTTGCTAGCGTTTTAATTTAACCGCCCAATCGGAGCGGCGATGTTTGCGACTGCGCAACACCTACGACGCGTGATAATACGATTTACTCTGTCGGTACGACGATTCGTCCCCAGATGTCGCTGGCTGCGCGGCTATCCCGCGATCAAAGTTAAGCCGTATTGAGCCTGGCGTCACGTGACCGATTACAGAGCTTTTACGAATCTCCATCTTGTTATCTCGTAGAACATCGATTCGATTCGAAATTTCTCGACATGTAATCGTTTTAATGTTAGGAAGTGAGCTCTGGTCAGCTAGGACGGATAAATTATCATATGAATTGATGATCGCACGATTTGGAAACTATAACCTCAAAGCCTACCTCACGGTGAAATAAATAGATTAAAAATTTCTAAAACATTTTTTCAGCCGTAGTTGACCAGAGCGCACTTTCCGTCACTGGCACGATCGTTTTACGAGAAATTTTAAATCGATTCAAAGTCTTGCGAAGGAACGTGACAGACCCGTAAAAACTGCGAAATCGGCCACGTGGCGCCACGCTCAAGGTAACCTCAATTTGAAAAAAAAAAAAACGAAAAAGAACAGCTTTCACACCGTCGTTTATTTTTTCTTGTTTTTTTTTTTTTTTTTTTTTTTTTTTTCATTTTCATTACGGTCACCGAAAATACAGAAAATAGGATCTACATAAATTTTCAATCATCCATTCCTCATCCTCGTTTATTTCTACATATTATAATTTCGTCTTCAACGTTGGAACATTTCGGGATTCGTCGTTATTGTTGTGGATTGCGTAGTGTTGAGAAATATACGGCAAAAGTGGTTTTTCGCATGCACGCGAGAATACGAATTTCATGACCTTTGCAACGATATTAAGCTTTATAAAATATCTAGTCATGAATATGTATGTAGAAATTGCATACATTGTGACTCGCACGGATCGTCCGGAGCTGCGCAAGTTCACGTACATACATACAAATTTACGTGTACGCTTATGCACGTATGTAATTGAATGCAGTTGCAGAATATCGAAAACTGGCATAATTACTGTTATTATCATTATATAGACGATTTCGCATTAATTGTCTCACTCGGGGCGTGACTTATTCTGCGGTTAATACCTTTTACTTCGAAAACCTTTCCAGAACGTTTCGAAATATTAATTGGATATAATGAACAGTCGCTTTCGTTCTGAGTGTACTTATATTACATGTATGCACAATATGCACATACATTAGAGGCAAGCGCAGGTGAAAATGCAAGAGTATCAAACGGATATTAAACGTTGTAAAATATAATTTGCGCGAAATTACGTATCGCGTACGATTTTAGAAGGTAAATAATTGAAGGTGAAAAATTTTTCTATCCTTTCTTTTTCAGGTTCAATTTTTCCTCGTCTTCGTGCACAGCACCCAAGCCTTGGTGTTTGACTGCGGATACCCGAAACTAGTCGCCGGACTTTTGCTCCTACACTCGACGATATTCTTCGTCCTGTTCTCGGACTTTTACAACCAAGCTTACCGCAGAGCACAGGCGAAGAAGCTGACTATCCAACAAAAGGCTGTTAAATCAGATTAGTTCAAAGACACGCGCGCCAATTCTTATTCCCTTATTTTCATTGTCATTGTCATTTTTTTTTTTTTTTTTCTTTTTCTTTTATTTTGATTATTTTTCTCTCCCCATCACGTCCTAACTTCTTTTCTACCTTATCCCGAAAACCCCATCGTATAATACCGATCAAATTAACGTGTGATCAAATTATATAGATATATAATATGTTATATTATATACAAACACAAGCATAGAAATAAGCGTTAATTAACCATAAATCATAAATTATTTTATACGTCAAGTAAGTAATAGATTACACGCCGCATGTTTCGTGCAAATTCATTTCGTTAAGTTTACACGTATAGTGTAGATGCGCTTAAGGCTAATTTTGTAAATATATATAGAAATTGTGTAATAATATAACGTTATGCATTAATCAGTATCATAGGAGTAATGAAATACCGCGATTTTAATACGACCAGGCTTATTTAAGTAAGGCATGGCCAAGAGATTCGAGACTCGAGCTCAATATTAAACCGTATAGAATCATCGTACCACACACGTAATAGATTATACGTATACATGTACTTAAATACATGAATTGCGTTTGACACGTATAATTAAACTTCGTATTTCTTAAATTTCATTTGCATATCATTTGGAAATTACCATGACGATTATTAATTTTTACTGTAATTAAAGGTCTCGTGAAACAAAAAAAAAAAAAAAAAAAACTGACAACTAACGTAATATCAATTGCTTAATGGCAAAAAACAAGAAAAATCACGTTTCGGAATTGCAAAATATCACTCAGCAATCAGTACGTGAATTTTTCAAATCTACAAAAATGCACCCAAGCACTGACGAATGTTGAAAGAATAAACCGTAAATGTTAATATTGAAATATGAAAAATCGTCGTTCAAATAATAATGATATACAATACAGGTTGTGAAATTGCTCAAGTGTATACATGTACCCTGTGTGTATGTGTGCAATATTTCGTAAACATAGGTGCGTAAAAACACATACTGTGTATATGTATACACACATATATTTCCCGCATTGGAACACGTAACCTACATTCTCCGCAAGTTGCAGCGACCGACGTCGGCAAAAGTTTTGACAGAAATAAGCGAAAAAGAATTAGAAAATAAAAAGAAAACACTTATTATTATTATTATTGTTATTATTGTTATTATTATTATTATTATATAAGACAGAAGAAAAACAAAGAATTTGGTCAAAAATACAATTAAAATATTATTTTTTAAATATACTCGGTATTACATTTATATATATATATAAAATATATATATATATATATGTGTGTGTGTGTGTGTGTATGCATATAAAAGATTTCACAGGATAGAATTTGATTTTAATACACGTATATACAATATACATACGAATATGAACGCATAGGCATGAGTGAAAAAAAAAAAAAAATTATAATTTTTTTTTTTCTTACGATGTAACATAGGAATGTAGTCAATATATTTTAATTATTTATAATTTTTCGAACGCACCTTTATATATACGCACACCGTAAATAAATCACCGTACCAGGATTTTTGGCATGAAGTTTCACCGACGAAAGAAAAAAACGTATCGTATACAGGCAGTTGTATAATCTGCAGTTACAGATATAAGCGTGTACACGCTTGTTTTCTTGATAACGAAATTTCAGGGGTGGATAGGATTATCGTAACGCTGACCGAAAGACGTTCGCGAACGTTGTGCGATAAGGAAAACCCGCGTTGCCTTATCGATTTTTACGGGGGCGATGCAGCCACCGCTTGAACTCGCACAACGAAGTGCAGTGACGCTCATTGAAACTTGTCCACAACAGTAATGTGAGGATTTTTGCGGCATGCGCAGTAGTTCAATCCTCGCGAATTATAAACCAATCAGTCCCGCGGGTCGACTGTTGACCGATTCGTAATTTTTCTTCGTTTTCTTTTTTTTATACATCATCATTATTATTATTATTATTATTATTATTATTATTATTGTTATTATTATTATTATTATTATTATTATTATTATTATTATTATTATTTAATAAACGAGAAACTCTGGCGGATTATAAAAATTCTATTTATGAAAAGTAATAATTATAATATAATACGTACAATTAATGTATAAATGTAAACTATTCTGTAAATACATACTATATTTCTATACATGTCATGAATTGTTTTTTTTTTTTTCAATAAAATATATGAAGTAATACAAATCATTATAGGCAATTCGTAGTCGTTATACAAACTCGTTTTCCAAGCTTGATTATTTCGGGTTTTGGGATCCCGTCCAAGGTGATATTATCACTTCGAGTTATTCTTGCGTCGTCGTTTCACTGCGTCTGTGTAAGTGCTCGTTGCATTTTTAGTCCCTAAAATTATCGACGAGACGAAATTAAGTAGCAAGTGTGTCGCCAACTTTTCCGTCCATGTTGGTTTTTTCGTGGCGTTTTAAGTTTTTCAAAAGCGTCCTCTCCTCTTGTAGACTGATCATCATTTACAGTCATATACGTTAATGTCTTAACTTTTCGGCTAACTTGTTTTCGGTCCAAAATAAAATGCGACTCCGATTCTATACGAATTATATTATCACATAATTCGTACAGAATTGAACTCGCATTTTTTTTCGGACCGAAAGCAAGTTAGCCGTAAGGTTAAGGCGTTAATAAATGTTACTGTACCTCGGAGCCGTTTAAAATATATTTTGAAAGTTGTCTTTGTGCTGCTTACATTTTAGCCAGGCGAAAATGTGCTGTCGTGGATTTTTGACAAAGCGCCCGTGAAAAAGTGATTTAAGGGTCACTGGCAGACAGCGCATTATTCGCACAAGCGACGACTTACAATAGCTTAGCAATAAATTACAAAGTCAGTTTGACGAAAATATTATGGAAACAAGGTACTTGCAGAATAAAAGATCGACTTGAACAAAGGAAATTTGTTTACATAACGTATTGTAAAAGGAATCACAGATTGTTTTTTTTTTTCAATTTTAGTTTTTTATTGTATGTACACGACGTGATCGACGACGATGCGTTTATGTATAAAGAAACTGAACACCGTATTTATATATATTACTCGCTACTGCGCTTACAGAAATATTTGTGATTCAATTCATGATCAACTATAATTCATCCTAGGCTGCTTCTGCCTGCTTCTTTCTTTTTTGTCTCTCAAGAAGTCTGCGTTCACGTTCGTATTCCTTCATTCTGATGATGTAACTGGAATGAAATTAGTTTCATATCGAATTGGTCAATTTTTTCTTTCTCGCATTACAAAACATGACGTAGAAAACCATAAGTTCTAAGGACAAAAGATTTCATACTCAGTTAATAATTAAAGGATAACTAAAACAACCAATAATAGTAATTCGTATTGAAATTTAAATTCACGTACATCGGTATAGGAAAAATTACTTTTTTTATCGATGATACAACAAAAGAAATATAATTTGCGGTTATAACTTTGCAGTAAAAACCCTAATAAGATCTTTTCCCTTTACATTATTGAGGAACATTTGAAACAGGCCTGTAATTACTTGACTGGACTTACTCTTCGTATTCGCAGTTTAAATACTCGTGATTTTTGTGAGCACATTTCACAGCCCAAGGCCAGACATCTTTTCGACAGGCTTGATAATCGATCAATATGTGAGCACAGTAGTCTCGACGGTCTTGGGGAAGACGAGCGGATTGCATTTCCTCCTCAGTCGCCACCATAACTGAAGAAAGAAAAATCAGGTAGTCGAACTAGGCAAGAATCTCGATTTCTCACTAGGACTGTAAAATTAACCCTCGGATTACCTGTGACGTTTAACAGGAGAACTGATAAGATTCACAGATTTATCTACGGAGCCAAGAATACCAGGATATTGCCACAACTACCAAGATTTAGAATAACAATTCAGGAAGGTATTTGGCAATAACAATTAGCATGAATACTTGTGTAAACAAGTCTTCTACACTAGCTGTCTCTCGATTTTCCTAACATTGCACGCTGAGATAAATCTAGCATAAGAAATTCGAGGCAAAGAGGGCAGTTGCATCACTCAGTCTCTCCGCATGAAGTGCGAGAGCAAGAATGAGCTTCGGGGTACAGCATTGGATTCTCTTGGAACACTGGGTATGATGAATGATAAGGTGTGCGCATATTCGGTTATGTCATAGGATTGCTGATCGAGATAAACAAGGTGAATATTTTGCGAGCAAAGTCGGTGAACGGTGTCAACGGTTTCAAAGGCAGGAAAGGAGCAGATTCGACCGACATCAACAGAGGTACGTTCAATTTTCACTCATTTTTCAATTTCTCTCGTGTATAAACTGCCAACAAGGACGAGTTTAGGGTTAGGTTAGGTTAGGTTGGAGAGGTTTTACTTGCCTCTGGGTTTTCTCCCGTTCGCAAAACCAATCTGAGGATCAAAACTCGGTTCTATATCGATCCCCGGTGTCGTGTCCGGGTGAGAAACGTAGTGCGCGTACGTATTCCCCATTTTTCCGAGCCCACCAAATTTTATTTTTTTAACAATTCTCCGATTTTTGGAACGGAGAAAACCTATAGCGGATTGGAAGAATTTGACGAACTGGCTGTACAGTGCTGACATCTGTTGACGCTCCTTACGTAACCGTGAAATGCAAGCGGGTCTTACGTTTGTGTATGACTTGTAATTTACCTTCAGGCGGTCTAAGTCGCTAATCCGAGTTTCGACGCTTCGAACGGACCCTAGAGTGAGGAAAATCAAAACAAAAATTGTTTACAACGGTTCGAAGCTGATTTTGTATGCTCCAGTTTAGCTTAAGCTGCGTTACAGACGCGAACGGTTCGTCTAAACTTGAGTGATAATGTGGGATTCAGAAGATCTTTGAGCTACTGATTTACGCATGAATTTTCATCAATGCAAACCGTGAGATTATATCAACTATTAATATTAGTTTATGGTTAGTTTTGATGAAATTCTGCAAGCAAATTAAGTTGTTGGGAAACTTTGGATGGTAATAAGTATTAAAAGACACAATTTATAATGTGAAAAACAATGTGTTTTATTCGAACCACGCTGAAATAAACAGAGATTTACATTAGAATCAGCGGAGAAACATTACAGAGAAAATTTCGTTCAGGTAAAATCGCTTCCGAACCTTGTTTCATTGCAATCAAAGAGTAATTTATTTTTAGAATTTTCAATGAACCGTTATTTCGGTTTACCATCGCTTTCTATCCATACATTCCAATGGATAATGCTGTATTTTGTGTAGTGTACAGCTTCTTATTAGCTTAATATGCAGAACCTTTTTTTTTTACATATTTCATTTTACAAACGTTGATCAGGAGGCAATGCATACTTACGGGATTACGCTGTAACCTTATAAAAAAAAGAACTTAATTCGTAATGCGGTAAACAGATTATTAAACATTTATCCCTCAATTTAGTTCACTCATCGTCCTCCTCCTCCATTGGCGTTGGCTGCTGTGGGGTGCCTGAAAAATAGGAGATATTAGTAGCCCGCGAGCATAAACAAGCGCTATATTCGTCTGCAAAAAATTGATTTTGAAATAAGTATCGAGTTCGATGTTTTATTTGGAAAAAAATTCATTCGCAACTCAATTTGCTAGAATAGTCTTACTATGTTCAAATCAAGCTCCGAGGCCAGGCGTACAAACAATTTTAGTAAAGTTTTCCATACCATTCTGTGAAGATTCCTCGCCAGGTAATTGACCAGCTTGTAGTAACTTGCTCAATCGTTGAACTTCTTCCAGTGACGAAGCTTTTGTGATGGCCTCTCTGATCTTTGTGCGTTCTTCAGCATTGGTGGGTGGTTTGCTTAGGGTGCCATTGTTAGCAACAAGGGTCTTGGCCTTTTTGGCTATTTCTCTGGCCATGTCCTTGCCCTTCTTGCTTCTAAAATAGAGGATGGCTGCTTCCTTTTCCTTTGGCTTTATCTTCCTGAAGTCGAGAAGACGGAGCTGTGGCAATCTATAGACGACGTACTGTCTGTACTGAGGCTTGGCAGAAACCGGGTTCTGCAGGAGACACAAGTTCCGAAGATTCTTCAGCGGAATGAGTGGGTCCAAGTCGCCCAGTTCCTGTATCATGTTACCGGTAAGCATAAGCACCTCCAGCGATGGAATACAGAGCTCTAAGCCTTCGGCTATTCTGACTATTCTGTTGTTGTTGAAGAACAAGGTCTTCAGTCTCTTCAACAACGGGAATCCATCCAGCTTTCGGATGTCATTGTCAGAGAAATCTATTGTATCAAATTGGTCCTGGAACAAATATAGGCTGTTAACAATGCATCAATAGCACTCTTTTGTTTCACCAACTCTGAACTCGAAGCCCAAAGGCTTGAATCAAACTGTTCGACTTCAGGCAACCATAATACATAATGCCAATGTTAGAAGTACAGAAACAAATGCTCTTCATCCCCCAACAATTGCTTTATACATGCATGCAAAAACGGACTTTCTTCCATCATAATTCAACTCTCATATATTGGGAATCAATTCTGACCTCAAGTTAATCTCTTTTTCTGTTCTTGTTTATTTCTTGAACGTTGATACTCACCAAGGTGGCCCCCAGGTTTTCTATCGTTGGTATCTTATATCCTGTAATAAAAAAAGTAAATTTTCAGCAACAACCGGTGCAAAAATTGAATTTTTCAGGTTAAGTTACGCCAAAGCAGCGCAACGTCGTTTGAAAAACCGTTAACATTCTCACCTCTCAAGTCCAATTCTCGATCTCGTACAGGATTTATGTACTGCATCGATTGCTGGATCAATTCCGGTGTTAACTTCACCATTTTTCTAGACAATAAATTTCTCAGCAACTGTAAAGAAACGTGTCCCAAATCCTTTCCGTTTATTACGCTAATTTTGACCGTTCCGACTACGGTTTTGACGCAGCTATGGTGAATCAATCACGAACTCAGAAGACTAGAGACAGCCGAGTCGACGGAGCGTTTATGATCAGCAGTAATTGCGTCGGTAGCACGGTCTTACATACAGGTCCGGAAACTAGTAGGGTGGGGAATGACTCAGATAATGAGGCAAAACCGTGGTTCTCGTCTTCACCGTCTGCAGCGCTGTCCCCTCGGGGTGAGTTAATCATAAATCAGATCCGAACAGCTGGTTTTTCAGAATCAACAATCCTGAATAACACTCAAAAATGAAGAAAGATGCGAATAAAAAATGATTGAAATGCTTACTAGCATTCCATAGCGGGCATGATAATTGTTTCATTTCAACGGAATCCTCAAATGTTTAAGTCAATAAAATCCATAAACATCAAGCGAGGGCTCACAACTTTTGAGACAGTTTGAGATCTTGTGTAGATGATCCATCGCTTACACACTTTACACTGAGTTATGAACTGGCAAAAACTTCGATGAGCAGGTTATCTTATCGGTATATATCTATATCTAGCATACCCCGGGCCAATGGCGCCCCTAGCGGATGGATAGGAAACAAGACCGTGTGCCTCTCTAACGGTGACACCCCCTACCACTCAAAACTGCCGGAGTTACCAGACCTGTATGTAAGACCGTGGTCGGTAGTAATGAAGGTCTTCTGTCATTACCAACCGAGTCATCTGATCAAGTCGGTAACTGCAGAGACTGCGCTCAGTAAGCACATTCATTATCTCAATTATTCATATGATTTTCATAAGGTCTTTTTCTGCTCATTAATCTCGTAAATTCTGTACCGATTCATCAACTTCGTACCGTTACCTTTAATCTGTCGGCTCTATGGTACATTTTTGTATAATCCTACTTCAATTTCAAAGATATTCAAAAAAGTAAAAAATCTTTTTTACCTAGCGAAAATTGAAAATTTGAATGATTTAGGATTTTGTAAATACTGATGGTAAGCTAATGTTGATCATAATATATCGGAAGAAATCACAGATGTCGACGATTTGAATTACAAAATTAGTTACTGTATATACATTTATACGAATTGAACTGATTTTTGTATTCAACAAACATTACATACACTAAGCTGCGGCAAATTCCGAAGATATTTCCCAAAAAATGTAAACTTGAACGATTTTCCTCGTCATTCAGCTCGTTGAACATTTGTTAGTTCTCTACCTTTGGAACGTTTGGATTAACAAATATCGTACGCGAAATTTGTTTTCAAAAGTTTTGCCATTTCAATTGAACACCGAACGTAGTTTTAGTGCGGTTATAATTTTCAGTGAAGTATTATTGCTAAAAAGGACACATATTTGCTCATGGTCTGCAGCCCTGAATATCTACCGTTCTATGATTTTAGCTTATTTAAATTCCTTCTCTTGTCAATTACCCAGAATACCATTTAAGTAAATGTAAATAGTTGAAAGAGCATTCCCTGACGTATTGGATACCAACGTCTCCAGAATATTTGTTATTGGTGTCATTAACTACGTCAATCGAACGTCATCCGTTTTTTTTTTTTTACCTGTTCCTAACAAGTAACTTGATCTGATATAAGCAATCAATGAGCGGTTTTTTCTTCTCAGTCTTCCTTGTCTTGAAATTAGAAATAAAAAACACTCTGAACAGTTTGAACTACACACAAAACTATGTAGGTTTTTGTATTAAATTCACTCTAAGAATATTAACCTTCTCGTTAATTTAACAGACGAATTAACTGGAACAAATGATTTACCTACTTTTTAGATGCGATGGACTAAATGAATGCCCCTTCTTCGTTAATCGAATAACATATCGAAGAGTAGGGAACATAGTCGCGATTTTTATTTAAATTTGCGAATTTCTCACCCATATCTAACTTTAATGCCAGTAGATGAATAGGAACCAGATTTTGATGCATACTATGTTGAACGATTATTTTCATACGCATGAATGTTCCAAAAAAAGAGAAATCACCTTTCTACCTGTCTTACTAAATGAAAGATCCAACCGCGTTGAGTGCAAATAATTTCGACTTTATTATCAAGGTCAATTTGCTATAGATCTTCTCAACCTTGAACTTGCATGTCCATGCAATTGGCTTTCTCAATTTTTGCACATCTGCAGGAGGTTCAAACAAAAACCGTTGGTAAAATTATTGTGAAAATAAAGCAGGTCAAAAAATTACAAAACTCGCCTATATCAACGCCGCAAGGTAAGTTCGAGCGTCGGAAAATTTTATTTTATTTTCGAAACTGGGTCATAGAAAATTGTAACGGAGATTGAGAAGCGATGACTCAAGTAAATCAAGTTATAATTAACCAAAAAGTTGTATCGTTAATCATCAACAATCATCCATTATTGTCTCCAATTTCGATGGATTATGTCGGAAATTTTGTCGAAATAACACTATCGACTAACACTGACACAGATCGACCCGGATGATTTCACTTGTCCCATACAAACTCATCACAGATTGTAATCAACGAATTTATGCCTCGCAGAGTTTATTACATCGATTTACGATTGATTTTAATTTACCGTTTTTATCCATTGCTTCATTTTCGGACTACATGTAAGAAGAGATTCTTTGAAAATTCAACGTATTAACTTGAGTTTTATTTTTGTAAGCCTGCTTTTATGATTTTTGTTTATTACCAACTTCTTCGCCAGACTTGCAATGCATGATTTGCATTGAAAGTTGTACTGGATTTCGGGTCGCACATAAAATAATATTTTATAACGCAAATATTAATTATTTCTTCGCACGCAAAATTATTGAAGAGAAATCCCCGAACGTCTAGCTATTTGAATTGTATTTGCAGAAAACAATTCGTTCCAAACCCATGCAAGGCCATTTGAGTTTCAAGGTGCTCAATCACATCCGTCCGAATGGAAGAAAAAAAAAACCGAACTCCATCAAACAACCGGGAAACATAAATTGATTTCTGATTATTTATAGTCTGCAGGAAATACGATTTGAAGGGCAAGAAAACAGCGCCGAATAAATGAACAATGAATTATTCATTATTTATGTGTTCGTTGAGTTGAGTACAATCCACATGTTATAAGTCTGGTATAAAAACTCGAATACAGTAAACGCGAAAATAGATCGACAATACATTAATGATAATATCAGAGCTTCGCGCATGGCACAATTTGCAGGGTCACATCGGTAATTTTCAGTCGAGTCATGTGGCATTGGAAAGAAAAATATTCACTTAACTGTATAACAATGCGTAGGTACTTGGATTTACTTGAAAATTGCAAGATTTTCTCCTACGCATCCATTCTTCGACAAAAAAAAAAACATATTTGTTTACAATCACACTACGCAATTAAAGTAGGTATTCGGTAACCTTTCGATGAGACAAAACAAAATTTTTTTTCTTCTCAGAGAGAATATAAAAATTTTTTACTCACTTTTATATTTCTATTTAATTGACGATAAAGTTTTCCCATATACGTTAAGATATTCAGAATTCCCCCAGCGATTTGCACTGTCCGTTACTACGAGAGTAAACAACAATGAATAATAGCCTCCATAAACGAATTGAAAACACATATAATCTTTTTGTCTAATCAGCGGAGACGTGTAATAAAGAAACGGACATACTCCTAAGTATTGCTAGTTTAAATTCACTGCCGCCATGCCGCCTCATTAATTTCTCGATGTCCAGAATATTCGCCGACTCGTCAGAAACCTAATTTCACGCGTTGACGTGAATTTACCGAAAGAAATTTCTAGTCGTTGTCACTTTACGGTCCTCGACAATTTTCATATTCTCATCATAACCGTAAAAAATATGGTTCCGGGTTCAAAATGGATATCACTTTTCTAACTAACAAAAATAAAATCACATGCAACAGATGTTACTGTTCTCGTGATGCATTTTCTTCCAACCGTTGTGATAATTTGATGCTGTTGTAAGAACAAAATGATGTTAAGGCCTCGTTAAACTAAAAAGATCCTAGTCAACTATTAACAAACAGATTAAGCCTTGCAATAATCAGAAATCGTAGTTTTGGCAACTGTAATCAGGTTAAACATTTACTAGTACCAAATCATCATTTATTGTCAACAATATTCAAACCGTTATTCTAACGATAAAAATTTTACCATAGAATTTTCTGGTACGACTTTTAAGTAATTAATTTTTTTTCTCGATGTATTATAATAGCTCGTGACATGCACGCTCGGTAAAATTGAGCACACATGCAACGAACCGAAGGAGAGAAGGAGCAGTGAGAAAAAAAACCAATGATAAACAAAGTTTACGGAACAAAAAATGCGGCAAAAAGGAAACAAAAAAAAAATAAATAAATAATCACCGCGACGCAAACAGTGCGTATAAACTCGATACTCACATTGTTATTACTATACTGCTAATCGGTGGCGGTGCAAAACGTCGCTTTGAACGTCAATGGGTAAATTTGCGATTATAATTCAAGTAGTAAACTAACGGACGAGTCTCTGCCGCACGGCTATAAGATAAATAAAGTTAGATTGTTATCTATAACATACATGCATTCGCGTTATACATATGATTATACCATGGAATATTTCTTATACGATGCACATGTATGCGCATAAATTTATTGCAATTCATCTCCGCGACAACTATTGTTTTATAATTGTAAAACTACATTCAAAGTTTTATGTTTGTATCTACATGTATTTATCTGCAATACCAGAAGTGCAGCAATATCTAAACTGTATGCAACATCGTGTACGTTATTATTGAGTGATAGACAAAGTTGAAATCAAAAATAATTGTTACTACAGTATTAATCAGCGCGGTCGTGCATTCGGGGATAATATATTTATTCCAAGCTTTTGACACTCCGGTCATGGACGTGGCGTAAACAATTACAAACATCGGCGTGCTCTAGCATTGATCGTTCAATCGGTCGTGAAATGAAATGAAGTTAATTGATCTGTCTAAAATGATTAGCTATGATGGAAACTGCTCGTTCAAACCGCGAATCGCGATACTGTGTTGGTAAAACGACAGGTCGTCTACCTCGGGCTACCTATAGAATGAATAATAAGAATTTACGTGTTTCCCTTCGCTAATCTTCTTTTCAAAGTATCATCACAGTAATTAGAAAATCTCGAAGACAATCGCAAGAACAGAAACAGTTATTTTCTATCCAAAATACATATATTATTGTGAATTTAAATTGCCGTATAATAGCTAGGCGAAACTCTCGAGGATAAAGGAGCGTGAATTATGAGTTTTGTTTGCAATTTCATATCCCAATTGATGGAAGAACCTGCGAAAATAAAAAGGACTGAGCGAAGGTTTCGCCGAAGAAAAAAGGTGGCTGGAAGTGCGTAAAGACATGAATTAAATAAAAGGGCAAAGGCGGAATGGGGGAACGATTTCCTCAATCGAATATTCGTTCAATTCACGACATTCATATTTATTCATACCTTTACAATGTCCATTTGTATTTTGGTAACAAGCAGATCAAAGTTCAAAAAGAATCTGCGAATATATAATCATTGATGACGATACTGAAGAAAAAAAAAAAAAAAACAAATTCATTGTACGCTTATACGATTACGGAAGTAGGTACGAATAAATTTCCTCTGATGAAAATCAATTCTCATTGAACAACATTTTTTACTCATCGTCCGAGCTTGATTCACCTTATCTCCTCTTTTTAGTCCAAGCGTTGTGATCAAACGACTTTCAATAACTTGAGGAAATATCACGTATGTGTCTCAACTTCGAAATTCCCTCTCGCTTCTTCTTCTTTTTCTTCTTCTGCATTTGTTACGGGCTAATTCGCCTGCTTTTATGCAATTCCGAGTCCACATATTTACAGTAACTCCGAGGACGTTTTACCGATCGTCTTTTTTCTCACTCGTCGCGATTGGCCGGCGCCTCAATATCTCCAATCACAAACCGCGAAACAAATGTCGATCGGTTCGTCGTAGTTTGAGTTGCCGAAATGCAGGCGGATATCGGCAAAGTGTACCCTGAATTCCATAACTGTAGGCGGATTTAATCTGCGTCGAGTATAACATGTGAGATTTCCTCGAAAAATGACACGGTGTGCACGTACATAGGAAGAAACGAAATCAGCCGTAAACGTAAACATTCAGAAGTATAAAATTAGGCGATCTTTAAATAAGTTATAAAATATCGCACGTGGTGTAGGCGGGCTTTTTAACGAAACTGCATCATTGAAGTATTTAGAAAACGTGTTCGAACACCGCGTGGGATCAGCTTATATCCATTCGAGTCAGCTTGTGTTATACACAAACGTATCTACACCTGCCACATACCTTCGCAGAGAATAGAATCGATTCAATTCGCGGCAATCTCGGTTGCGAAGTATGCCACAAGTCTGAAGGTGAACATGAACGATTGCACAAAAGCCAGCTGGCGGCTGTTGACCTGAGTGAAAAGGGCCGCGCTGAGATCGTGGCCTCGTGGCCTCGAGACCCTCGTCATTCTGGTTCTTATACCAGGACTTTCCGCAAATGGTATCCCGTAAAATTCCACAGTAGACTTCAGCGAGCAAGACTGCGGGTCGTAATTTTCTCCGAGGCTCCTTGAGCAGCTCCGTTGATTCCTACGCAGCCGAGCGAAACAATAATCAAAAAACTAGTTTTTCAGTCTGGAATCTATTAGCGATGGGATGCTCTCAAGACGTCTGTGTCTTGATTTGCGACGTGTACGTGACGCCCGGATTGGGGTCTCGGGTGTTGCATTTAAGAACGCCGCCTTCTGCTGCTCCGTATTTAATTTTAAAACTCGTTTTTACCCGCGGATTTCATCTTGTGACGACTCCGCGTAAAGAAATAGAAGATCGGTAGCTTGCGCTGAGCTCGTGCCTTCATAGTCGTGCAATTCGACCAAAACGATCAGCTGTTCCTCAGCTGCGACGCCATGTTTACTCGTCAATCTGGAATTAAGATCGGTAAAGAAATCTCCTTCCACGATTAGACCTTGAGCTGGATATTGCGCAAATCGACAAAAACTGATCTCACTTCGGACGAAATATATCTCGTCGATATTAATTTATCTTGCGTCGCCTGAATTGAAGAAACACAAGTCGCTGTCGGAAATGACCGAGAACCGACTGATGCCATTTCAACACCTGGTAAAACTACATAAATTAAAATTAATTATCGATATTTTTTTTTATCCTTTGTGGGCTATCCTGTGATTGTCTAATAAAAATCGATACTACTTTTTCGCTTCAATGCTCTTTCATTTTTCCGAACAAATATCGAGAAATTTGTACAGAGAGATGCGCGTATTGAAGAATCGAATTGAAAGAAAAAAAAAAAAAAAAACGTTTATCGCGGTAATTACAGACTCCAGAATTCCGTTAAAACAAGCCTTTTTTATACTTCTTCTCATTATTATTTTCGCCTTGCTCATATGTATAGCTATACGAACATCTGTCTTCGCGAAATGACGACAGTTCGATAAACATGACTTACGCGGATGTGGGTAGAATAATTTGCTAGTGCAAAGACATTTTCAAGAATATACACACAAATCTATATATAAATTAATATATAAATATTCCGGACATTAGATAACTCCTCAACTTCCAATCATCCGCCTTTACACGTGCTGCGTAGTTTAATTCATGCAATATTCGCCAGTTACAAAAACAGTCACGTTCATTTGCATATTCAATTTTGAACCGATAACGCTTCGAATACAAAACATTATTGCACTATCACGATGAGAATCAAGACTAAGTACAGCGAAATTAAAAACAACGTCAACAAAATAACCGTAATAAAAAGCACGACACCGGAAATTACGTCTGGAAATGTCAGTTTTCATTTCTGTTCAAAGGTGAAGACACACTTGTGTTAAACGTTTGCAGTCGTACGAATATTGGCGGAAATTGATTCCGCCCGTATAGTTCGGTCATACGTATTCGGTGCATTATGCATGTTAACGATACGTCTTTTACGGAAGCTTGCACGATTATAAAAATTCATCTGCCCTGCGTTGCACAGTTTGCACAACTTGCACAGCTACCTCTGTCTACAGAAATCAGTTTATTCGATAACACATGTATATGTATGTACAATCATGCATACAATGCAATGATTTTCCGAAATTTTAATCCTTCGACGTCAATAACTGCGCACAATCGTTCGGTGCACCAATGATTTACAATCGATCGCAATGACTGGCAAAAACACGATCGTGTGAATTATGCAATGTGAACAGAACGTCACTATTTCCCTCTTTCTCGCATAATTATAAACGATTTACGTCATCACAGCCGCGTTTAGTAACAATATCACGTGTATAAGTGCATTATTGTTTTAGAGGTTTTCTCTCCTTCTTTCTCTCTCTCTCTCTCTCTCTCTCTCTCTCTCTCTGGGTTGATATTGATATTCATTCGGGGGTCCCGCAGGGCTCGGTGCTGGCTCCGTTACTACTTTCCATTTTTGTCAACAACTTACCCGCATCGATACGTTACTGTAAGCATGTCTTGTACGCTGATGATCTACAAACTTACCTTTCATTCCTACCATCAAATATTGCCGAGGGCGTAAGTAAAGTCTCGCGTGATGTACAAGCAATTCATGATTGGGCCGGTGACAATTGCTTGAAAATCAATTTCGGAAAGACGAAGGGAATGTTTTGTGGTAGTTCCAAATTCATTAACAGGCTAGATGCCTCTCATCTACCACTAATTAAGGTTGGGGATCATACAATCGAGTATGTCAACAGGTTCCGTAACCTTGGACTAATTATGAATTCGACTCTAACATGGAATGACCATGTTGATGTAATTTGCAACAGAGTCAACAGGGTTCTATACCATTTGAAAATCAACAAGGAACTGTTTTCTGATTCTCTTCGTAAATGGTTAGTTACGGCTCTTATATTTCCTCACCTCCATTATTGTTCAGCAGTCTATAATAATCTACCTGGTGTACTTGATATAAAGCTCCAGCGACTTATTAACGCCTCTGTTAGATTTATTACAGGCGTAGCGAGGGATGAGCATATTACGGGACACCGACTTGAGTTGGGCTGGTTAACTCAGCGAAATAGGAGGCTATACTTAATCGGTTCTTATCTTTTTACTATTTTACGCTCAGGTAGGCCAACTTATTTGGCTGAGACGTTGCAACCAGCTGAGGCGCGGTCGCAACGTATTGCTGTCAATACGGGAGCTACTGCCAGGCTTTGCATTCCGCACTGCCGCACGGTCTGTTACCAAAAATCATTTACAGTCAGTGCCTGCTATTTGTGGAATTCACTCCCACAGAACATTGTTGACAGTGACAGGCTGGCTACATTCAAGGTCAAACTTTATGATTATTACTTAAATCTCGAGCAACAAAGATTTGATTCTTTGCAGTAGTTATTTTCCTCGTCTAAAATATAAGGCTATTTTATTTTATTTTATTTTGTTTGATTATTTTATTTCAGTGAATCTATTTTTATGTTTATTGTGTCTATTGTTCTCTGCCCTGCTAGCCTTCTGTTTCTGTTTCTTACTGTCACGAGACAATTTTCGCCCCGGCTATGTCTTTATCTATAATCCTATTATATATGTATATATTTTATTTATTTTTATTTTTATTTCTATATTTTATTTTTTATTTTTCGGCTCACTCCCCGAGTTGTTATGCTCGAGTACTGGCAGTCTCAACTAATCCTATTCTGTTTCTCTCTCTATCTTTACTTACTTCTACCTAATTATTTATTTACTTTTATATATTTACATATCTATTTATCTATTTATTTATTTATTTTCTATCAATGTTATTGTGTTTTATTTTTATTTTATTTTGTATTAATTAATTAATTTACTTATTTTCGTATTTGTTAATTTTTCTGTTTTCGTTCTTGATTATACATATGCCGCCTGAGGGGACTTGTCCCAGGGCGAATAAATAAACGCTTCTCTCTCTCTCTCTCTCTCTCTCTCTCTCTCTCTCTCTCTCTCTCTCTCTCTCTCTCTCGTCCTCCGCTGCGCTTTTACTCCTTTATTTGGTATACTATCGCATGATTTTTTTTTTCTATGATATTCATTTATCGGTTTATCAATTTTTGTGTTTAATTTTTACTTTGCTTTTTGTATCACTTTATTCTCGCCATTTTCTCACACTAAGTATAATACAGAGGCGACTCGTTTACGAGTACATTGCATGCGATATAGGTATGTATTGTACGAATATTTGCATGACTAGACCGTCTAAAGGAAGCTTCTCGAATCTAATGACATTAATATACCTATAATCTTAGGTCATTTGTTTCCTAGACGTACTGTACATGTATATAATTTATACACAATACGTCTTTCACCATCTATTTACACATTTGTATCTGTTTGTATGTCTGTGCGCACTCTTAATTATAACGTACAGGGTGTAAAAAAAAAAGAAAAGAAAAAAAAAAAAACTATTAGTCGACGCTTTACCGGATAATTATCTATAAAATCCTGAAAGATATGCCGCCGGTAAAGAGAAAAAAAAATAAAAAGTCATGACCGTTCGAATACTTGTGCCCGTCAGCGATTTTAATGCCGATATTCGTCGGGTTGACATGCTCCTTCTTACTAGTCAGGTCATAACTCGTAACTCATGGACCAGAGATTCGAAAATCCATTTGTCGAACGATTACGATAATTCAATAAATAATCACACGATTCGGTGGAATGTCAATGTCTATTTTTTTGTACAAATCATTCCCGGAGTATCCGTAAAGATTATAAAATTTATTTCTCCGGTTCGAGATTAAAAATCGTGATAAAGATCGATAAATAGGAAGCAGAATCATCTGGTAAAACCGCGACTAATGGTATTTTCATTTTTTTTTTTTCTAATTATTATTATGATTATTATTTTTTTTTTTAAAACATCCTATACATATCCGTACACCTGTATTATGTGATATTCGCAACATTCGCGTGCCGCGCATCTACGTCAGCTATCTCATTAATAATTCAATTGATATTGTATAATGATTACACCGCTATAATATTGAACGATTAATTATTATGAATTCTCAACGATATCAAAAAACTGACGTGTCAGTTTCAATCATCCCCGGTACTTTTCCCCTTATACGCATCGGCGGTTGTATGTGTAATAACAACAGTCATTTGTTCAGTTCGATCATCGATCTATGATAATAATCGATGTATGATAATCGAAGTTTCTCGTAGCAAGAGAATCCGGTGTCTGCAAATCATCGAGGCTTCGTTTTAAATTACATGGCAATATTTGCATTATTCCTTGCGTGTTCAAGAAGTCCGTAAGTGTCAGCTTGTCGATTAGTGTTTTGCATGAAAAAAAATTTCAAACGAAAAAAGAGACAGTGAGATAAGGGGACAAAAAAAACAACAACAACAACACGGCCGAACAAAAAAAAAAAAAAAACCACAAAAAACCAAATCCTCATCAAGTGTAACACGAATACTTGAGGCGTTATAGAAAGAGACAAACATATACATTGAACGTGCAAAAGAATGAGATGGAATACATTACACAGCGTACCCTGTACTCGGGTACGTTTGTATCATATTTCGTTTGTATCGTAGAGGCGACCGTTATTTTATTTTGATATTAGGAAACTTGTTCACGCAATTTACGTTCTAATCAGAAGGTCAAATTTTTCTAATTCTCTTGTGTCGCGTGTCTTTTAATACTGCATTCGAATTTGTCACTTCGATCATCGTTCTTCACAAATCTTCATTTCAACTCGGTATTGCGAATTTTCTAGTTAATTGAACATCCAGTGAGATTCTAGAAATTACGTTAGCTAATTAATTCACCCAAGATCCTGTAAAATAAGCGTAAAACAAACTTTGTGAAGAGAAAAAAAAAAAAAAAAAATCTACTGAAAGAAAAATGACCATCCGTGTCTAATTATTCAAGCATAAACACCTGGCCAATACACGAATAATCACTCGTGTGAACATTATGTGAAACTATAGTTGATCGTTTCAACCAAACTGACATTCCTTTGCCATTGCAGTGGCAAGTGAAGATAAAGACAGTGAATTCTGATGAAAATAATTAAATTTTCGAGTTGAAAAAAAAAAAAAAAAAAAAAAAAAAACTGGTTATAATTTATATCGCGAAATCTTTCATTACTTCGAAAATAGAAAAAACAAAAAAAAAAAAACAAGAACAAATACTTGTCAATAAGGACAAAAAATTCTTATTCGCCACAGACGGCTGCTTTGTTTGTACATGGATGACGATGACGATGACGACGATTATGATATTAAATACCCCGTCGCAATTGTGTGATTATAATTACACAGAAGACAAATATATCTTAATTTCAAGCGAGCAGTGATCGAAATTATTCTGTGTTAGAATTAAATCCTTAACGTTTCGGGCTCAACAAGTTTTCTCACAACGAGGTCAGTGACAAATGTATACCTAGTTTAATATTCATCCGCTCGTTTCACGATCCCGCGTGTAAGTATATCTTGAAATTTGATTCGTTGCAAAATAGGGTTTCTTTTATACCATTTAATGATATCTTACGTTCCGAATTTTTCGTTACGTTGTAATTACAATTGGGGTGATAAAAAAAAAACGGCGCGGGGGGGGGGGGGGGGGGAGAAGCTCGAAGAGAAAGAAAAACGAATTATACACGCAATGCGTTTCATTGTATGCGCGATTTCTGTGCATGGTAGTTATAGTTTTTTTTTTTTTTTTTTGTGAATGAGTTTCCTTCGGTCTTGTTTACACGTATGTTTATTAAAACTCGATCAGCCTACCAAACGTGACGGAATTTCGTCACTTTGACGCGAGTAAAACTGTACAGGTGTATAAAAATGTGATGGATATATAATGATTTGTGACGGTTGACCTTAATTTTCTGGTGCATGCCTGCACACGGCAATAATACATAATTATTATTCTTATACGCGACGCTGTCGGTTATTCCGAAATAAAAATCCAGTAAATCAGAGTGTGGAATCGTTAGATCCAGTGATAAGCTATACGTCGATTTCGTAACCAAATATACCGGTTCTCAGTATTTACATACCTAGGCGATGACATTTTTCGTCATATTTCGTACCGCTGTCGAAATCTCTCGTTCGGATTTCATGAAATTGGAAGGTCAAGAGTGACCGAAGAGAGTGAGAGAGAGAGAGAGGAGAGAAATTGAATGATTGATATATTTAATCATTTATACCTTAGCTCGTATGTGCCATGTGGCGATAAACGGTGTAATACAGAGATGATCCAATGCTCAAAGACAGGAATTAGTAAATAAACAAACTTTATCCTAGTGTACAAAAGCATTCGTGTGTGAAGAAAATGGGAAACTAAAATAATAAGAAAGGGAGAGAGAGAGAGAGAGAGAGAAGCGCTTATTTGCCTAAGGACAAGTTCCCTAGGATGGTAAATATGACAGTAGATAAACAAATATATGAATAAAGTGTAAGCTAAGATAAAATAAATAAGTAACAAAATTAAGATAAGCACTGAAGTAAAATAGCAGAAGGAAAGAGAAAATAGAACATAGAGTTAAATAAGTAAATAGATGGAGATAAAAAAAAAAAATTAATTATAAAAACCACAGAAATAAATGCAAAAATCAGATAAAACAAGATGAGACAGCATAGAAACATAAATAAATAAATAAACGTAGAAATGAATTGAATAAGATATCGATAAAACGAGTGGTATAAAAGTGCAGCTAAAAGTTAAAACAATATTGACAAATGAATGAAGCCGATTTAGATAGAATCACATGACAGAGAATAGAGAGTACAGCTGATGACTATGTCAATCATAGAGAAGCCCATGAAAGGCAGAATCGAAGGGAAAAGGGTATCAAGAATGCTGATAAGCTTAAAACTACCACAAATCATTCCATTCGTCTTTTGAAAGTTAATTTCGTAGCTATTCAAAAACCGGTCCAATCACGAATCGCTTTAATATCATGCGATAGTTTGATACTTGTAACCTTTAGTGATATTTGATTGTGGAAATGAATTAATAAATTAGGAATCGTTCACAAAGACTGATAATAGTAGCAGTCAACACCGACCATTACGGATTCCATTCATTTTAAACCCAGGAAAATAACGGTCAATCAACTTCATCACCGAGGTTGAACAGCTAAGACACTTTTATTTGGTCAATAATTTGGTGAGAGATACGGTATCGAAAGCTTTACGAATAATGAGTATAATCGTCCGATCATCGATGGCTTTTTTCAACATGCTGGATGGGGGTTAAAAAAATGCGAAAGACCAAAAAGTCGACGGCATGACATTTCTCAAGTCAAATTACGGACAGTCAATAACGTAGAAATACCGTAATATGACAAGTTGGCACGAAAAAGTGAAATAAAAAATAAAAAATTTTGAACGCGAATATGTGTAAATAAAATAAATTTATACTGACATTTTTTTTTTCGTCGAGAATGGACAAGTTTACGAATCACAAAATATTGAACTGCGGAAATACCGAGCAGTTGTTAAGTCAACTTTTCAAATGTCAGACTCGTTTAACGACTGATCAAAACAGAGTTGATAAAATATCGGAAGACGTTGCAAGACGTCAGCAACATATTTATTATGTTTACACTTGCGAATTGACACGTGAACGTGGACACGAATGTGGAAGACGATTTAATTTAACAATTGACTTGTATAAATCAAACGTACGGGAAAAAAGACTTACTGTTTGAATGTTGTTAAAAATATCTTGCGTTCGTTTTTTTTCTTTGATGACACTGACGATTGTCAATCTTGACATTCCGTATTTTCAGGAGATTCGGTATTTCGTCCTTTCGGTATTCTGGTCATTTTACATTTTGCGGATCGAAATTTTCCTGCTTCTGAACTTTAATCTTGGACAAATAATTATTTTCTGTTTTTCTCCTTTCGAAGTATCAGCCGCTCTCAATTTCTAATTTCGGAACTTTCATTTTTCCGTGTATCTTCACGTTTCGTGATTTTTTCGTGTTACTGTTCCGAAAATACTTTATCGCATCAAAGAGCGTTCGGTTAAATGAATGAGATTTATGAAAAATCCGAATATCGGTGCGCTAATCATTCGTTATTTTAAAATTCGTCGACTTTTTCATCTTTTGAGATTTCGACATCCACCCCCTGAAAGGGGTGAAAGCTTTAGACTTCGATGAAAGTAGGAAATCTATAAGATAAAGCAGAGTGATGTGCTTAATCAAACTCGAAACGAAGTAGAATTGGACTCGCCGGGCAAGAACGCTAAGCCGCTTTGGCATAAGTACCAATCGACTTGTCAAAAAACCACTTTTATTTTATATATCGTCTACGATGCTAACGATAAGGTCTAATGGTGGTCTACGAATGCGCAGTATCGCGAGTCGCTCCATACACGAAGGCCATTGAATTGAATAAAATCGTGAAGCTGATAAGATTTAAACTAATGTGAGAGAATATTTGCATCAAATCGCACGTAAAAAATCATCATTAAAGGTCATTTAAATCGTACGCGGATACTGTGTTTTATATGTTTTTAATGGTACGGAATTGATCCGGGAAACGTTTTGTAGATAATTTATATATTCAGTAGAATCTGTTGAGCACGAAACGTGATTCAAGAGTAATGAAGCTCCGATTCGAAAAACAATTTACAATGGCCAAGCCATTGACTCCGTAAAACGAAAAATTCAAATGACACTTTTCTACACAATTCTATTTCCTACAAATACTTTTCGATAAAATTCCTGCCATTAAACGAGGCTGAATGGTTGTAATAATTAAAAAACAATAAAAAAAACTTTCTATCCGTGTTATTCAAATCGAGAAACTAATTTCAATTCCGAGACTAAATTATGATTAGCAGTTGGACAATGACCCTGAAACCTAATGTTCAATCCGTAAACTTAAGTTCACTTATGCCGATACGGTCCTTATTTTGTACCTGTCGACAGGCCTCAACAAATTAAATATATAAAAATACCACCATAAGTCAAATTCCATTAGTACTCGTCGAAGTTGCATTTAATTAAGGGGTCATGCCAATCTAAATTTGCAATGCAAATTTTGGAATTTCTGTTTCACTGGAATGATGGAATGAATAGAAATTCTGCAAAGGGGCTTTTTTCGCGCATGTTGTAGAACGCAAATGTTTGCTGCCTAGTATTGATGGGATATTTTATCACTTTTAGAAAAGTATACTTTGTATTTGATTCGTTGCGAAAGAAATATTATGTCTATTAAAATACTTTTATGAAAATTCAAAGAACTCGGTTCGCGCACGGAGGAAAAGGAATTGTTGAACCAACAAAAAATTTGATTTTTTTGGAGTCCATTCGCTTCCATCTACTGTCACTTATACTTCTTTCAACTACGGTGACTTCGATTCAACCGTTTCGATTTAGTTAGTTCGTCAAAATGATATATTCAAGAGAATTCCTTTATTCAACAAAAGCGAACGAACTTTTTCATGCGTTTCCGAAATTTAGTCAACTAGATATCATTTCATTTCAAGCTTATACAATGTTCCCCCATGTCGCATGTTCGTCGACAGAGAAACGATTAGGTACTTAAAATAAAATGAGTAAATGAATCTAACCAGCAGAAAATTTACATCGATCGAATTCCACACTTTGTTGATCTAGCTAATTGGTTGAGTCGGTAAAGAAGTCAGATCCGGAAATCGAAGGGTAAATTTCCCGTCCGACTTGTTAAAAACGAAGAAAGCATCATAATGCCAAGTTTTGAATGACCGAAATTGAAATTGACGACAAATAAACAAAAACCATCGCCACATGTTCGTTTTTCACTTTTACATATATACAACAGTTACAAGTTTTCGGATTTCACCAGATTAATATCGAATAAATTCCACAATATTTTGAATCAACATATTTATAATTACAACATTTGACAAATATGATTTCTACGCTTGAATAACTCTAATGTGTTCAGTCAATGCAACAAAATTTGATTATCTGCTTCAACCATTGAACTTTGATACAACAATTTCATATTTCCAAAATAAATGGATTGAGGTGCGTTCGGTAAAATTTTTAATTATTTGAACGACAAATTTTCATGATACAAAATTCACATTATCGCAAAAAACGCACGGTCGTGTTGTCTCGAATAAATTGATGCTCGGCACGATCATTCAAAGGTTCGATTTCATATCTATATTAATTTGTCACAAGTATTTCATCCGGAAAAAGTATTTTCTTGAATGCGAAAGGCGAATCGACAGTAACGGGGAAGACAAAAACTAAAACCAAAAAATTCAAACACATGACGAAGCCTATTTAAATTGATACACGAAAGCCAAGGATAGCCTCCGTATCTTACGTCAAGAAATTTATGTTAGTTATAATCCATGTGTTTACATCTGATACTTGCGGATCCGGAATTTAATTACATGCGTCAAATTAAACGGCGCGCCTTCGTCGTTATATGGAATTCGAGATGTTTCCTATTTCTTGCTTCGCGCTTCCTTATCGCCGAATGTTTTCCTAATTTTTTGAAACCAGCTTCGAATCGGTGGTGCTTTATAATTTTTAACACAAAAATCGGGCTATTTACATTGTGTGAATAAATATGACACGAAATTTAAGCCTGGTCGAAACGGGCAAAGTAAATATATTGAACAAATTTCATTTCAAATTTAATGACCGTACTTTTTATATGTTTACAGCTACCATTAAGCCACTTAATCTTAATGCTCAACAAAGTCGAGTACCTACGGAAATGATGTTTAATAAGCCCATTAAATTGCGGTAGCAGAGAAATTATAATTTGTAGACATTATGGAAGGACATGTTCAACCGGTCAATGCTTAATATACTTATAACGATTAAAAAAGTGAGATCGGAAAACGGCCGCTGCACGTGTGCGTAAATAATAAAGCGCGCGTTTTAAGTCCGGAATCATTACCTGTTCGCTAGTCTCTGAAGTTAAATGAGAAAAAAAACTTAACCAACCAATGAATAAACAATTACACAAAACAGTACAACGACTGATTAATGAAGTCTCGAAAATTCCGGGACAACGTGATCGCCTTTATAGATATAACAAATTCATGAATTATAGATGGAAGAAGAAAAAAAAAAAAAAAAAAAAAGAACCATTTATAAGACTGGATCGCAAATACGTTGAGGTTGCGAATATTCCAGGGGTCCAAGGAACGGCTTATATACTTACGCTTAAACGCATCGGATGATAAACGGTGATTGAAAATTGGACACGGCATTCCGTCGATGGATAAAATTTTCAATTAATGGCGCGCGATGAGAATAAAAATAAAAAAAAATCTCAAACAATATGCCGGAGATGGAATCTCGGGTAAATATACTCGGTCAATGATTGTTATTTTGTGAATTGATATTCACGAACCGTGCACGCGCGCAGTTAACCAGAAACGTCTAATTGAATACCAAGGCTTCTTCTTCTTCTTCTTCTTTTCTCTTTCCGTTCTCTTACCTCCAAATATCGGCGCACTTAGCCCGACTAATTACCATGTTATTTTCATAACTAAACCGTGCGCGAGTTCCGAGCCGAAACTCTTCGCCAATCATTCCCGCTCGATGACGTATGACAATGAGCGAATGTCAATGTTTTTTCACCTCTTCTCGTTTTCGACGTTTCGAGTATCGCGACGAAATCGCGAGTCATCCTGCAATCGTAAAATTCTTTGTACCGATGAGTTGGCAGATTTTCAAAAAACAGTCCAGACGCTGCACTCTCGAAAAATCGTGTTCGTCGGGACGAAGGTTTATTCCCAGTTTTTTTTTTTTTTTTTTTTTTCACATCGCGAAGACGAATCGAAGTCGATCAGACTTTTTCTTATTCTTTTCTACATCTGTCTGGTATTGAGAGTGAAAATGAGTTTCCGGCATGATTTTCAATTTTTAACTAATCATCTATACGCGTTCCTACGTTCAGCCTGATTACGATCGCAGACTAATGAGTTATATAAATCTCCTCGGTTGTAAATCGACGATTAATTATATAAATATACAATCATTACGAAGTTATATTATACGGTAGCAGGAAATGTGTGAGGAGTGATTAGTGGATCGATGATCCCTGTTCCACTATCTTTAGATCGTACTTAATGACGCAGATTTATACGAACTAATAATCAAACCACACAACAAATAACCAGCTCATCGTGAGAATGAATGACAAAGATTCATTATTTAAGGTAACTTAGGCACGCGTCACAAGTTATTGACCCTGTCCCAATTAATGACCTTTTTTGATTGTATCTGTTCGATCCTTGGTTCTAAAACTACCAAAAATTAAATCTGTAGTATCTAACCCTCTAGCAATTGGTTTTAGTCGTCGAGAATTTCGAAATTTCGGCCGTCGGTTTATAACTTTGTTAAATAAAAGGGTCAATGATTGGAAATGACGAAGAAAAAAGACACATTCAAGCATGATTTGCGGTCGAGGATATAATCGCCTCTTTCTTCTTTCTACCAATATAATTAATTTAATCGCTAAAAAGTTAATTCTTATCTGTATAGTATATTCTTGGATCGATATATGTGTGGATTTTTGAAAGAAGTGTTTCGCACAATTGAATTTTCAGCATACTTGGCATATGCAGGGCTGAAACTTGGTTGTTACGAATCATCGGGAAAAATTAACCACACTGAGAAAAATTTCATTTGTTACAGTAACTAGAAAAATTTAGTAAAACAGGTAGTGTTAAAAAAAACTGTTCGAACATTGTTGGGATTACGAAAAACGAGGCACGCCTAACCATTTTGCTTTTTTCCTACCTCGGTACTTTTATACTTTTGAAACAATTGGAAGTGTTTGTTAATTGAACGCATACATCAATTTTTTGATCAATGTAATCTGATACCAAATTTTTTACAAAAACAGACTCACCTTTCATCCTTCGTCCACAATTTACTATTTCGTACTGTTTAAGTAATATTAATAAGCGGCAGAGGAGTAAAAAAAATTTCATAACAACCGATTTGTCAAGACTGTGCGGAAAAAGAAGACCAAATCTGCACTAACAGACGCGTCTGAATCACCTCGAAATTATAGATGCATTATGTCGCTTGACTGTTTCTTTTCGATGTGCTCTCGCTGAACGATAAAATATCCGGAAAAACTTACCATTGCCAGATTCTCCGGATATTTTCGAATCGCTATAACTACGCATAATGAAATTGAGTTATAAACAACAGACGCACATTTATTGCCATTCTTTGAAGATTTTATCAACAAACATCCAATCTTTTCAGAAGTTTTCCAAGGCTCAACCGAAACGAATAACGATCGGATTCACTCTTCTTTGAGTGTATTTGTTTATTCGATTAGTCGATTAATCGAATACTCGGATTACCTGTTTTTTTTTTTTCGATTAATCGACTGATAATTATCATGTATCGAATGATGTTGCATCGCTGCATTTCGCAATGCAGCATCGACCGGAATCTCCGGTAATCTCTGTATAAACGATTGGATGAATTTTTACACGTGTGGCCGATCCGATTGGTGTTATTAGATTGATAGAACTTTCGTAACGCGTAAAGGTTGGCGTATCGTAATCAAGTATACCGACCTACTTCAATCTGCAAGTTGTGCATTCGCCAGTCTTTAAGATATGGTAGTCATTGACCCAATTATCTATTGGGAGTACGTTTCTCAATACGTGAAAAGTTCGTCATCTGTATCGGCCTTCAAACGAGTTGCGCCCGTCTGTGAAGTTCACAAATTTTTCATAACACGACACTTTTACAATTTATAAAATTAAACGTCTCCACCAATATGGTTTATTTGTGTAAATAATTGATCGGATTTTCTTACCCATATCATTTAATGAGTTTGGTAAATGCAGTTCAAATTTGTTGGTATTAAAAATTTAATCGAGCCACTAAACGTAAATCTGTCGTAATAATTTCAAACTGTTGATACAGGGTAACGTTTGATTCAGTCAGCGATTCGGACGCACTTCAGACTTTTCAACTTCGCCGTAAAATGTTTAGTCGATAGTATCTCTGATCAATACAGGTATATACAAATTTAGTATAAAATATAAAATGTACACGCTTCATTGTGTGATGCCCCGCTGTTTCAAATCGGTTATAACGAATCGAGAAGTTAAACATCTGAATCGAATTAAGCCTCATGATGATCCGGTACATCCGTGTTTTTATAATAAAAAGATCATTCAGTAATATTCCAAATCGTGATAAAATTCTCACAATAAATTAACGGCCAACACTAGATTCCGGAGATATACCGCAAACCTGTTATTACACGCCTAGTATCTATGTAACACGACGACTATAATTCGTCGAATATGTTATGATAGCCTTACGAAGAAGAGAAAACAAAGAAGAAGTGAAAAGAGAAAAACTCACGGGAATGCGCTATATATATATATATGTATATATATGTATATACTACTGGCCGTTTTACATTGATTGACAATATCAATACCGCGCAAAGCTACGAATCAACATTATTTCTCAGCCTTACTATAAGCGATGTATAATAATATAGGAAGTTACGTTGAGTTAATACATAATACAATTGCCCCGGCAATTCGATGTCTTTCATTAACAAATTCCAGATGCCGAAAGGTTCTCCCGAAAGAACCTGTTTGTACCAAGCGCGATTCAACTTGCTCAATTTTCATTGGCTGAAATCCATTCTCCCAAAGCCTGAAGCAAACCTTTTCAGGCAAGAATAAAACAAAAAAATTCCCTAGAATCGACCGGCCGACAAGTGACGGTCAACCGTAACCTCTCGCCCATTTAAGAATCCGTCACTCTGCCTTAGCCATGCTAGTAACATTTTTTGCGAAGTTGGCTACGCCGATAAACTAGACGAACCGCAATTGTCGAGCAAGTTCTTGCAAGAGAACCTCTCTGTATAACCTTCAATTACGTGAAAATACATGCATCGCGTGGAACGGAAAATTTATGCGACAACATTGATCTACTAACATAATGACCTATCGACTCATTGTCCGTGCCTTCTTCGTTTCGTCGGCCTTATGTATTTTTTATTTTTTTTTTTTTGTCATTGTTTCCGCTCACACAAATCTAAATAGTTGTCCTCGTTCTTTTTCACATTTCACGTGAACACTGAAATTTGTCCAAACGGTGCATAAATATGTTAATATTCGCAAAAATTTTCTACCATAAATCATTTATAAATCATGATCAATGGAACTTTGATGCTTTGGTGTTTAAAAAAAATCTTTTACTACAATTCAATCAATTTACATTATGCAATTGGTATTTCACAATATTTTTCGCATGTGTGTAAGTTATACGTTTTGGCAAATAGCAGTTAGTATTTAAAAGATGTGGATAAACAAAAAAAAAAAAGAAAAAAAAACGTTCACATCGGCTGTCTCACGTCTCGATCGCAGTGAAAATCGGCGAAGAAACGAAAATAATTTCAGATAAACAAATGAAACATCACTTTTCACTTCAAATAATTTGCACAGTAATGATAGTAATTACGATAATAATAGACTGGATTAAACGCGGATGAAAAGTTTTTTCACTGATTCTGCATTGGAATTTTATATGATGCACGTATCGCTGAATGACTGCAGGAGGTATAATCCGAATATTAACGTATGAAAGCTGCGATTTAACATCGGCAGAATGGGATGAAAGAAAAAAAAGAGGAAGATAATAGTAATACATTTTTCTTCTTCATCCGCGTCGTGCAAATTCCAATATAGATAATCAGAAACCGAAATGCGATACACGGTACGTCACAGTAAAAAAGTATGAGCAGCGTATGAAAAAAATAAAAGTAACCGATAAAGATATCAATGTTTGCTTATATCCATCATTATAATAGAATATGCGAATTTTGGGAAAATGCAGAGTAAGTAATTTTACGACGGCCACTGAGCTAAAAATAATCGAGTAATCGATTATTCGGGTTCAAAAAAATAATCGAACACGACTTGATTGAATCGTCAAAAATTAATCGATCGATCCATAGTTCCGGGTTTTTTTGAAACAGTACATTTGAAACCAATATGTCGTGAATTTCGGTATGCGGTCTTAATAGCGGAAAATTTTCTTTATAATTTATAGTTAGATTCAAAATATTTTTCAATTTCAGCTAAAAATATTCGTTCATCTTCAACTTGTGGGTAATACGATGATAGTAATTGATACAGTAATCGTATAAATTGATTATGTATCGTGAGGAAAAATAATGGAGTTGGTCGATAAATCTGATTTGAAAAATAATGGATTTACTTGAAATCGATTATTTCTTATCATTATTAGTTAATATCTTTTTTTATAATGACTCGTGAGAATATTAGACTCTTGCTTTGTAAGAATTACAGTATTTGCATATTATTGTACAAATTTAATCTTGTAACGGACTCAAATTACGAAAATTAATACAGTGCTTTAGAAATAGTGAATCAAAATCTTGCACGATCGATATAAACGCATTGCAATTTTTCTAAAACAATACACGAAAATTTGGATTCACGTGGCATTGAAATTGAAAAGCTCTGATTCCGGTTCCATCTTTACCGAATCATTAAGCATTTACCAGATATAAATAATCGCAGCGACAATTTACTTTAACATTTAAGGGGGGAGACTGCTTTAGAGGCTTCACAAAATCGATTTTTTCAAGGATTTTTTTGGGAAGGGAAGAAATATTCGATTGAAACAAAACTTTCAGGTTTTATTGTTATATATTTCAGCAGTCTTCTAGAATTTTTTCATTAAGATATATGTCATATTATGCCTGATCCAAGCATTTCACCGAGGCGTCTCCAGTGTGCATTTGTCGTGCGGCGGGAAAGGTGCAGGTCGCAATTTCCATCTGAAAAAAAGATCCCAAAAAAATTTTTACTTCTCAATAGTATAGCTTCTAGTTAAACCAAGAAAATTCAACAAAAAGTGAAAAATTCAACAATTTTTCGCAAATTAAAAAAAAAATTCACTTTAGATTGTTTAAAAAGTGGGTTAATCTTGACTTTCTTAAAGTTTTTTAGGTTCAACTAGAAGAGAATTTAATCCCGAGTAGAATGCAATTTGTCTCGTTTCGATAGGACGTTTAGTTTTTTCCCTATCTTTCCCGCCAATTAGGAAAAGTCGTAAAAATGAAAAACCGAGAAATCGTGCGTCAAAGTTTTCGTACATAAAAAATTGTAATTTTCTTGAACTTACCGCATTAATATGCTAATCAGCGATTCCTGGTCCATAGAGTCGCCCTCCAGACTCTTCAAAACACTGGTTCAAAACTTCAAAAAAGTGGTTCAGACTCTTCGAAAAACTGGTTGAAAACTTCAAAAAACCGCTCGTATACCTGCTCGACAATTGCTCACTATTTCTTCTGTAACTCCGAAAATATCTCGAATTTGCGTCTGAAATTTTAGGGACACATTCTTGGATAGTTTGGGAAGACATTTGTGCAAAAAAAAAAAATAGATTTTTTGAAGCCTCTAAAGCAGGCTCCCCCCTTAAAAACCAACCGATCTTTAAATAAAAATCTAGAAAAAAAAAAAACAACACGTAATATTAAAAAATTTACAAATTACTTGGATACTCGGTTAATATTCACACCTCTTTCTTCAACAATCTAGGGACTAAAATTCTGCAAGCACGTTGCAGGAAAATACACAGCTTTTTAAAACATCATTTGGCACCTCACTCGTGTAAAATAATGGACACATCACAGAAATTGTCGCGAACTGGTTTAATGGTCGTCGGTTAAAGTCGGAACATTTCGTAAACATTCGGCTATTTTCCGTACAGTCCTTTAGAATTTCTCTAAAATCCCAGAAACTTTACATCATACAAGTGCCTTTCAATTCGACACGTAATCTACAACGAAAATTTTAAACTTTCATACATTTCTTAGAACTAATATTACGGAAAATAATTACTTTCAGATTTATTTATGGGAAAACTCGTCATTTGTCCCAATCGCTATTTCACACTCCCAATTATCCAACAGTAAATGTTTCCACTGTCACTGTCTCCAAACGTACGATACAAACTCTTATTCTACAGTAAGATTACGTAATACTTGATAATAAAAGAATTATGTACAACGATCTTCTATCGTTATTGCGGCACCTCGATTATCCCTGAACCGTAAATATTTCGCCGTAATTACGAATAACCGACGAATCAAACATGGATAATAAAAGTCTCTCCGCTTATCCTGTAACACTCGTTGTGAAACATTCGCGGTTTCAGAGGTGGAGGAATATAGAGGATGATAGAAAGAGAGGCGACAAATGCGTAAAGCAAAAAAAAAAAAAAAAAAACAAAAATAAAAAATAAAAAAAAATACCCACGATCGCAGTGATAAAGTTGATAATAATAAAACGTAAGCGCGTTCGAGCCAGCGTTTGCGAATTTAAACGCAGAGGAGCGACGCGATCGGTGGTGGGGCTTTGGTAAATTAACGAAAGCCTATCTGATCCAAGGAATGGGGGGGGGAGGGGGGGGAGGATGAGAATTCGAACTTCTAGCGCGAGTTCCGTTCGACCGGCCGCAACGAACCGATATAAGATCGGCATTGGTGCTCGTGAACCGCAGTTGATCACTGAATTACCCGACGAGCTGGGATAGAGATATAGGTACATGTGTGTGTACACCTCTATATGTATATATATATATACATAAATATATATACATGTATAGATAAATAAATAAATAAATAAATAAATAAATAAATAAATGAAGAAGTAAATAAATCGATAAATATCTGTTGTTGTTCCTTGCCGATTCGTCTTGTACGGTATAAAAGAAACTGGTCGAAATTAATCGATCGTAGCTGCGCCGATTTTTGCAGACGGCGTATTTGAGCATACGGTTGTTTTTGTAAATCGGTAAAATCGGACACGTTGTTGAACGTTAATTTTAATAACAGACACTCGATTCGGCAAACACGTGCGGGTTTTATTGAGGATAATAATATACAACTGAACGCGATTGAAAGGTTCTCGATAAACTTGGATTTTGGACAACCGATTCTACACATTTCGGTATCCGGCGATCTTGGACGACAGTTATAACGGTGAGTCGGTTTCTCTTTTCCTTTTCTTTTTTTTTTTTCATCCATTTATACCCTATTTTTAAGATAGGTTTGACAGCCTTCGGGAAAAAATTGTTTGATTAAAACATGGTTGGTAAATTTTTTTGTTGATTTTTTTTTTTATTTTTAAACTAATTTTTATTGTTATACCCGTACCCCAACGGTATATCAAATCGATATATCGGCAACCACGACTGATCATCGACAAATCGACATTTAAATTAGTTGCTCCGACTACGATAGAAATTAGAGTACTGGAGAATTTCAAAAGGTTTGAAACGCTCGTTGTGTTGCACACAATTTCTCAGATTTGAATATACATTTGCTGTCGATTTTGTCTTTATTCCGTTCAATCGTTCTCCGACCTATTGATAAAAGTTGCAAGTCTGAGAAAAATGAAAGAAAATTTACGATGACTTGACTGAACGATACGAGGTGAAAAAAGAATTGAAAAGATGAAAAAGAAGAAAACTACCCAGTGATATTTGAACATGGAATTTTTTTTTTTTGTTTATCTACCATTCGAATTTTATTATTATTGAAAATATTATTGAAAACATAATTCGGATTGTTAAATTTTGTATCGGATTTTGCACAATGATCGTAATTCGATTAAAAAATTCTCTGTAGCTTTAAACAAACATGTTGTGGCGTATAATATTACGTTAAAAAATTATCGGCAAAGAAAAAGGTGATGCGGATTAAAATTGTAAATTCGCAGCTCACGGCTCATGCATTTATGAATAAAAATGTGACACAGAGGCAGACGTAGAAGAGGAAGAAGTTTTCACGAGATGTGCAAAACGATTTTTATGCCGATTTTTATAACGCTGGATATAATTCAGATCTAATGAGACTTTGAAGTAGCAGATCTTAAAGTTTCTAAAAATCCGAGTTTGCATGCCTGTACAATGTGTTTTATGGCCGTTAATGGTTTTCATTCTTCAAGTTAATAGGACTATTCGACAATAAATGAGAGATGCTAACGAGAAAAGATGCTCTGAAAAAAAAATATCCGCAAACGTGAGCGTGAATAATTTTTTGCGAATAAATCGGGAATAGTTTATGACTAAGAGAAATCGGCCAGCTTGCACATTTATTTTTAACGTTCCACGCACAAGGTCACGCTTAGATCTATGTAACATACCGATCGGCTCCGATTCATAAAAACAACATTGCCCAATCGTTTGGCATTTAAAGACCATTTTTATGCCGGTTAACACAGGCGTTTAATAGCCGAACAAATCACGACCAAGACCTCAAAAAGGCCAAAGATCTCCGTTTACTAGCTGTGAATATAATTTCGAAGCCGTTACCGATGCTGTTGGAAAAAAAGACCACACCGATCTATGCATGCAACATATATAAATCACTCCCTCACGCGTGACTTGCAGCCGAAATATTTCTTTATCTACTTTACTAGTAGGTAAAGCTTCGGTTATTTTCTTTCCTTCATTCGCCTTCACGTCTATCAAAAATGAAATCGTTCGACCGATTTTCTAGTTATTTATACGCGTATCAAGACTGGATTCGAAAGAGGATAGAGACTGAAGTGAGCCTTAATTTTCTACGATATTCTTTAAGCTTTCTGTTATACTTATTGCATAGGCAAATCGCGAAGATTCTTACGAAGTCAATCGAATCATCGCAGGATGTGACGTCGACTTAACGATGTGAGGAAGAAATAATAAAAACAGGAAAAGAAACCAAGCATTCCGTGAAATTGGCTACCTTGCTTAATCATAAGCAATTCTGCATCGGGTATGACAGGTGCGTTATTTTCGTTGAACCGGTTTCGAAATCGCAAAACTTTTCACACACACATACATGCGATTATTACACTCGATCTGTGGCTCGCCGCATGGTTCTCATGAGTATGTGTAACCGCGATGTAATCTGAAAAAAACCGGCTTCTTGCATCGTGGCTTGATATTATTAAATTCACACGCTACACTGTGCATGTATAATTAAATATACCGATTAACGCGTCACGTATAAATTCTTTTTTACCACAGATCGATTACGTACCGCTGTGCTAAAGTGCGTAAAAATTTTTTACTATTTTTTCACGCTCCGGGAATAATGCGAAGTATCGTTTTTTACGCAATAAACCGATCGCGGTTTGTGCAGAAAGACGCGTCAGGTTTACAATGACATAAAAAATAAAATAAAATATAATAAAAATTCACCTTCGGCTCGCGTATGTAATATCAAGATATAACGCGGATAAATCACCGACCTGCATAATTTGACTAGTTTTATTATGCGCGCATATTTGCAGAACCTGCGGTAAACGCCATGCGTTGTCTCAAAGAAGAATTGCAGACTTCCGCATGCGGCATGAAACTCGCTGCGGGTGGTCGTTTTTTTTTTTTTTTTTTTATTTCTAACGGCGACGCGGTTCTCCATTCGCTTTGCACCTGACCGGGGCTGCGAATTACATTTAAACGCATCTGTTATAATATCATGGAGCCGGCTTTCGAACCTGGATACCTCCTACGGTCATCCACATTCCAAACTCCATTCGCCGTTTATTTATACATTACACACACGGGTGTTTACCGGATCCGAAAGTCAAATATGTGAAAAATTAGATATTCTACGGTGATTTGTAATTTATTCACCGCAAAGAGTTTCGTTGAAACGATAGATTTTAGTATAATAAATATACATATACATATATTGACATGAATATCAATTAATTTGAGACTCGCCCAGTAATTATATCATTATTCTTACATCGCGTAAAGTATTCGAAGATGTTTGAAATATTGGAAATTTTGTATGATTGTATAATTGGCGAGAATTACAATGAAATAAATGAATATTGAAAGTATGAAACAAAGTTTGAAAAACGCGTCGTTCGAAGTCCCCTCTAAGAGCAGAAATTCAACGCCGGAAGATGATGCGAAGTAATTTTTACATATGTACACGAGGTGTGTGAAAAAAAAATGTGGAAGAAACGTAAAAAAGTTGTTAAAAATTTTAATCAAACTTAAGGGTAAAAGTTAAGAGCGGCCAAAGTTCGCGTCTTCGTCTATGCGCATAATACCGTAGATAGGTATCCAAAATACGTACGATAATTTCGGAATTTATATCTACTCACGCGTATCATGTGTTGTTGGAAAATATTCCGCTTTGTTGTAATGCGAAGAGCCGCGGGGTATTTCGTAAATTAAGAAGCCGAAGAATTTCCAAAAACGTTTACTCAACCCCGTAAATCACGGAACACAATTTAGCCGCGTGCTTATGCAGGTAAATACATACAAGCATCGTAACATCATTCAGACCGTTCAATTTCTATTCCGAACGTTACTGCCGACGATTAAAATCAGCGTTGACATTGGATTTTGTATCCCGGTATAGAAATTTATCATCGCGCTATAGCTAAACGTTCCCGTTCGATTTTTCCACCTTTCACATTTCCGTTTTTCGCAAAATTACACACACCTCGTATATTATTTGAGAATTCGACTAAAATTAAATATGGCTTTTCTCTCTGTCATCACGCGGGCATACATATATATAATCACAATTTTGTGTTCTAATTTGGAAATCGCCTGTTGAGAAATAAATTTCTCAAACTTTACAGCGCCCTCGGCTACAATCCATAGATACCAATCTTTCGTCAAAGTAACAATATACATCAGGTTCAAAATTGCACATCCTTCTGGTTCGGATAGTGGAACACGAAATGTCTGATATTTTGCTGGCCTGTAACAAGTGGATGAGAACAAAATTATATTCGAATCGCGAGCGTGCGAAGATAAAAGACGGGTCTGTTACAAGTTGCAGTTCCGTGTAACGCGTAGATATTTAAACCCGGAGTTTTGCAAGGGAATATTATAGCTGGTCCGGTGAGATTGTTTTCTTTTTCTTTTATTTTCTTTTTCTTTTACTTTTTCCTTATTTCCGTTGTTTTTTTTTCAAGCAACCGAGAAAACGCGTTCCCTCTCCCGCTGTACTTTATTCTCTTTCGGTCCGCAGGCGCTGAATTTATACCTGTATACCTAACTGCACAGCTGCACCAGCCTTCGATGTAAGGCCACTTTTCCTTTCGAACAGAAACGTTAGCGCGTTGCGAAACAAACTCACTCACTCGCTCGCTAGCTCGCTCAATCGAAGAACGGGTTGTGCGGTTTCTGTAAGGCAATACTCAGGCCCAACGGTGACGGTCTCGGGCCACTGAAGCCGCGAGAAAATCACCCCGACCTGGTTGAAATTCCTCAATTCCTCGCCGATTTTACGATAGATCGGTTTACTCGGACGATCGACGAGGAGAGACGCTGTCGTTTATTCCATTGTCCGTAGTAAATATAAATAAATAAATAATAAAAAAAACACACACACACACACACACACATTCCGCATTCGCCGAACGGGCCAATCTTAACGACCTGCGGAAGACCGGCGAGACGCTCAGAATTTCACAACGAGCAGGTAGCCACGCGGTTCACGTAGATTGCTCAACACGCCCGTGAAAGGTAGTAGGTACCATTAGAATTCCGAGGTATCCGAGCGCTGCTGTTAATTCGATTTTCGAATAAGCATTTTGCTCGAATTTTCAGCAGCGCGTGTCTTTTTTCTCTGATACTCACCCGGCAGATAGGCAACCCACAATTCGCTGTGGAATTGATGCAACCGCGTAGCCTTGGTTGCCTAGCTGTTGGCGTTTAGCGACGGGTTTCACGGAAAACTGCTGGTGAGATTGCAGAGGAATGGGAGATGAGGCCGAGGCTCCGGAATGTTTGCCTTACAATCTCACCTTCTCCGCACGTCATTATTCGCGTGTGAACAATCTCGAATAGGTATTACGCAATGTGTAGCCCAGCTGGTTTCAGTGTTATGTAGAAATTATTACCACTGTGCAAATTTGGACAGCAAAAACCTCGGACGCTACCCTGACATTGATCAGCCGCGGTGGTTTTAAGAAAGCCTCGATTTTAGGCTTGGCGATTTTGCAACCGGAGGTCACAGTGGTCACATCCAGCAATAAAACGATTCTTGACGCTGCATAATGACGTGCAAATGTTCTCGTGAAGCTATCGCTTAATTTATGCAACTTTTGGTTTCTCCCTTGCGAAATACGAAGTGCAATTTTACGACGAAACGGTACCGCGTACAGGATATCAGGCAAAGGTCGGCATGATTAACATTGCTGATGATTTGGACTCATCTTTATGCATGGGTAAAATTTCGTCAGTCGAAAGAATCGATGTTGCAAATTGTTCGATCAATTTCAAGCACAATCCAAATTGCCGATTGTCAGAATTCAGTCGGGTTTTCATAGTCTTCCAAAGTTACTGCGGCGAATTTGCGGAAGCCTCATCCGAAATTTGAACTATTCCGAATTTCGACAACTCGCACTTCGAACCCTTCCGAGTTTTCACTATTCCGACTAACGTGACATATTTGACACGCGTCTTGACTACGCAGATATTCGACCCGCAACATACGTACAAGAAATGAGAATTTGGTAACCGCGATTGGTCAGGATTGCCCAACTGGGTGATTATAGAAGCGATGTGTCAAGACTTTTCCGACATTGGTATTTCCCCAATTTCCAATCAGTAGCGACTTTTTCACTAACTTATCGCCCGGTACCTCATCTTGCAGATGGACCAGGTAGTCAGGATGGTGGTGGACGCCTATCGGGACCTAATGGACAACAAAAGTGACCCGAGAGTCAACGGTTGGTTCATGATGAGCGGTCCAATGCCAACGGCGTTGATATGCCTCACCTACGCTTACTGCGTCAAGGTGCTCGGACCTAAACTGATGGAGAACAGAAAGCCGATGAAGCTCCGGAAGGTTTTGATTTTCTACAACCTGTTCCAAGTCATATTCTCCTACTGGCTCTTCAAAGAGGTAAGACCAATGATATTTAATGACGTATCAATGTATCATGTATCATTTCGCAGAGACGCTCGCATAAATCGTGTCATTGTTTGCTTGGACAGTAATCCCATGGTGTTGAGTAATTCCTGTACCTAATGACGTTCTTTCCTTTTCAGTCTCTCGTTGCCGGGTGGGGCGGTCATTACTCCTTCAGATGTCAGCCGGTCGATTATTCCAACAACACGTTGGCCGTCAGAATGGCCCACGCGTGCTGGTGGTACTACATGTCCAAGTTCACGGAATTCTTCGACACGATATTCTTCGTGCTTAGGAAGAAGAACGAACAGGTGTCGACCCTCCACGTCATCCATCACGGCATAATGCCGATGTCCGTCTGGTTCGGGCTGAAATTCACGCCAGGTGGGTTATGGAAACTGATTCCAACGCTCTTTGACTTTTGAAAAACTTCTTCCCGTCTCATTCCGAGTACGGTTCAACAAATACGGGTCGAAGCCAAAAGTACCCAAGACTTGTCTGAAGGCAAAACTCGGTGAAATATCGGACCCCGATAATTGACAGTCATTACTTCCAGAGTAACTCGACCACTCTAAGAGGACACGAAAAAAATCAATTATCACTGGCACTAGCACATTGTGTATACGGAATAGGTAAATACATCGAACGTCTTCTACGAGATGCCGCGATACCTTCGCCACGCGTCATTAAATATTCAAGCATTACAAATATTGCGCGTTCAATATTCTTGTGGACACGAATAATATTGGCCACATGTAGTTCTGATCTCAGACTCCAAATATATACTACCGGATTTTGGGTAGATATTACTTATTCTGTACGGTTTTTAACGATCGAAGTCCCATGGCTTCCATCGGATCTTCTCACTAACATCAATGTTAATTTAACCGGTGTTCTAATATTTACTGGACAGTCACCATCCCGGCAGACGTTAATTGAATACATTCTCATTGTATATTATACATATTTAGAGTGCATTAATTTTCGTCTTAACCTTACACTTGGAACACGATTAATCGTATTCGTTGATTAATACCGTTGCCGTGATTCAGCAAAACGTGATCTGCGCTTGAACCGATGAATCCTGTAATCGGTTACTAAGTCTATATACCATACCATAAATATTGAGGTATTTTACGAGCCTCTAAAGTCATGAGCTGTTTCGATAAAAACTAAGCGTTGCTAGAGGCGAGCGTTCGTTCAGAGTCATTAACATCGAATGTACCTTTGCAACCGAAGGTTCAACGGACACGCGTGATCTGTTCCTCAATTTCAACGGAGTTATAGGTAGCCGGCTAAAAATGGTCAGTTTTAGAACATGCCAAGTGTACCGTTAACACAACAATGACGTAACTATTGAATTAGCAAACTTTTCTCACCGCTGTCAATCATCTTCTCCATACTACACCTACGATTGCCGAAGATCGGAGCCTAGCTAGGAACGGAATAAAACCGGTACCCTTTTTGTACCTCATAATGATCTCAATTGGAGTTTGCATGATTAATGAGAATGTGCTGAACTTGACGAATCGTTTATTCTGATCTCAAAATGCCAAGTGGTCGTCCATTCTGTGACCAAATGACTCGCGGCGCGTACGGTTTGAAAAGCTTCGTTGAGCACCGATCGTTTCTTTTAAAAGTTAAGTTAAAATTTCCCCCCGATTAGTATGTTCGTTCCTATCGATGATGGCGATTGGTGAATGGTCTACAAAACGTCGAATATCTCGAGATTACTTACTCAGTTACAGAAAGTAATTCGTCAGGTACTTGTGTGGTTTGTTGTGTACGTTCAAGACAGCCAAGGTCGAGGATCGAGCTTCGCACGCTTCCGAATGACCAATAACACGAGGAAAGAAATAAAATTACCATATCATAATACAAAGTCCTCTTTGCTTTTCCAGTGCATAAAGGGCTAACTGACCGGCTTAAAAGTTAAACGCCTTGTTGAGATCATAAGTAATTTCGACAGGTGGCCGCGGATGAGTAGAAATTACAATAATGTCAACGAAACTCTGCTTGCCCAGAACTCGCAGAGGTTGCCCAACCACTAATAAGTCATGCATATTTATCACGGTTACCATGTACCACGCGACGTTCAGACAACGACCCCAATGAGACTGACCAGATCGCAAAATTCGCCCTTGTAAAACCTCTTCTATTCTATTATTCCAGGAGGTCACAGCACGTTCTTCGGTCTGCTCAACACCTTCGTTCACATAGTGATGTACTCCTACTATCTTCTGGCCGCTCTCGGTCCCCATATGCAGCCTTACCTCTGGTGGAAGAAGTACTTGACTACCCTGCAGATGGTCCAGTTTGTTCTGGTGATGGTCCACGCGTTCCAGCTGCTCTTCATCCAGTGCAACTACCCCAAGGCCTTCGTATGGTGGATCGGAATGCACGCCGTGCTCTTCTACTTCCTGTTCAGAGACTTCTACCAGCAGGCCTACGTCAAGAAGTCGCGCAACCTCGCCAAGACCGACGATTCCAACGACGCGAAGCTACAGAACGGCAAGGTTCACGACGGAAGCAAGAGTGACAGGAAGAACGGTCTGGAACCTGGCGTCGATACCAAGGACGAGATATACGCCGGCAAATACAAAATGGCGACAGGTTACATTTCCGGTAACGGACTTAGGAACAGAGTATTCATAGACAATAGGAGCATCAGCGAATAGATGCAGCGAGACTTTATACGCTAATTGTATACCTATACACAAAACCTGTTCGCCGTTACGGATCGAGGTCGCCGATCCTTGATTAAAAGAGAAGAGAAAAAAAAAAACAACCGGGACATTAGAAGATCACGATGACGATGATGACGATGATCACGATCCTGATAAATAATATTAGCACGAGGATGAAGTGTGCAACTGATTTACACACCCCATTACACATACTGTACTATACGTTATTATACACATGAACAACATCAACAACAACAACAATAAAAACAATATAGAGCTTAGTATCATCGCCTGCGCGACACATTATCCAATTGTACCGAACCAAAGAAAGGAATGAGGAATATATCAGAAAGAACAGAAGAACGAAAGGAAGTAAGAAAGCGGCTATATGGAGATACATTTTTGTTTATGTTTATTTTTCATCTCATTGCACAAAGGGTTGAGAATTTACCATTTGGAGATTAATAGAGAAGCTGAGGGGAGAAAAAGGATGAACAAGAAAGAACGCAACGTTTGTCGCCTGTACATGTTATTATATGTACCTGTACATAATGAAAAAGCTGGCAGAAACTGCTGATAAAGGAAAACCGATGAACGAAACGGGATTTGACCGGCAGCTGATACCGGTTGTACATATTACCATTTTATGATTATTATTATAATTATTATTAGTGTTATTGTTAGCATTAACTTAGTCTTAACTTATATACTTGTTAGTAGATTACTGTGAGTATAGAAATTGCTTGTGACAAAATGGGGACCATGTACATATAGTGTCAAATATGCGATGAATATGTATAAAGCCTACGAGCATATACATAGTAATAATAATGATGGATAGCGAACGTCGCACCTCAATCAGTGACACATTAAAGATGCAACCGATTTATTATTTTTTATAAATTTTTTTTTTTTTTTTTTAATCTTGCTATATCTGTAATATACCTTAGATGTATATTCAATTCGCTGCACTTATTGATAATATTCTTATCCTCCGATCACAGTTTTATGTTCTGTGAGACATATTATCAATACGAGTCATGTGTTCGACGTATTATACATTGATTGTATTGGATGTGTTTCATTATAAAACGAGAAATGATATACGTCTAACGTAATAATATAAATACATTGCGGTTAGTTGTTACAATGTATAGATAAATTATACTTGTTAAGGCTTTTGTACAATAAATGAACGGCGGATGATCCGACCCGATCACTGTCCGACAGTATAAAACTTGCGCGTTTTTCGTAATCCTTACTAATTTAAAGTGCGTGTCAATTATCTGCGGAACCGAGTTTACTTTTCCTGTACTTTGGCTTGTGCTTTGTCTTTGTCGCCGAGCTGAATGACAAGTATCTTGTAGTTAATCAGAAATGGTAATCACTGGCCTTATGGAACCGAGAACACAGCTCGCCGGGGCAACTTCGAAGGTTCGAGACGCGTTTCAACTTTGTTGTACGACAGGATGACGAATCAAACGAGAAAAGTGAGAAATAAAATGACCGGCTGATGATGTAGCCCAGGTTGGACCGTGCCCGTGTTTTTACCACTTTAACCACGTTGCAGCAGATAAATCTATTATGGATTTGCTTCCAGGCTGCAATGCATAAGCAATTAACGTCTGGTCGTGAGTCCGGTGCACTAATCGCAAAGATAAATTTCCTCTTTTACATATTAAATTTGTCTTTTGTTCGTCAGATAGGTATTTTTCCGTTTTTTTTTTTTTTTTTTTTTCGTCGTTGAGTTAAAACCACACGACGAAAACAAAATACCTATTATTCGCAATGCAGACGGTAGGTTCGATGAGAATTTCAAATTCGGGTCAATAAAATGGCCAGACAAGAAAAACACCGGTTTGAATAGTAAAGAGTAATATTATTGCCGCGTTTATGAATACATTTATTTCTTAATTTAAAGATTCATATTGAATTCGCGATGTGTGATGATCAACTTGAGCGGCAGCCAGACGAATATTTTCAATTTTTCCTCATTTAGTGATAATTTCAATCTTTCACAGAACGGACCGTACACCGCGATAATTATTCATTCAAGTTAGGCTACAGGAAAAATTCATCGCGTGTCTATATACGTGCACAGATTCGCTTTAGTGTCCTTTCCTTTTTTTCTTTCACGACGAAGATGATTGTTCACACTTTAGTTAATTCGGTTACACATTAAAGGAGGAAAAGAATTACACCGTATACAAAGAAGACGGCTCGTTATAATATTTTCCTCAAGCGATATTGGTATTCTACATGATTGCGGTTTAGCCTAGCCAGAAGTGCCAACAAAAAAAGGAGCTCCAAGTCGAAGGTGAGGAAAAGAAAGATGAGACTAATGTACCAGGAAACAGAATCTTAATTCTTCCTCTTGCAAAAATATTTACATCGGTTACGTAGTCCGCGACTATATGTATACGTGTATAAAAATTTCCCGGAAGTTTTATACCTTCTACTGCAGGTTATTACACCGATAAATAACTTGCATGCCATATATACCCATGCGTGGACATGCAGACAGTATAACTGATATTTGTAGGTACAAACAGCCGTATCTTTTACGCCTTCCCTTGCGCAAGAAGAGATATTAGGACAAGTGCAACTGGGGAAAGTGTGGTTGTCGCGTAATAGAAAATCTCTGAACGGCTTCTAATTAACCCGATGCGGGTCGAGAAGTAGGTAGATAGATAGGTACAAGTATCATGTTGCGCCTTGGTGCAAGTCAAGCACCGTCACTCCGTTATAAGGGCAATGGCACACTTCCATTATTCCTCGAGTGTGTCTTTTCTGCTCATTTTTCAGTGGCTTTAGCTCTATCCGATCTTTGCAGATTTTTCAACTTCGACTCACCCAGGCAACATTCACCAAATACGCACGATTATCAGTGTTCAGAGGTTAGTTGCATCATTTTCAACTATTTCGGGTAGTGCCTACAATCTGTAATGAAAAATCGGATGAAAACGATCGGATAGTTAGAAAATGAGAAGTCTACGCTCGGTCGATAAAGTCGAAATAGTCGATAAAGTCTCTATTAAACAACAATTGGCGACGATAGGGAAAACGATTGGTCGGTAACGTTCCACCGGTCGATCTCACCGTTTCGTTCGATCCACAGCTTCTCGACTGGGGTGCGAAAATCGATTTTCACAATCTCACAGCAGATACAGAGTGAGAGATGCGAGGCTTTCGATTACCGGCTGTAAACAACCGCCGCCAGATGTCGCTGACAGTCGGTACTAAACCGAACCTCGCATTACGGCGGGAAATTTTCAAATTGCGAGAAAGAAGATTGTAATGTTCTGCTATGCCGACTCGATTTTTTCATTGGGATCCCATAAGACCAGTCGGTAAGTGCAGGGCTATCGAATTACTCTAAAAATTTACCAGAACCGTAAACCATTACGAAAAATAATCTAGGGCGCGCAGTCTTTACGTTGATCATGATGATGATGAAGATGATACTGGGACCGGCTGCTGGGACCGATTTTCAATCGGTGAAAGCGGGAGCTGGATAGTGAAAGTGAACCGCATCGCGCCGCTCCCGCGAAGCCGCAAACCGGAAACTGCTTCGTTGTGGGGGGGGGGGGGGGGGGGGGGGGGGGCAAGGCAAGCCTACACGGCATCCAACCTTTCGGGCCTTACGGGCCTTTCGGGCATAACCGCGGACCGTAAAGCATTGGGCAATCGGTCTGTGACAGTGCCGGGCATTCCGTACCTACGTACACGTACACAAACTGCAAGACTGAACTTTGCGATGTTTGCACCTGCCGATCTTCTACGTGGTTAAATATGTAATGGAAGATGACATCGCGTATAAGCGGGAAGGGAGAAGACATTCATATCTTTTTTAAATATCGCAATTCATGATGAATCGATCAGATTCGTTGCGCTGATTTGTTTGGTTGCACGTATACCTTGTCCAATGCATACCTCATATGTAGCTTACTGAAAAAGTTGCTGTGATTTTTGCGATTCATCCATTATGCGCAACACAGATTTATCCACTTTGTGCGTTTCTCACTCATGTATAATAGTTCTGTTGTAAGCGAGTCTGATGAATATTCAAGAATGCGGCTTACGCTCCAGAGTTGAAAAACGAAATTTAAATCCTACGGATCGAAAAATTTCTGAAATCCCCGGGTAAAATTCCCTCCTTCTCCGCCTCGTGACAAGAATTATTGATACGTATGAATTACTAATTATAGCGAGGAATATGGAGTGCATCGCAAACAAAATTCCGTGAGAGCATATAATTATGTAGGTGTTTATTTAACATCCAAGCGTTATCGTCATCGTCATCATCATCGTCACAATAGACAAGTGTACATAATACTTATGTCATATCATTGGGCTCTCCGTATAAATTGTTTACTAAACGAATTCCACGTGCAATTACCGATCGGATAACGCCATCGAAAATTTTATCACTGCTGTACCGCATACGTAAATCATGCGTATTACGACGATGCGGATGAAAAGGCGCCAGTGCACCGAGTGGTTCGATGTAATGATCAAAGAAATTCCTCGAGGCGGTCGAGCGTGACATTTTACGCTACGTGTTAATGACGACGAATCGAAGCGTCGATCCCTTAGGTCAAGTCACAGACGCGTTGAAGGATAACCGCGATGGATTCGTCGTTCGATTCAATGATGATTATTAGTTAATCAATTTTGTATATTGTTGCGTAAAAATTCATCGTCCAGCAAAACATCGGTCACTTTGAACCCAGGGCAAGTGCGGGTTTTGAATAGAAACAAAAAGGAGAGTGAATAAGAGTAAGAAAGAAACGGAACGGTCAAAAAGAAGAAGAACAAAATGTACCGCATACTCTTCGCGTGGAACCGCAACTGCGCAGTGTCTTGAGGCTGAAATACAGAAAAAGTAGTAACCGAAAAGAGAGAGATGAAAAAATACCACAGAAAGACTAATGAAATAATTGATCGCCTAGAGCTATGCCGATGGATACTTAATATGCTGTATAGATGTATACGAGAAAAGAGCACACACGCCTGTAATTACTTGATGTAGTTTACTCGAGGAAACCATTGCCAATAACCGCAATAAGGCAACAGGTTGCGGTCATAAGCTAATTGTAAAAAGAATCATTGTCGTGATTCAAATATGAAAATTTTTGGTGTTTGAAGCAATTGAAGAAATTTGTTTTTTTTTTTCTCATTTATTCTCAGTTCGCAACAATCTTTACACCTAGACACTCGATCTATGAAGTGAAATGGTGCGAATGTTTGACTTTCTAGTTTGCGCCGTCATAATGAACTCCGAAAAAAAATCATTCACAGTTTCATTGGTTCGCACTTGACGTCACACAGATCAAATACACCTGATGACGCGCGTCTCGCGTAGAAGCCAGTCATGGTAATAGCAGTTCAAGGTAAGTAATTTTCAGCAATATCTGACTTACCAGTAATTAATTATTTTACTTCAATGACGCAGTTTTCAAACGCCTGCAATTATTAACGATGCGCAGAGTGGATAAGCGGCTGCTCGATATTTAATTATACGTATGTTGTGGCTGTGTTTCACACTCCGCGGTACCGCTAGGGACGCCATCTACGTGACGTCATACGCCTAGAGCCAATTGCAGGTCACTCTGGGTTAAACCACGCGGGAAAATTAAATGTGTAGAATTTATTTCTATCAAAAAATATGAAGATGGAATATATTTTCGGTGATAAGAATTCAATCCGTCGAGACTAACTGAATGCCTAATGATTACTATGACTGATACTGATTATTATGACCTATTCAAATTTCGTGTCGAGGTATCATTGATTTTTCCACTCGAGATAACGGATTGAGTTATTTCTGATTTTTCGCGGGATAACGATACATATAAATGCTGCACAAGTGGGAATTGCGGCTCTTATGCTAATTTATGAAAATTATAACCTTGAAGTAAATTTTGCTCCGGATCTGGGAACGCAGGTGTGTATGCCATCGAATTTCTTGGCCCATCAACCGGAATCCGGTAAACAAGCCCAGGTAGCACATTTATTTCGAGGCTGTCTATCATTCAACTACAAAAAGTCACCGTTTTGTTCAATTAAAGACATGCCGACGCATTGTTGGCAAAAAATCAACAAAAGGCAGCCTATTTTTCAATAGCTATAGATCGTCAAAAAACTGAACGTAAAATTGACATGCAGTATACTTCATGTTTGCAATAATAAATTAATACTAGCCGTCTCAACTACAGTTGTGATTGTTCAGGTTTTTGATGTTTTTCCGACAGATAATTGTTTGTGCGAGCGCATTCATGTGCCGAATGAACTTCAAGGTCTGATGGCAGTTAGACTAACTAATCGTTATCTCGTACTTGACGCCATCTGACTATTAGCCCACGTAATTAGCCTACTTGCAAATTATCGCCTTTTCATAGTCAACTGAGTACCAAATAATAGTTGACGTCGGGTATTGCCTTTATCACGAATTTTCAAAGGACATTCGTGCAGTCTTAGTCGGTGTACGGTGAACAATAGGCTCATAATATGCCTATTCCCAGTTGACTTGAAACAGCTGACTGAGAATTTTTGTTAATATTAAGTCAACCAACAGCGAACGGTATGCTACCTGAGAAAAAGCTGTTTGCAATGGATCGATCGACGGTGGAATATTTTGATGATCTAAAAATTACTCGACCAGCGAGTGAAAGATCGGCAAACTTTTCCAATCTGAGTCGGACTTTGGGATTGGCCGGTGAATAAAGAATCGTGAAATTGCGGAAATTCCGAGCATCACTTCGCATCACGGAGTATATTTTTAACGACGGTGCCGGAATGGAATTCCCCTCACTAAATCGGTGGGCCGCGCGCCGGCGGTTTGTCGGGAAAAACGTCGGTATCTCGAACAGAACCTGCAACGCGATCGGCAATGCCGATTCAGAATTGGCAATGAGTTGAGCGGCCCCCGCGTCTTGTCGAGGAACTGTTTTTCGAGAAATTTGCATAGTTTTAATCGTGCACCGAACCCTGTCCCCCCAAACAAATCAACCTTGACTGACGTATGCACGAAATTGACGAACGACCTTCGCCCAGACTCCGGCTGTGGATGTAGTGATATTCGAGGTTAATTGAGAGGGACTTTGAGTAATCGAGTTCCTATTTGATAGCCGTCCAACAGCGAGTCCATGTAGCAACAGACGCATACGCACGCGCGTCTTTGTATACGCGAGGCTATTTTGCAAGACGAATTCGCAGCTTTTATAGACATTCGTCGAAGGTGAAATTACGCCCGAGATGTTCGTGCTGTTATTTCGCTTAGCTTGAAACAACTCTCGACCGATGGTCAATCAGACAAATCATTCGACAGCCCAAATAAAATTCGAAGTGGTCGACCGCGCTGCCATTTTGAATTTGCACCGGCGCATACACTTTAGTTGAACCAATCGAAAGACGTATCCAAGGTGACGTCATAAAGGATTGATATTTTGTCCTTCGGTGTTTATATTATTATTTTTGTACCTTCTGACTGCAGAAACCGGCATTTTCAGCAAACGGAACATACGGAAATAAGTAAGTAACCTCAAGCAACCTATTTGGGTGATTTCTGTGACGTCATCTTGGATTTGCGCAGAACGAGCGAAAATCAGTCTTCAGTTCCGACACACCATATTTCCTTACATCATGGCTACCTGTAAACTTTTGCATTGAATCCATTCAGACCTGCAGGTGTCAAGGGGTCTGAATCTGCTGCTTTGTTATTTTGCCATGTCGACTGGAAAAAAAAACTTGTAAATACTCGGTTATAATTGGAACGTACTCAGTGTACAGTTGCAGTTGTTTTTTAACATCGGTACAACTTGTCTATTCGGTTTAGTCGTAACCGACGTTACAGAACATGACGTCATGTCAAAAATAAATTGTAGCAAAATGTATTCTTTTCATTGGACACACGAGTTACAGCATTTCAGCTCACTGATTTCAATAGCAAATTGAAACAAAATTGACCGATAAAGGTTGCTCCGAGTGGTCTCAACATGATACAACTCCCAGTATATTTTATCTCTGCCTCGATCGGTTGGATGATAAAGAGATTGTAAAAAAGGAAATGATTTTTTCTCCAATTTCCCCGTGCACATGATACTCTGTTTACGGAAATTTTCATCAATGCAGTGTTCATATGCGTGAGCGCAGAAAAAACTGATTCGTCTGTAAGCACACGTTTTGCAAGCAGCTACGTGTTATACACAGGCGTGTAACGATTGGTTTCACTAATTCCAGCTTTTGGTTAAAATTGTATTTTCTCCCCACGCCATACAAAATTGGCATTCTAATTAATTTTTAACCTATTTTTATACTACCATCTATGTTGTATCCATGTGTACTGAGCACCCGATTAGATAAAATTATGGTTTCAAACGGCAATTAGGTTTTGCCGAGTCTCTCTGCTTGATACCAACACCTGTAATATACGTACCGAGCTATTTCGTGGGCAATTTAACGAAGGGAAAATCCGCCTGCATGCATGCAATTCTTTTGTTTAGCATTTTTTTTTTCCTTTTTCTTCTTTTTCTTTGCTCTGATTTTTTACAAAAACTTCTATGCGTATACGTATGTTCACGCAGGCACAATGTACGTACATTTTATCAATATAATTCCAAGGCAAACATCCAAAGGTTACCGGATTCCATCACCTTTCCTGCCCTCGGAAAGTATGCTGAGGAAAAGCATCGCATGCGCGTCTGACTTGTAATGTCGGATTTTTATACGACCCTATGTTCGTCAGATTAACATTTCTCAACCGGATATTATTTTGTGACGATTTTATCACAACTTTTTACCCGAGCAATAGTCGATTACTCGAACTGTGTTTCCTTTTTCACCCGGCAAAGAATATAATATAGATTGATAAACGGAATAGCCGGGAGGTATTTTAATCATCATTAAATTATCATTCGTTCATTTCAAAATATCGTTTTATATCCGTATTTTTCAATCCGGGTCAAAAACATGAAATACAATATTTCAATATTACACGCTCATAACTATACCGAACATGGTGTTACACCTTGTAGGTATAGTTATTATTGAAAATGTGGAGATTTCTGGAACTGGATGGTGGTAAATACACCAGATATGTAATAAATTCGTGGAAAAGAATAACTACCGCATGTAATATTGGATACATAACAGTTATATACAGAGTGGGTAAAAAAAAAGACCAATTCAAAACGCGAATGATATCCGAATGCGTCAACTGATTTTCAAGAACTTTCTTTGATCTAAATTAGAAGAATGAACCTTTTGTTTCGCGCTTGCAAATCCAAAAAATCTTTATTTCACGCTGAGATACACGGTGTTGAAAAACGGGTTTTCAAAAGGTCGTTTTGACTCTGATATTATACGAAAAACGTTTCATGTTATGTGAAAAAATTTAAGAGAATTGCTAAAATGCCAGAATCAAAATTTGGATTCCAATTTAAGATAGAATTTGAGTAGAACATTCATTAATATAAATTTTTTTCGTTCTTCCAGCAACTTTTTCAAAACCCATTTTTCAAGACCACGTATCTCAGCAAGAAATTTTTTGAATTTTCAAACGCAGAACGAAAGGTTTAACCGTCTGATTTCAAGTGAAAAAAGTTCTTAAGACTTGACGCTTTCGGATATTATTCACGTTTTAAATCGGTCGGTTTTTTTTTTTTTTTTGCCCACCCTGTATAGCGTATATTTGTGTATACATCGCAATATCCGAATGATATTATATTCATAATTCCGGCAACCTGATGCAGTCACGTCTTTCGGTATTGGCGTAATAATAAATGTCGAAGATATTGTTCCCGTGATTATAATACACTACACCTTGCGTAACGATAACAATATTTAACAACAAATTATGCATACCATATGTTTATACAGAATTTGAAAATATCTTGATTCAGCATAATAATATTTACACACGGTGTATACATATATTATATAATTACATAGTGATGTACATCATCTCACGTGTAATAACAATATAATTACCTTGACAAATAAATATAACGATTTCTAGACAGGTATAATATACCCGGCTTGAAATACGAAGGCGTTATTAGAGCTGTGTGATAATCACGGGTTACACGAGGTGTATACGTCGCGAGTGACAAAAAATCATTACGAAATACGGATCAGTAAGTGGTATTAAGGCATTCTTCAAATTATTATTGTTATTTTTATACACCAACGTGATCGAGTGAAGAAGTAAACGCCAGCGTTGTTTGAATCACGTCTCCTTGACTCGGAACGCGGTATAATATAAAAACCTAATTATGCGACGGACTCTGTTTGCAGGCCAAAATTAGATTGCGTATACGAGACAGATAATATAAAGCACCTTAAGCGTAAACGGAAAAGAAAGGAGAAATGTTGTGTTTTAAAACCTCGGAATAACAAGAAGCGCGCATCGACGGCTTCTTGGTATTCACCTGTGGAATGTTTTCCATAACAGAAGTCAAGTCGCGGGAAAACTTGCGCCTACCGCATATATGCAAGCCGCGATATGCTGACCTGTGAATTTCCTCTCCCACACGGTCTGTGCTTGTAAAAGTATGATAGGTATGATCGGTGCCGAAAATTCTTGCACCTAATACCCAGAACCTGATGGCAAAGATTCAAGGATCTCGCCGATATTCTTAATACAAATTCCAAAGATCTTTAGACCGATATCGGTATTTTTTTGACAAAATATCATTGAACGCGTAACGATCGGATCGATACAGGTTTGAATTAACGCGCATATGTAATTGTCACAGCGGTTCTTCAATGTCACCCAAGAAGTTCCTGCGCAAGGTTCGCGACGTTATCACATCCATCTTTGCTGTTTTTTGATTATAAACTCGGTTTATATTACAGCCATATGCATGTTCAAGCATAGGAGATATTCATCTTCACTGTGGGTGTTTCAAAAACTAATTTAAACACAGGAATTAACCGTGCGATTAGCGAGATTCAGGAAGCTGCGCAGAGATCGTTCCGATATTCGTCTGCGTATACACACGGCGACCTCTGTTTTGAACTCATATTAGTCACGCGTAGATAAGTGTTCCTAACTTTGATGATAAAAAATGTATGTACTTAGTCGGTGGATTGATGTTAATTAAATGGTCGGAGGTGGTAAAAAAAATTCGCCGAATTTATGCAGGCAAACGTTTACTCGCCTCGGTTGTTTATCCGGCAACAAAAACATATCGACTCAAGTTCGATGAGTGATGATCGCTGTTCTTCACTCTAAGTTAAAATTCATACTTGCGCTATTTTGGAGTTAAAAATTTAACCGCCATATTTAATTGGCCGTCGGCAATTGGCTTGTAATATCTTAAAACAAAGAACGCAATACTCAACTTTCTGTAAAAACTCGGTCGGCCAAGTCGCTCTATCAATCGATGGGCTGCTGACGCGATCGAAAAAATGGAAGTAGTCCCTCGGGTGGGACAGAAACAAACGTTGCAAAACGCGAGGTGAGACCCATCGGGTTCTTAACCTCCCACAGGCAGCGTCACATCTTTTATATGACACTTTATTTTGTTGTAACTATATCAGCATTTTTGCTCCCCTATTTCGGATCGAGACTCGATCGAAATGGCAAAACTCTGCTTCTTAATTTTTGCGAACGGAGGAATCGAGTGTTTCAGAGAGTCGACTTAACGCGTGGTTACAGGGCAAGATGGGTTCGAGCTTTCAAGCCGGCGGCGGCGGCTGAGCAAAAGCGGGGGAATAAAATTAAGATCACTTTCCCTGACCGCCGGAGTCCCGATCGAAGGCCTTTTGCATAACGGTGACACAACGCAGCAATAATATCTATTACCGGTTCACCGGTATGCGGTGTGAATTGCGCGTGAACACACACGCGAAGCAGCAGACAACGAATAATACATATTTGTCTAACGAGTATTTCGCACGTACAGTGATATTTGCAGGTAAAGTATGAATTGCCTCCGCACATTGTTTAAAAGTTAAATTTTAAAAACGTATAATCGAATTGGAACCCGAATGAGGCTAATACAAGAGGAAAGTGGGACAAGGAGACGACCTGAATGAATATATATGCATGATTAACGTGCGTGTGTGCGCATGTGTGGGCCCACGTGTATTATCTCTCTATGGGATAAATCGCTTTGTCATTTTATTAATTGGCTGACAATCGGTTAGGTACGGCAATATTACTTATTACACCTGCGTAACGTGGGCTTGAAGATGGAGGTTGTAATACCCGAAGAATAAAAGCAAATAAAAAAAATTACGTTCTCCGGTGTAAAACCGAGGTTATCAAACATGCGATGGAATCGATTCTCGGATCGAAAATTCACATCGTCGGAGCGAATATCGCTGAGCAAAAATAAATGACGCAGTTTTTAGATATCGCACCGTATAGCGAGATGGTGCGATTTTATCGGGTATGCAATCCAGACACGATCAGAATTTTTTTTCTCCACTACACTTGTTACAACATTTTTTAATAATTCATTTATTTATTTATTTGTTACAATTTCTCTGCAAGAAATTCTGTATGTCTGGACATCGTAATCCCGTTTTTGGATCAGGAGTCGCGAAACTTTTTATAACGTTTCGTCGGAGGTGACCAGCCGGCAGTTTTACTAAGCAAAAACCTGCTGCATTCATCGATAGTTTTTATCGCATTGCAGTCTGCTCCAAGATTTGGAGATTTATGAAGAAATTGGTAACAGTATTTCCTGGTGTTCAAGAATCGATAAAACTCTAACGTTCTCTTGTACTGCCAGTGATGCGATCGGTTGTCGAATGCCATCGCGAATCACGGCGTTTTACGAGACTGACCAAAGTCGATTAAACCTGACCGCGAACGAAAGGCCCTTGACTTGATATTTTATTCCGGTATTGCGACACTGGTTTACATCTGAATATTTTTACATATGCCAACCGGGTATAATATAAATCAACTACCGATTGAACTTTAATCGATAAAATTGAACCATATTCAAGATCCGATCGATTCTCCCGTTTATACTTGAGACCAGATTTGTAGGTAGATTATTTTCATCGTTCGCAGGTTATCAATTTTAACCCCGGAGGTCTTTTAACGATGGTATCAAAACTTTTTTTCGATATTTGAATTTTACGTACAGGTTATTAACTTTTTTTTTTTTTTTTTTTTTTACGTCGGTTGACCGTACGGCCTAGAGAATTATTTGAAGGATAAATATTTACCAACCAAAACCGCGAAATACGAAATGCAAAATTCTTATGCAAAGTAACAGTTCATAAATATTCGAAATCATAGACACCTGACGTCACTGTGGATCATTAATCAATTTTGTCCTGAATAACGATCATTGACACGAAATATGCCTTTATTGTAAAATCGATTTTTTTTTCCTCGTTTCTTATTCCTCTCCTATGAACTTTACCTAATAGAGCCTCGTTAGCGATGAGAAAGTAGGAATGTCGAAGGTTCATACATCACCTTCCCGAAATTACTCGGACCGTGAATTTGGAAAATATATATATTATATATGTATGTATAGCTACGTCAATCCCCTACCATGATGTAATTGACACGCGTCACCTTCGTCTAAACGCAAACGCGTCAATGACTTTTATAAGAACAAGCAAATTGGAGATAACAAGGAAAGAATAGCAAATGATTTCGATTTTAACGCAAAAAAAATCTCAATTGCGAATTTAACAGCGATGGCATCCCGTATCTACGTGTTTATTATCAAGAATGAGAATTCGAAAGAGTATTCAATAAAGAAACGACAAAGAAGTAGGAAAGAAATTTTTTTTTTTTCAAACTGCCTAAATTTGTCGTGCAATTTATTCGTCGAAAGTTAAATACGTAGATATGTTATGTCTGTAATTGAACGTTTGCCATGCTTTATACATTAACATACATGGCGTAAGTGCAATTACATGCGCGAAAATGAGTGAAAAAATATCGTGCGTCAGTTGATACTTATTCATATTAATGGCAGCGTTTTGGCATTCAACATTTCCATTAAAATTTACCGACAGTTAAATTCCATTAGGTCCATTGAGGAAGATGGAATTATAAAAAAAAAAAAAACTGGGTAAAAAAAATTCCACTCAATACATCCCTGCCAAAGTTCATTTTCTTAGAAGCATAACTCAAGGCATATTCTCATCCTCCTCTAATCGCTACTACCGCGTATATTTCAAATTACGTTCCGGAATTACGAGCTGCATCATCTTGGCGCGAGACTAGCGACAGCCAATCAGAGTCACGCTTTGTCCTTAACTCTTCCTCTATTGGCGATCGCAATTTCACCCTCATCGCGCGTCGCTTCCGTTGCGAAAAACCCTTTACGTTGAAGTCGCGCTCTTCCGTTGTTATTCGAATGAGAGCTGCAGAAAAGGATCGCGATAAATGGTTCGTGATTGAAAGTTTCACGGTTATTATCTTTTTCCTTACTTCTTTAATCCGCCCAGCTAGGTTTAACTGGATCTCGTCAAATTGACGATAACTGTCTCCTTCCTTTTTTACCGCCTTTATCTGGGCATAGTCAGATCTCGTTATCGCTCAAAAGGGTGGTGCAAGAATCCTTGCATATAGGTGGATATGTGTAATTTGATATTTTAATGTCGCGTGAAAAATAATTAGCTTCGGTTCCTGATACAATTAAATAACCTGCAAATCCACTGTCTGCGTAAGCGGATTCGTGTACGTCAGACGGATACGATTTATTTGCATAAAAATTTAATTGCGATTTTTGTGCAAAAACTTGATCACCTCTACCATTTTACAGACACATCGTTTGAGATTATAAACATGTTTCATTCTTTCTTGCAAATTGACGTTACTCCGATATTTAACTTCGGAGCTAAATCCCTCTTCGTCAAAACCTGACATGTCCAAAGATACGTTTATTTCGGGAAATTCAATTACCTGGGAAAAAAAAATGTACACCTCGAATTGAATGCAAATCGTTGCATCTTTATTCAATCTGACTCGTCGGCTTAGGAGTCCTTCGTCAAATTTCTGTACTCTCTCACGTCAGATGCCGATGAAAAATCGTCTTCCGCGTGACGCAGGGTGATTTCGACCGATGCCGAAATTCACCCCAAGTATGAAAATAGGGCAACCTGCGTTACTTTGGTGTAGATGGTTATGGTTTACAAGGATTCTTCTTCTCATTCTCGCCGCTGTTCTTGCGAATAATAAATGTATTCATTTTTACATCTTAAATAAATCCTACAGAAATTAAATAAATGTTACGTAAGTAATTACTTCATTTTTGAGGAAATTTAAGTAAATGTGAGTCTTAGAACAACAAGTTATAATCAACGGATTATTTTATGTGAAAATATTATTTTTCTCTTATTGTTCGGATATAATGCTGATTTCGTGAAGACTATTTTTTATTTTACGTATTAATTTTTATACATAAGAAATGAGAGAGTATATTTTGAGCTAAAATTTATTTCATTTTTACCATACACATATTATATGTATAAATATACTAACCCTATTCAAATGGTTAATTTACTACACATTTACTAGACAAAAATGTAATTAAATATATTGTATTTGTACATTTACCGTACATTTGCCATACAGTATTTGGAATTTACTAAACATTCGGCTAAATTCACGCAATGAATGTACAAATAAATTGGAAATTGAGAATATATTGTATTAGAAGGAATTAAAAGGATTTCAAACATCTCACAACTAGATTCGGAAATGTCGCATGTGGACCTTCAGTTCCTTAGTCAGATTTCGACTTTCGCAAATCTGAGTTCTAAAGTCACCCCGGAGAATTTTAGTTTTAATTGATAGCATGTCACGCGTACTGTATTACAAGGTTTCTCAATAGTTTTTGGAAACTCCGGAATTTTCTTGTGAATCTACTCAAGTTGTGCGCGTATAAACTTTATACGGCATACTTAACAGTATCAGATCCCAACAAAGATCAAAGAATTCCCACGTTAATTTTGGAATAAGCAATTTTTCAATTTCAGATAATTACACTGTAATTTTACGGACTATCTAACAATTTACTAAATTTGGAAAGTGAATGCTTTTGTAAATTTATTTAAAATTGTATTGTGAGTACGAATTCAGAAATTATAATCTTATTGGTGGGTTTTCAGTGACTGCGTCATCTGTCATGCCCGTCTATAGAACGTGCCGTGTATCATGAATGAAATAAAGTCACTAATTTTACGAAGTAGTTTGGTGTAGTAGGTAGGGTAACTGTCTAGTACGCTTGAACGTTGCAAAAGCGACGGGATTCGTGTCCCGGTTGTGAGAAAATAATGCGCTCGGCTTTTTTTTTTTGACAGATCTAATTGCAAAATGCGTTATCATCAATGGCGAGTCGCAAAGGGCTGAAACTCGGTGGACTATCCAATCTGAGAATTAGTTTGATTATTTATTGTGAGCCCATGACGATTGAGACAAATGGCGGTCATCGGATAATCGACAAATATCTCTTTTTCATAGAGACAGTATCGGCGGGTGGTCACAGCGACCATAGTGGGAGCACCTCTCCATAACTGCGCCGCGGTATAATGAGCGTCAGCCTTAAGCGTCCCGCGTTTGCGTACTTTGCCACGTGACGCAAAAAACAACCTCCGTCGTTAGTTCGGACGCGACTCGTAGATGGCGGGTGCTTGGCCAAGTCGGAGGGACGAAAAAGCGATCGGCGCATGCGCAGAAGGCTCGGTTCAACGCGTTCAACGGCGGCCGAAGCGAAGCAAAGGCAGCGAAGTCGGCAGCGGTTCGAAGTAGGGAAGGGCAGGCGGAGGCAGGGTTGGATAGAGTAGGGTGAGTGGCGCGGTGGTAGGGCAGGCTGTGCTTATCAAAATCGGCTCCGCGTCGAGGCGATTCGATAGTTTGTGCTAAACGTTTGGCGGCGTGAGTGGACGTGCCCGCGTTGACGGAGTTATTATCATTTGTAGGAAAATAAATAGTAAGTGAAGGTTTAAGAAAAAGGAGAATACGTATAAAAGATAAGCCGCGGATTAAATAATGCCTCGGTATCAGTGAGCGGCGCTTGGTGCCGTACACCGCGTTTCCTTTTTTTCATTTCGTCTTAGTTTTATTTTTTATTTTTAGTCTTCCTTTCTTTTTTTTTTTTTTCTTTCCCATCCTCTACTTTTAACCGTTCGGTTCGCCATCCTCCGCGTGGTTTTCGCTTGGCATTGCGAGGCGTAACACAGCGCGAATAAACGGTGCGACATTTTTTCACGCCCGGTTAACGGGCGAGCTTAACGATCCCTTATTCGCTTCCACGCTATCGTATTTATTATCGCACAACGTGCCGCAGGTGACAACCAAGGGATAATATACGCGGATAAGACGTGACAACTTCCCGACCCCTCGCCGCGTTTTTCTTCTGTTTTATCACTTCCCAGCGCCGAGTATATCCTTCTCCTGTTTTCGGCCAACGGTTAAGCCAAAGAAGCAGGTGGGTGTCGGCCGCTCCGTTGCATGTACGCGGCTTGTGTGCAAAATGGAGCTCCTGACCTACTGCTCCCGATGAGGTTGAGGTTAGGGCGCCGAAACGCCAATCGATTCCCCTGCCCACATGCCGCTTATCGCTTACACGCATCCCGGGCGTTTTTCTTCCGGCCCCTTCTCTTGTTTCAAATCTGCACAAACTCGTACTTTTATTTATTCAACTTCCCGTCCAAGTTTCTCGGTGATACGTCCGCTGCTGTTTTAAGGCGGGAAGCCGGAAGTTACAACCCGAAAATAAGGCAGGAAAGATATTCGACGGTAGTAAACAAAATTCGAGGGTCCGTCAGTCTGTGCCCCGTGCGTCTTCCGTGACCGTTAGTGTTTTGTTTTCACGATCGTGATTTCTTTCCGCAAGAAGGTACATTACGTTCATACATACGCGCATACCTATGCACGCAAAAGCGTGTTCAGTTGCTGAAAAGTGAGTACATACACACATACACGTAATAGTAGCCCCGCGTGTGTGAGCGCGTGTTTGTGAAAAAACCGCGATTGAATAGTTGGGAACGTGAAACTCGCGCGTGGATACGCTATTCGCGATTAATGTCTGGATGAATTCCAGTTTTGCACTCTGTTTGTGTGTACGTGTTGTTTTTTTCTGTGACTTGTGTTCTCCATTTGAATATAATCCCAACCGTGCTTTACGAACAACAACAACGAGAGCAACGCGAGGTGGCGGCGATGTAACCGTCGATGATAATCCTATAATCCTCGCGAACTCGATTTAGCACCGTGGAAACGATATCTCTTTAAATTGCAACGTTATTCACTGGGTATATTAAATAAAATACACGTAATGTAACTGTAAAAATGGAAGCGGCGATCTCTCGAGGGATTCCCGATGCGTGTCGGTTTTTATAACCGTTTCAACAACTCAAACTCGTTGTTACGTCGATTTGTTTTTTGCGATTCCTGCTGATTCACGGTGAGGTGATTTTTTGGTTTTGTTGACGTTTTTTTATTCACCCAAATGATTGCGCAACTGTTGAAGCGCCCGCGTTCACTTCACTTCCGGTACGTGAAGAGTTTGAAAGACGACACGCTGCCTACTTCCGTTTCTTCCGATGAATCGTGTTTCATTCATTGTTTCCTCTGCTCGTCCCGACTTTCTCCATATTTGCCGATCGGCGTACGCGGCGACGAGCTGCTTCTGATGCTTGCTTTCCTTTTGTCTTCGAGGGATTTCTTTTACATTCGAGTGAAATATTTTCATCTCTTACAACCCAGTCGCGATTAATGATAGAAAAACGAAAGTATGAAAAAAAAAGAAAAGAATGACGATCGTTAACGGTTGAAACAAACGAAAGTCGAAACTCTACGTATGTTTAAAAGTAATCGCCATTTTTTGCAACTTTAGGAACATTTGCAAGGAATCAACTACCCAGAATTGTCGAAACAAAAAAGAACTAAACCAGCGTTCGTAAATTGATCTTACTCGTCGTTCTAAGTGACGTCACGGAACACGCGTCAGTTGGACAGAGATTAATGTGTAATTCATAAATGCAAACGTGTGAATAGTAATGCAACCGTGTTTTACGCATAATAACGAGCGGTTTAAATCGGAAAAATACGTACTGGAAGACAAAAAAATCAGGCGCGAGTTACTACGTTTCATTCTTATCGTTGGCATCGGTGTTTTTGTTTTATCATCCTTATTTTTTTGTTCCCGTTCTTATTTGTTCACGCGGTTCTCAAGTATTCGTTCGTTAATTTGTCATCGTGAGTTCTCGATACGTATCGTATGCATAACGGGAAATGAATGTGTAGTTTATATTTTATTGGCAGACAGACAAACTTGATTTCTTTTAATTAACTTTTTCGCCCATAATTGTAGACCGTATGCATGAAAACCTTTATAGAATCCTACTTTTTGATTGGATTCAAAAAAATTTAAATCATCATCTTTCGCTACTTTGTATATATTCTCTATAAATGAATCTCTGCACTTTGTATAGACGTGTCTAGTTATAATTTACATTCGATCTGAATTCGAATATTATCTCGCTTTATAATTACCACTTTGTATCTTATCTCGATAATATATGAGGCTGAAGTTATTAACGTTATTGTAATATGATTCACGTTTCGGTATAATCGTTATTTCGATCAATCTTAAGAATTTCTGAAACGCAATAAATCATAATAATTAGTAAAGTGTATAAATATTTTGAAAACTTGATTACCTCAAAGTCGCTATACAATTGGAAAAGTATCAATCCCGCCCCAAATGATTTGCCACGCATAACTTTACGAACTTGAACCTCACGGTAATATTACGTCTAATCTAATCTTACTAATCGTCTATCAATAAAATCGTGAATATTCTATCCCTGCAGCGATTGTTTGATTTCGATTTCGCGACAGAAACACAAATACACGTGTATACATGCACCGCGTGTTTTCTTTTCGCGTTTTTTATATCTTTCAATTCTTCCGCAGTATGTTACAGTCCACCTAAATACTCGAATCGAAAATGAAAATATTAAATAAAAAAACCCTTCGAATCAAAGTAAAAAATGTTAAACGACACGGTTCCCCAAAAGCCATGCTGCTGTGATATCTCGATGGGCCATTTCAACCAACTCATACAGGTTGTAGACGGATTGTAACTAACTATACGCAAAGTCGCCGATAAAAGTAGTAAGCATATAAGACAGTGGGGAAAGCAGTTGCCAGAGCCACGCTGCTGCTGTTGCGTTCAAATAAATGCTGATGTTGCTTCTCGTACAGGCTTGACCAAAAATCACTTTGCGCTTGCTAGATAGTTTAAAAGCCGAAACTCCAATAACGGAACGCGAGAAATGGAATGAAAAATAGGCGAAAAAAAAAAGAAACAAGAAACGAATAAATTATTATCCTTGTCGCGATTCTGCAGGTATTCAACGTAACTTGTAACGTGTATATATATATATATATAAGATACGTATAATGTAACGGCCATACATAATATTTCGCGATTTCATCACTAAGAGTCTGTGCGTGTGTGTGTGTGTGTATATATATATCGCGGTGCTTGTGACGGTTTCTTCCTCTTCTTTTTTTTTTCCTGCCCCCTTCTTTCGCGTCTTGCGGAAAAAGAAATAACAACAGGTGAAAGTTCGGTAACGGGTTTTAATTAATTATCATTATTTTTATTATTACTTTTTTTTTTTTTTTTATTTCATCATTCATTTATTCTTTCGCTTCTCTTCCGAAGACACAATTATCGCAGATTCAAAGCAATTGGTCGTTCCTCTTGTTCCAAATAAGTAATACCGTTATTTGTTTTATCAATTTATTTTTTAACGTTTACATTTTCATCTCACCTTTAAATATAAATTATTATTGTGAGTGCTCGGAACGATTAAATGAAAAATGAAATCGATTCTCGCAGATCTTACCCTCCGTAACGTTTTTTTTTTTTTTTGCTTTCATCAAATTTTAGAGAAATTTCTTTTATCATCATTATCTCCAAACATCGGTCGTAATTTCTCGTCGCGTAGGGCTAAAACATAAAATCGTACGTTAAAAAATGTTGAGAGCAACAAGAATGAAGAAAAATAAAAGTGAATAAAAAATGCCTTCGAAAGTAATAAACTTTAGCCAGCTATTCGGCGCGTTAGCGTCTGTAATTTTGAAATCCGACTTTCGATCGGGCCGAGGAGATCAACATAATGATAATGATAATCGTCGTCATCGTCGTCATTTCTCCTTATTTTTCTTTCTCTTTCTCTTTCTCTCGGGGAACAAACTCCGCGACGCGTCATTATACGAATATTACGCAAGATTAAAGACGTTGAAAAAAACCGCGAGAAAGTTACTAAATACTTGCCGAGTGCTGCTCGATGCTCGCTGCTAGCTGCTCACGGTCTCGCCGTTGCAACGACACTTGTTTACATATAAATCACATTTATCCGCGTATATACATATATTATATATATATACATATATACACGCACGTAAGTAAGTAAGTGCGTTGAACACTCGACGGATTTGCGTATTATATTTACAACAAAGAGGTAAAATAGCGCGAAAGAAGAGAAAGAGAGAAAAAAGTAAATAAAAAATGTCAATTTTTTTTTTTTTTTTTATGCTATGAAACGGGAAATGCAAAAACGGTGATTTTTTTTTTTCTTCCAGTACTTGTATATTTATTTATTTATTTATTTATTTATTTATTTATTTTTATCCCGTCTCCATTTCATTTCACACCGTACACGCGTGTATAATAAATGTCACGTCTGCATAAAAATGTTGGCGCGTATTGTAACTTCTGTGAATAATCAACAACCCGTTTTCAGCCCCGCCGTCGCGTTACGTCAGGTTCGAAAGTTTTCGGTCAATAACGATTATCCTTATGTCGTACGTGTATGCTCCGTTCCCTGACAACTCGACCCACTTATAAACCCTGCCGCGAAAAATCATCTCGCGGTCAAACGTCTTATGCGCTTGCTTCGGGAGAAAAAAAAAAAAATCAGCACGCGAGATTCGAATAAACATAAAAATCTGACGATATTTTTGAGTGTTCGAGGACAGTTTTCTCGAAATTTTTCCTATTCGACAATTTTTTTTTTTTTTTTTTTTTCTACTTACCACTTTACACAGTTATTTCCGCTTTGCCACTTCAATTTTCTAGATTCACTTTTATTTATTTATTATTTTTCGTTTCTTCGTCATCCTGTGTTAGTAAAAGTTTGTTTGTTTGTTTGCGTGCGTGTATCGCTCTCTTTGATGGAATGCGACCGAAAGATTTGAAAGTGCGTAGAAAAAGAGGGAGTAATTTTTTTTTTTAATATTTGCATACCTCACAGATTTTTGCACATAATCATATATATATATATAATATGTATATATATATATATATACATATATATTGACAGTTCCATTATAAGATTTGCGATCAAATATTCGTAAAAAATGAACATGCCAAATTACATCACAATGTGTCGATATACACACGTATACGTATCACATTTTCATTGTTAGACGCGACGGATTCGACGTGACGTCGATAAACAGTAAAACTTGCTTTTTTCAAAGATTTGAAAAATGATTTTAAAAAAGTAATAAATACGTGAAATATATTATAGATGATACACGTAATCGGTGGACTCGGCTTTTTAATTTGTTGTATATATATATATATATATATATACATATATAGCCCTTTGAATTTCATTCCCACCGGAAATTCCACGAAGAAGATTTCACGAGATTTCAACGCGGTGACTGTATATTTGAGCTGTTGCGTAATGAATTTCAAAAATCATTTATTCATCTTTACCCAGACAAGTGAATGTTACAATACTGTATGTATAAGTAAAATAGCGAATAGACGAAGATGTGTATAATAGGAACGCTTTCAAACACTTCGATTCTCTATGAAATGATTTTGTTTAAAAACTAACCATCATATGGATATATATTATTATTATACGTGAATCGTAATTAAGTGCTGACGAAATTTTTTCTTACTTTCATTATTTTTATAAAAAATATTGAATCGAATCGTTGCACGTTTAATTTTCGTTTGCGGTTTGAATTCGCCTCGGGGATATCCCTGAAAGTTTTCACTGTACGTCACGCGTCGTCACCGCGTTGTAATTTATCATTACTCTCCGGAGTCCGGAGGTCGAAAGATTTGATTTATCAAGGATGCGACGCTGTCTCGGTTGTTGAAACCTGCTCCACGATTAATTTATACGGAAAATTTTTGGAAAACTTTCTTTCGATCGTCAATCTCGATTGTCATGATAAATAACAAGTCAATATCGCATACACTGAGAATAATTTCATTCGTTACAGTAACTAGAAAAATTCAGTAAAACAGGTATCGTTAGAAAAGCCTTTTTGAATATCGTTGGAATTACGAAAAACGAGCTACGCGTAAAGATTTTGCGATATCGTCGATACTTTTTTGGCTATTGCAACGCTGAATCAGTTTCTGAGGTTTACCGGAAAAAAAATTTCCCTCAGTGTATGTACGATTGATCTATATAATATTGATTGTAGGAGAATAACTTTTGTAATACGTATGATCGATTGATCGTTTAATCGTCTATCTATATATACACACGTCCCTGTTTATAATACACTGAAAAAATGCAGAGTGTTTTTCTAAATAAATTTTATGCGACATAACGATCTAACGATACCGTGTATCAAAAGAATTAAAAATGATCGATGGATTTCGTGTTTGAGGAAATAGTTTGACTGTAAAAAATATACCTGACAAAATTCCTTGTTTACAAAAATTTCCGTCATAATTATTGTCGTTGCTTACAATTATGCAACCTGTTGAAATTTTTTACTTTTTTTCTTCTCTTGTCCATTTTTTTGGATGTGTACGCGCCTTTATCACTCGCGCGTTCGATTCATTTACATGATTTTTATACGATTGGATAATTAATGACGCGACGATTGAGGAGGTGTGCAAAAGTTGATGAACAAAAATTGACCTGTATTACTTTTTTTTTTTTTTCTTCTTCTTCTTCCTCTCTTTATTTAATTTCTCTCCTTCCTCGACGGTTCAATTTGAATAAAGCGCGTACACACAAACGTGAATACGAAGATATAATAAATCGTTTGACAGAAGCGTCGAGTCCATCTCCTTAATCGATGTCAACTGTTACATGTAACCTAACCCTTGACGCAAGAATTCCGAATGCAAAACTTATGTCATACGTGTATACGAAGATGGGTTAAAAATAAAAAAAATTAAAGATTCGTTTTGCCATTCGTAATACTGACTGTTACTAATACTCATGCACGATCGGTATCAATCGCATTCCGAACTGCTGTGCCTTATTTTTATGACAAAGTATTACCGCGGTTTTGCGATTTCTTTTTTTTTCCATTTCAAATCTCTCGTTCAGATATTGTGCCGTTTTTTTTTACACATTACTTCGCGCATTACTCTCAACAGACGTCAAACGCAAATGGACGTTGTGTTATTACCGGTTAATCGCTCGTTGCTGCGCATTATTCAAAACACACATATCGGTTGATTGATTGAATTTTACGTATTTAAAAACGTCTGGAGGAATTTTACGCGTCCGCTGTATATGTAACCTTTGCACAAGCCTGGCTTCTTCTTTTTCGATTTTTATATTTTTTTTTTTCTCACCATATTCCTTTCTACATTCGTTTAATTAATTTTCATTCCACGACGCTTCGTTCGGCTTTTTCTTTCGTTTTATTTTCTTTTATTTTTTTTCTCGTCTTCTACATTTACATGCGTTGACAATTCGAACGTGAAGATACCTCGGGAGTTTCATAAATCAGGGATGACCGTCGGTGCTTCGAAAAGAAAAGAAATATAATAGAAAAACTTGAATTTCAATTCTAAAAGTATCGCCGAAGTAGCAATTGTCGCTATGCCTGTAGAAATTTGAAATATGCGAAAAAGTAACTCGGACGTTGTGATAATGATTGAAAAAAAAAAAAAGACCATAAATTGCATCACCGTCAAAATTGAAAAATTCGTCGAGGAATTTGCTTTTCTCTCTTTTTTTTTTTTTGTTTAAACATGAAAAACGGCATAAAAAAACGTTCGTTAGTTTGGTACAGAATTACAAAGTTTTCGAAGACGACGAGGCGTCGAGATTGAAAGTTGGAAACCGCGTGTCTTGTCCAAAGATGGTAAATACGGAACTACATGTGTAATACGTAACGGAGCCGCTCGCCTTCGTGATTTCAGCATTTATTTAACGACGACGTGTAAATGCAGCAGCGAACTCGCATCGGCGGATAATATTAATTTCAAATCCTCTGCCTTGTCGCGGGACAAAGTGAAAGGAAAATAAAAAAAAAAAGAAACAAAACTGTCATATCGATTCGTTCGAATCTGAAAGGAAGTCTGGGATTTTTTTTTTTTTTTTTCCTCAGTTTTTTGGTCTCGTATATATATGTATATATATATATATATAATTTTATACAAACAAATTCGGTCGAACAAGTAGTAAATTCTATAGTCTAGCTCTCGTAAATTTCGAGGTCTCGTAAATTTTAGAATCTTCTAGAGAAAAAATTGAACGAGACCTAAAAAATCGAAAGGAAAAAAAAAAAATAGATTTCGTTTCAGATCTGAATAAATTGAAATAACAGTTGTGTTGGTTTTTTTTTTTGTTTTGTTCTGTTTGTTTTTTCTTTCTTTTTTTTCCCTTTTTATAGAATTATCCAGTAAATTCAACCTTGTCGTGTTGCGGGGTTAAAGTTATGAATTTGAAAACTCCCGAAAGCGCCTGATTCCGAATTATTTGGTGGCGAAACTTGAAGAGATCAAACTTTGACGAACCAACGAAATTTTCTACGGTCGGAAACCCGACGGCTCAAACTTCCGAAATGCAAGATTCCGAAAATTCGAGTTACGATACAGCAAAATTACGAAAATTATAGTTTCGATTGAGTAAAATTCCGAAAATTAAAATATACTCACACAGTTTACTCAACGAGTTGGTGTGAAGATCGGAAAAACCGAAAATCAGAATGACCAGAATTCCCAAGCTTAAAAATATCGAAAATCCAAAACAAAAAAAGATCAAAGTAGTCAAATTTTATATTTGTAAAAAAAAAAAAATTCTCTCTCTCCCCTTAAATTGACTCAGAATACTAGAAAATGATTTTTAAAAGTGAAATCCGCTCTTAATTTTAATATTAACCCGTGCCCGAAAGACCCTTTCAATTTTTTGATCAATTTTCATGTAAACAATGAAACAACATCGTGTGACAGCTTAAACTAATCTAAAAGTTATTTTACCGCATTCCGCACATTTATCTGAATTTTTCAAGATGATACGGTCATTATAGCAATGTGAAGATAAGAAGCTGAATTATTGATGCGTTATTAATCGCCAATAAATGCTTGCAAGATAATCGTTTTCAATTAGATAAAATGAGAGACTATTTGATTTTACTTAAAGAAGCAGAAATAAGGAATTTTTTTAAGAAAAATTTTTAACGTCATAAAAAGGTGAAACTTTTACTAAAGTTAGGTGGAAATAGATGTAACATCTCCGAACACAATTAATTGCCAATCTAGCGTTGTAGTTTTTTGATCCGATTATTCTTCGATTTTCTCGTATATATTTCATGTCAAGAAAGTAATGCTGTATAAATACGGACAACGGCATTGATTTTCGCAGGAAAAACTGTGCAAAACTTTTTTTTTTTTTTTTTTTTCGTTTCCAAATCTTTTATCTTGATAATAACTCCTAATCGATTTTACACTCCTTTAAAGGACCTTTGGGTCGCGGGTCAATATTAAAATCAACAGCGGATTTCACGTTTATGAATCAATTTTAAGTATTGCGAGTCAATTTAAGGGGTGGGAGAGGAAAAATTTTATTTACCAACTATCAAGGGTCAACCTAACGTATACATATACACGTATATACATATATATATGTGTGTGTGTTAATTAAAAAAAGAAAGAAATTTCCCTTCCAACGAGAAGTGGAAGCCAGGGCACCTGGAATTCAGATGATGCAAGGGGGATCTAATTTGGAGAAGGCAAGTCGGACTAGATGCGGTATATATGAAAACACACACACGCACGCACACGCACGTGTATCTATGTTCAATGCAGCGCGATGCCTCCACGTTACGTTACGTTCGGCGAAATTAGGTCGGCTTAGGTTAGGTCGGACAAAGAATTACTCTATTACTGGCTCCGGAGGGATGCGTGGGTGTTTGTGTGTTTGTCTGTGTGTGCGTCTGTGTTTGCGTCGCCCTGTATTACGCTCCGGTACGGCACAGAAGAAGTAGAAGGAGACGGAGGAGGGGGTGAGGGAGGAGGAGAAGCCTCTCATGTGTATTATTGATAAAACTTTACTACCAATGCATGTATAATACGTATACGGTTAGGGACATCTAATGAGCCGGCTCGTCGCGCTTCGGTGAAGTCATTTGATAAAAATATAATTGAATTAAAAAATGACGTGCAATTATGCGTCTCTTACGTATGCGGCGGTCTCCGTTAATTCAACCACGTTTTTTTTTTTTTTTTTTTTTCTTTTTTCATCCACTCGGATCTGTCTCATAATTGGTTATATATATATATATATATATATATATATATTACAGTGAGCCAAAAAAACTGATCCATCGAATCCACGGTCTCGTAAGGACCTATTTACTGAGAAAAAAATTCTCCCGGTTGAAAATATTTTCAGCTCAATTTTGAAAGGTGTCGCTGGCCATTTTGAAAATTTCCCACTTAAATAACACGGAAATTTTATTATTTTTTTTTTTTTTTCATTAACAATGGTGCAACTGTTGAACCGTTTTAATTAAAACATTTTTCCAAGCATATTCTTGCAGGGCATTAAATTTTTTAAACAAAGACTACGGAGTTGATTTTTTTTACTTGAAATTCGTATACTTACGGGTCGTGAAAGTAGAAGTAGAATATATATATATATATATATAAAATGAAATGAGAAGGCGAATTTTTAGCAAAAAAAAAAAAAATGGAAATGGAAATGGAAATTTTTTTTTTTCTCTCAATGCGGCAACTTTGATTCATTGTTAATTTCACAGGGTATTTGGCAGTGTATTGGGGAGATATAAAAAAGAAAAATTGGCATCGCGGAACTCGATATTTTTGCCGAGTAGTGATAACATTTTATTCGAAAATGGCCAATTCAAGGTACATATGATTTCCTCGTTTCCATGAATTATTTTAATGCTATTATCGCGTTAATTCATTCGCATCACATAATAAGTAAAGTACGTATCACGCAACGTCAGAATGCTCGATGTGATAATAACGAACGGGAACAGTTTTTATGTGAAAGGAAAATATATGAAATAATAAAAAGAAATATCTTTCCAAGCGATTATTAATGTGCTTCGTACGTAATTAATTCTCTGCCTCTATCGGTCTAAGGTAATAAATTGTATTTTCGAAAAAGGCGTGTAATTTATAACACATTATATACACCTAATTTCAAACTTGTTTCGTTAAAAATTTCAGCTGTAAGATTCCATTGTCGTGACGATATTTCCGAAAGTTTAAGAACGACGAGAGAAGAAGTGAAAAAATACATTTTTTTAGCAGCCAAGTATTTGTAATAAAAACTAAATTTACCATGATTTTTGCTTGCAACAAATCAGCTGGTTCTTCAAATTCGAATCTTGCAATATTTTTTTAATTAAAAAAGTATGTTTTTCAAGTGTTTTTTTTTTTTGTTTTTTTTTTTTTTTCATGTTCCGATATCGGATAAACGAATACATAGTCCGATGCTGGATTGCGACAAGAATGACAGATTTCGTTAAGTTTCAGGCTTCAAAATTCTATATTTTTCTAAAATCTCAAATATTTATGTACGTTGTCTTATCGTTAATGTAATGAAAAATTTCAGTTACAAACGGTCGATCACAATTATTTAAATTGATTTTGCAATTTTGATTCACGGCAAAACGAGTCGAAAAATCCGATATTGATTGTATGTTTGTTTCATTGTTCTTTCGTTCATCAAGTTTCACGAATTTTTCTTAACCTTCGCTTACGTAAAAATCGAACCATATCACTCACTGTTTATTCGCGATATTGGAATCTGAATATCGCAATTCCGAGATCAGATTCATAATCGGCGAATGGAAAAATCCGCGAATTAATTTATTCCCCGTAAAAATTACCCGATATTTCAACAAAACAAAAAAATTACGTGAACAAATATCTAATTGCATTCTTTGTTTACAATATTATTTCAGATACGTCAAGATGACGAGCGTAGTAGCAGATCTTGTACATGGATACAGGGATCTAATGGACAACAAGTCCGGTGAGTAAAAATAATAACTATAATTAAAAGTTGTGCCGAAGAAGGGTATTTCACGTAAGATGAACTCGAAACGAATACTCTCTACGTTAAATCAGTTAATTAATTTCACACAAACACTGTACACAAGATTATTTTCTCCGAACAACAACGAGTCACTTCTTTTTCATATCTCTTATAAAAACTGCAATTATTCCCTGCAAAGCTAACAACAATTTTATCGAGAATTCTTTGTTTTTTTTTTTTTTTTTTTTTTTTTTTTTTTTTTTAATCTCTCGCGATTCGTAAAAAACAGAAGAAAAATACATAATACATAACATGGTATGTGTATAGTAGATGATAATTATTAATCGTTTACCAATTCATTTGCGGTCATTATTTAATAATCCTTTGATACCTTACTAGTTGAATTCATTTACTCTAATGTTTCATAATGCGTTGTGTAATAGAAGACGAATATAGAGAGAGAGAGAGAGAGGGGGGGGGGGGGGGGGGGGGGGGGATAAAAAATCCAGTATTTTATTCCGTGCTCGATCGTTGTTTCGTCGTTTTTATCATTCCACGCGATCGATCTATCACCGACTAATTCCCTCAACTGGGAATAATTATTCGCTGCTAAATTCACGACAACAATTTTTTACGCTCGGATGAAAAAATAAAAAACATACGCAGACGCAAAAAAAAAAAAAAACATACAGTCTTTTGCATAATTAAACATTTTCGAACCCCTCGGGCAATATTTATAATAAATTGCGTGTTATAGCAAAGCGACCGCAGAGATACGTAAATACATACATATATAGATATATATGTATGTATATATGTATTATATTATATTATATTATATATGTATATCAATTATTTATCCTAGATATAAAAAATGGTCGGCCATGAATTTTCCGTTCATTAATAAATTATCACGTCGATGTGTGTACGATTACGAACCCGATCTATCGATCATTAGGGTTAACGACACGGCGATGATCCTTGTAGACTCTATTATATATATATAGTACATATGTATATACACGAACGAGCAACTTGAGACGCTGATAAGTAGTACAAGTGCAATGGTGGCCTATAGATTGATTAGTTGTGTGTGTTTGTTCGTATATGTACATGTATGTATTTTAATACCCATGTAAAACTGGTACGGAATACAACTGCTGACGATGCTGTTTTTTTTTTTTTTTTTTTTATTTTAATTCCACGCTATAAAACTAGCTCGCGTTGTACGGATGGAGTTGAAAAAGAATTGTCTTGATAAAAATATAACAAACAAAAAAAAAAAAACGCTGATTTTTATTGCAATAAAAATTAATTTCATTCATTCGATTCGACTACACGTTTCTGTTTAATGATGTTTTTGTAACTTATTCGACTTGAATAATACAGTTTACTCGAGTTTGAATAATATAATAAAATATTGATATCTAAACGTTCGTTTTGGTGAAACGCTGCATATTTTGATTACCGTAATCGCATCAATATTCAAACGGTTTTTTCAAACAATGCCTGTTTTACTGAATTTTTCTAGTTAGTATAAAAAATGAAAAATTTTTCACAGTGTACAAATAAAACTCCTTTGTTTCTAACATCACAATTTCCTTCTGTTTTCTGTATATAGTACGTGTTTTTTGCCACATTCGATGAAACGGATCGTCTTGATTTTACATCGACGTATAACTTCATACAAGTAAATGAATAAATAATTTAAACAATTAAACAATACACAGGCAAATCTCGCAAATAAAATTGACTTAGGTCGCGGTGCGTTTCAGAGTCCGGCGAAATCGTCGTTTCATGCGGTGCAATAACAAGACAAGTCACGACACAGAGTTGTCATCGATACTCTCGGGTGGCTAGGCATAAAGTTTAAACTTTAAGGTATAACTTTCACCGCTTAGAGTCAAGAATCGGTTGCGTATATTGAATATTCATACATAAGAGTTATTTCGTAACCGGTAAACCCGTATGATAGTATGCCTGTACTACCGCAGAAGGACACCAGCACGCACGACATTTATGGGGCATTCCCTGCCAACTCTCCGATTAATCTCTCAATTTTATCTTTATCGCGCCATTTTCATTTCATTTCTTTTTTTTTTTTTGCTCCTTTATGCTCGGAAAAAATTAAAGGAAGAAGCGGCCTTAGACTGACCATGAGCAAGCCCTCGAACTTCCCGTAGAAAAAAGAATAATATCGAATTCGAATTTCAAACTACGAATACGATGATTTTTTTTTTTTACTTTTGAACCACTGTAACGGAATCACCGTTACAAATTTTTTAGAAGTCCGGTCTTGGATTCGTTATCGGTTACCCGGAAAAACTCCGCCTACTTTCCTATATTTTTAGATTTTTTTTTTTTTTTCCATCGTATCGGATCGCAATTTTTGATAATCTGACAAACGAACCAAAAAAACCTCACGGTAACAATTTTCATTCAAATCCATTCGTCCGTTCTCAAGGATTCATCATTTTTATTTGATTTTTTTGGAATTCTGTTTCTTAAATAATTGAAAAAGTAGGGAAGTTGAAAAAAAAAAAAAACAAAAAAATGAACAAAATTTCCTCGAGAAATGAAACCGACTAATTTTCTTGTTTTTGTTTTCCTTTTCATATATATATATATATGTGTATGTATATATATACACCTACTATGAAATTACTAGTAATTGGTCAAAAATTATAATTCAAAAACGCACGTTGCACTTGAAGAAGAAAAATTAGTCCGGACATTTGAAAATTGTCTAGCAATTATCATTATCCCGTGTACACGTGTAAGTTCGTTTCTTTTTTATTCCAACAAAAATCTATATTCCCACATCGTAATAATATTATAAATAGGTGAAGTTTGCTCGTTTTTATGTAAGGTTTAATCTCTAGAATCACTGAACCGATATTAAAAGAAATCGTTGAGTAACATCGGTTATAATTAATTTTGATAAAAATAAGTTTTCATTTCGAATATTCAATAATGGTAAATTACATCGGATGAAAAATCACAGCTCGGCTGCTTTACCGGCGTGCGTTAACCGAATGGTTGGATATACGTAAAAATAATGCACTAATCAAATATTAGTCATCGGTGGATCTAAAAAAAAGTCATCCGTGCTAAGCCGGGACGGTTCGGGTTAGTTACATAATAATTTCGTCCTCTGATTCGATTTCTTCTTCACGTTTATGTTACTCGCGGATTACGTGAAAAAAAAAAAGACAACTTCAACTTGATTAAATGTAACGAGACGTTGTCCGAATTAGCATTAAAAGTAATCATGACTACAGGATCCGGTTCACCTTTTAAAAAATTACCTAAACCGCAAATTTTTAATTATGCGTATGAAAAAAAAAGCACACTTTGATCGACTTCGATTTTACGTGGTTGCATTTCCTGTATCTACATATTAATTCTGTTTTATACCATACAGCGTGAATATTTCTATACAATTTTTAACGTGGATTTTTTATTTGTTTGTTTATTTTTTTTTTTTGTCCTTTTTCTTGTTTCTTATTCCTTATCTTTTTCACCCGCTTGAAATATCTTAACACCGCATTCATCCATCTACCAGTGTATATGTATAACCTTCATAAAATCAAACGATCAAGGTTGTTTTCCGAGAGCTGAAATTAAGAAGAAAAATAATAGAACAAATATTTGGAGAGAGCAAAGAGTGGATTTCACGGCCTCGGTCTTGCAATACTATTAATAATAATAACAACAACGGTAATAATAATAGTAGTAATAGCAATAATAACGATGATGATGATGATGGTGACGATATTATCATAATTCTCAACTAGGAATACTTAACCGCACGTGTGAAAGTATGAATGATTTTTTACTAATACAAAAAAAAAGGCAGATTTCGAGGGTGTGCAATTCGTCTAGATCGGCTGTTATGATGATGTGATGTTTTTTTTTGTTTACATAATAGCGCTAATGCTCACTAAAATCACGCGGTTACAAATTTTTTGGAACATTATTACTTTGGCAATAAAATATATACTGAGAAAAATAGTTTTTTCCCACGCTATTTTCATAAGAAACTTCGATCACAATGACAATGAGGGGATTGTTTATGAATTATTTAAAGTTGATTTCAAGGGTGGAGCGGAAAAAATACGTTAACATCCTAATATGTATGTACACTAAGAGAAATTTTTAGTTCCGGTTACCGCTCAGTCCTTGACTATTTTCATTTTTTACCAGAATCGAAAAATATTGTTCCAGGTAGAAAATGAAAATTAGTTTTCTAGCCGTTACCGGAAAGTCTAGCATCCGTTGCTATTCTTTCTCATTACGATCACTGTTGCTAGATATTCTTGCAACTGTTGCGAAAATTTAACGCTCGTGCAACGATAAATTGACGTTAAAGCCTTGTTCAACTAAAAAAGTAGAGTAAACCTCGGAAACTGATTTTGCATTGCAATAACCAAAAAAGGATCGACGATAGCGCAAAATTTTAGGTGTACCTCGTTTTTCGTAATTCCAACAATATTCAAACAGTTTTTTTTTAACGATACCTGTTTTGCTCAATTTTTCTAGTTACAATGACAAATGAAATTTTTCTCAGTGTATACATGTACACGTGTGTGGAATTATTGTACAGATTATTCCTCTGTGCAATACTCGATACGAATTATGAATTATCAAACGAATTTTTGTAAATCTTGTTGATGTAATAATTAATAACGAACGCGATGATCCCGAACCGTGAATAAAACGATTATGACGACTAATTCAAGCATGTACCAACATATAACGCGTATCAATTAGTCTTCATCAATTTACACGATTTATTTTTCTTTGGATCGCGATATACGTATGCAAGATTGTAACAAGTATTCATATAGACGTTATATTCCTTATCGATTCACACACACACACACATACATATATATAGACGTATCAAGTTAAGTGAAGAAGTTTATAGAGACATAACTATGTTTATTATCTAGCGGACCGAATAATTAATCTGAATTATGTGCCTCGTGAAATGATAATAATAGATTATTATCCATCTAATTATACTCGTATGTAATTTTTTTTTTTTCTTTCGTCGGCAAGAGTATTGCAGTAATTTTCCAAAATTGCCTCTTTAATTTCACGTGTTTCTTCTTCTTTCCTAAATTTTATTTATAATTCCAATTCCAATTCCATCAATTTCGATGCCAGAGTTTTTTCACTTTTTTTGTTTCTTCTTTTTTTCTTCCATTTTGAAAATGTATTAAATTGAATAATAACAGAGGAATTTGCGCTGCGCGATCACGGAAAAACCTACGATTAATATTATTCCAAAACGTTCGAGGAGAAAAATTTACCGAAACGAGTTAAAAGATTATTTTTCTTGTGTTACATTTTTTTTTTTTTTTCCGTCATAACCGTTAAGATGACACAAGTTTTTTTTATACCGAAACATTTATTCGCTCATGTAGAAAGTGAATTGTTTCTATTTTTAAATGTCTTTTCCTCGTTCTTCCTCCTTCTCTTCACTGCAATTTTCCTCGGCAATATGAATTATTACATTTTTGTTTTTTATTTATTTTTATTATTTTTTTTCACAAACTTCCTCATTGCATATTTATAATCGAGGATAGTTATACCGAGATATTGTTATACCGACGTTTTATTACGAGAAATTCGACTATCATTATTCTCTTGATTTCAAATCTCTTGAGTTCTCAAATATCTTGCGGAGAAATATCTCCATACGTGAATTAAACACGTTTTTCATACATTGATCATAATTATATCACATTGTCCGAGAATTAAGTCTGTAATTGGGTGATACACGTAAAAAAATAAAAGATAAGATTTCGTTCAATTGTAATTTATATATTTTAATTTGATTCTTATTTAAATACACACAATTGTTCAGAAATGATAAATTTCTAAAAAATTTTTATCGTTTCGATAATTTCCAACGCATTAATTTTCATTGCAGGAAAATATATATATTTTTTTTTAAATCAGTAATATAACTAATTCAATTTATCTCTTCTCCATATTCGCTGTAATATACAGAGAGTAAAAGGTTGAAAAAAAAAAAGAAGCATCAAAATTGGGAATGATGGGTAATAATTTTATTACAGATCCAAGGGTGAACGATTGGGCGATGATGAGCAGCCCATTTCCGACCGTACTTATATGCCTGAGTTACGCGTACTTTAGTAAAGTAATAGGACCAAGGCTAATGGAGAACAGAAAGCCCTTCAATCTGAGGCACGTCCTTATCGTCTACAATTTCATACAGACAGTATTTTCAACATGGATATTCTACGAGGTGCGTATTTTTTTTTTTTACGACGTATGTACAACCGTCACTTCTGCAGCTTTTGTACATGTATTACGTAACATACACATACCGGGACAATCTCTTGAAACTTTAAAATGAACCGCGCATGCGCCAAATAATCAAATCTCATTGGTCGGCCAAATCTTCCCGCAGCGATATTTTTGTCCGCGACGCAGGCGGGCCAACCTACGCAAAATTTGTACGTTCGAATTTTCAAAGAGCGTAAGCATTGAATTCCGACCGTTCTTCGAAGAATCAACTTTCCGACCCGACAACAAACGCTTCCGAAACCTTTCCGAGTCGCTGCCTCGATTATTTGAGATTCTAACCTCGAAAATTCGTATCAACCGCATCGCCGGCAGAAAGAGTTCGACAGCTGAAAACTCGGATTGGCCAGCCTGCAGGAACAGCCGATAAAACTCGCGCATGCGCGGTTGATTTTCGAGTTTCGACAAATTGTCCCGGTATACATGATGTACGGGATCTAGAACGTTCTTTCCTTTTCTCTCCTTATAAATACGTCTATAATGCAAATATGCGTCATAATTTATATTGAATGGATCATTATTTGGAACAAAAAAAATTTTGGAAGCATTTCAAACGAAATACGTGTATTATAAATAACAAGCGGAATATATAATTCATTGGTTTAGATTGAGAATCAATATTCAACAGAAATAATTCCGTTGTAATCGGAACGAAGATTTATAATAGAAAGTGAAATTTGTGTAAATGAAAAATAAATTGTAATCGTTCGTCGCGATGGAAAAAAAAATTTTTCGACACGGTGTAGTTTTATCACATTGCAATTTAACGCGTGTGTAAAAAAGTTGACGCAAATTGAGAGGAGCGAATATCAAGCATCGCGTCGCAAACATGCAGATGATCCTTTATGAAAGTACGCGCGTTAAGTCGAAAAGTTACGTCCGCGTTTTGCGTAAAGTGTAATGTATAGTCTAGAAGAGTTTAAGAGGTTTAATTGGTGCTAATTTTTCAATCCCTGCAGTGATTTTTTTTTACGTTATAGTCGAGGCACGTACGTACAACAAGTTTTATTACGCTTGGTTAAACGATTGCGAAATTTTATCAGGCTGAAGTTTGCAACGTTATTATAACGATGCATCTTTTTAAAAAAAGTTGTTAATTTGCAACTTTAGGATTAACTGAAATTTATCAAATTTATTTTGCAATTATTACACGTAGTAATATGTAATATAATGTAATTCCACTTTAAAAGCACGTTTTCTTTTTTTCCTTTTTCTTTTTATTTTGCAAAGAATGAATTCACTCAAGTTGAGAATTGATTAAACGACACGCTTTTATAGCGGTTGAAATGCTTTACAAAAGAAACCCACAATATTTTCTGATAACTCTAGTATTTTCACTATTAATTTCGAAAAAAAAAAACGCGAATTTTTACACGATTTCAACTTTAGTCTTGAATAACTTTTCAAAGATTCGAATTATCTAAAAATTATAACTGACCATTTTTTGTTTTTTTTTCTTCATGCAGAGCGTTGAATTCGCTACAAAAATGTGTATCGAACATTTACGTAGATCGCCTCTTTACCGAACTGCAAAATTAGGAATTAAACTAAAACTATATTCGCTTGTCAATCGTATGGAAAACGAAAAATCGCTTCCAGGAACCACTAAATGTCAACATTAATAGCTATAATTTTCACAGGCGTCTTATTACCACTTCACACAAACCATGAAAAGTGTGACTTTGATAAAAAAAAAAAAAAAAAAAATATTCGATTTTTTTGGACCGCTCTAATATGTATACACATATGTATACTTATACACCGCAAGGTATTCGAGTTACGCAAACTAATAATCGAAAACGATGATGAGGAGAAATTTTTTGTACGCGGATAAAATAATTCATTCTATGTATGTGTATGTATACATATAATATATATATATATATATATTATATTATATCTACGTACATTTTATAAGAAATTCATGCTTGGTCGCAGATAAAAGTTTTTATTACTTTTTTACCCCGTTCTACGTGTATTACGACGCAGCATAACAATATCTTATTATTTCAATTCTCATTTCTTCGCATAATATCTGCGAGATAAAATAATTAAAAAAAAAGGAATTTTTCGATTCTTAATTTTCAATTTGAAACAGTTGCGTATAAATGTGAAATTTGTAGAAACTACTTGGAATGAGAATGAAAGAGACTAAGGGGAATAAAATAATTTGTCTTTTAATCTATTATAAGGCCGGTTGAATTTTGCCCCGATTGCAGGACTCGTTTTTTTTTTTTTTTTTTTTTTTTTTTTTTTTTTTTTTTTTTTTTTTATTATTATTATTCCAACGCCTTTTTCAATCCGTTTATTTTTCATTTTTTACAGTACCTGATGAGCGGCTGGGCGAGAGGATACAGCCTGAGGTGTCAGCCAGTCGATTACTCAAACAATCCGTTGGCCCTGAGGATGGCAAACACTTGCTGGTGGTATTATTTCAGCAAGTTCACAGAATTCTTTGACACGGTAAATAAGGAATTTTAAAAAATTTGTTTCATCCTACGTTGAATTTCCTATTTTTTATTTATTTTAATTTCATTTTTTTTTTTCGTTTCTTTTTTTTCCATTCTTTCTTCCACGTCTCTTCATCGTCCAAATCGATTTCAACCGATCTCTTAGATCGTATCGCATACAACGTGTAACGTGTAACGATGCGTTGCTTGTTATACTAGAGAAAACTTGTTAATTGCAATATACGTTTTATATAATATGCTTTTATTTTCTCTTAAAACTCCTTTTTCTAATCGTATAAACAGTTCGGCAGATGATATAATCGCAAATACGTACGACGACTTGTTAAAAATAACGCCTTGAATAATAACATTTGCAAAACGAAATGTGCACGAAATACACGCTGCTTTATTTATTCTCAACTACTCAGGCCGAAGGTTCTAAAAATTTCGTTAACTTTCGCACTTGGAATATATTTATTAAAATAATGTTGTACGGGTTTTGAAGTCGGTGGTAAAATCTGAAACCTTGACACGTAGCTGCGTAGCGAGAATAGTTCAAATATACCGATCGCGCTTACTTACCGTGAAGAAAAAGTAAAATAAAATAAAATAAAATAAAATAAAATAAAATAAACAATACCGTTTCGAAGTAAAGAAGAGGATAACAAAAAAAAAAAAAAAAAGAAAACAGCAAATATCTGTAATTTCACTGCGGATTTCGCATCTGCAGTTTTTCATTCCACTGGAGATACTTTGCAGTTATGATAATTTTCTGTCGTACCACAAAGTATACATAAATATAAATAAAATATATATATATATATATGTATAAAACGCACGTGTATTTTACAATTCGCAAGTTAAATACACAGAGTACGAAATTTGTTTAGTAAATTATTACCTATAGGTATAATACGATAGACAATCTGAAAGTTAAATGGCTTTTTCTGATAGTATTTATACTCATATGTATATATATTATACATACATATATGTGTTTACGAAAAGCAAAATTCTTCACGCCGTTGTCAAGTTACTGAAATAAACAAAACTTGCGATACGTGTATGCGATGATAAACATGCTGCAAGCTTATTATACTACGAAAAATACTTACACATTCAATTATGCGTACAGTTTTAACGATCGAATCAGAATAGCGAATGGTTAGAAAATAATTTCGAATCTGACGCTTCGTTATAATTTATTTCTAATTACGAATTTTTCATAAATGAATTAACTTTTTGTAAATTTATTGATCAATTGTTCCTGCGACGATATTTGCAGTATGAACTTTGAAAAAAATTTCAATGTTTTTTATCTCAATTTATCGGTCTTCTATTTACGATGTACGAGTACAAAAAATTATTAACGCTTAACGCACGCTGTAAATCTCTTTATTAAATGCTGCCGGATTTCGAGCCGGAGTTTATATAAAAACAAAAAAATCTGTTTTATTACTTGACTTTCGATCAGTTCCGTCTGAAAAAACTTTATCCACCTATTTAACGATTTAAATAAACATAAAAAAAATTCTGACAGTCAATCCTAGTGCGTATCATCACTCGGTCGCATATACCAATACATTCAACGATTATAATCACTCGTAATAATCGTATAAATTTTCTTTTTGCCTCGCGTAAGATAAGTAATTTCTATATATATATATATATATATAATGTATAATAACGTGTAAAATTATTAAAATACGGATAATATGGAAGAAAGAGTAAAATAGAGACAAAAAGCTTCGGTCTGACACTGTATAATAATAAAAACGTATATTACGTATTATAACGCGCTATACCGGTTTATTTGCTAGTTAATTAATTATGTAACCGAAACATCGTTGCACTCGGTGACGTGTAGGGACATTACAATAATTTACACCTCAAGTATATTGAAAATAAATGCAGCGTATATGATAACAAGCTGAAAGTAAATAATGAATGAACATTTTTACACACCTTTGGTCCGCGTCGGGTTGCGATTCGTGAGAATGTGAAAAAAAAATCTTTATTCAAAAAAGGCGGGGGGGCGGGGGGCAAAAAGAAACGAAGAGAAAATCATCTGCTTGTATTTCCTGCAACAGGTGCGGGTAATAGAATATAACCATTCGTTGTGTTGTTGTTGTTCTTTGTTTTCCGACTTGTTCATTATATATTCCTACATCTCATACATGCAGCCAGTTGCGATTATGTTAAAAGTCAACAATTTTCAGTACAAACACCTCGCGTAACGTGTATAACAAACGTTTCCGTAAAATGACGAACAAATATACAAGAATTGAATATGCCGCAAGGAATTTCCCGGTTGGAAAAGCGTCATTCAATGATAATTTTTGAATTTCATTAACGTGGTGCATCGCCGTGTTTTTTTTTTTTTTTTTTTCTTCGTGCCTGCATTTTTCTTACCCTCCGCGTATCCTCGAACACTCGCCACTTTACAAAAGGGTAGCGAAAATTTTTTCTTCGTTTTCTTATCATTGATAATACATATGAATATCATTTTTCAAAATTTGATGGATTTTATCGAAAGGTAAAAAAAAAAAAAACACACACACGCATCATGTGATACGTGAGATATCGAACGATCGGTTTTGAAGAGAAATTAAATTGCGAAAGTTGTCTTAATTATTTTTTCGATTTAACTCAACGTGATTAAGTTTGTTCTTTTCTTTTTCTTTCACGCGCAGCTCTTCTTCATCCTGAGAAAGAAGAATCAGCACGTGTCCACCCTCCACGTGATTCACCATGGCGTTATGCCATTCTCGGTTTGGATGGGGATGAAGTTTGCACCGGGTGGCCACAGCACGTTCTTTGCCTTACTAAACACCTTCGTTCACATCGTTATGTACTTTTATTACATGGTGGCGGCGATGGGTCCCCAGTATCAGAAATACATATGGTGGAAAAAGTATCTGACAACGATGCAGATGGTGAGTGCGGTTCGATCGAGTACATTGATTAAAATCGAACACGAATACGAATGAGAACGCAGGAAGAAGTCTAAAGATTAATCGTCGATTGATTCGAAGTTTCGTTAATCTTTCTTCGTCGCCTTATGTTTCCCTTTCATATTTGTGGTCAAGTCAGTTTCGTTGAGGCCAAATCTCTCGCGAGCCTTGAATCTGATCAGCATACTTTTACACGGTTTCATTAAAAATCCCACGTCAATGGTCAGATTCAGGGTCTAAACCTTGTGGTGCAAAAGCCTTGCAGAATTTCACAAGAATTTCTATTTTTTGTTTTCTTGTATTTATTAATTTATTCATACTCATTCAGCGTCCTATTTATATACCAAGTTTTGAATTATAACACAGAGTGCCTCCTCTTTTTTTTTTCTTTTCTCTTTTTCTTCGTTTACGTGCGAGATAAAAACTTGTAGAAAATTTAAATTCTCGTAACAACGTTTGACATTATGATTCACATATCTATGTCTCAATGATTGGATCGAGTAAAAAACGTGTATATAATACGAATCTCGTTCGACAATGATAAGATAATGCGATTAATATAACTGCACGGAAATAATCACCTCATTTCCTCTTCACTCACAATAAGATTACAACGATCGCTTCTTCTGGATAAAATACTTGCATTAAAATAATCCAAGCCAAAGATTGATGACATGATCGATAAGAATACCGACACCGATATTGGTATATGGACAGAAAACATTAGAGAAAGAGAGAGACAAAAGTCAAGAGCGGCCCAGAAAGTTATTTTATTTCCTGCTTTTTAAATTCTAAAAATTCTTGCCCTACGTTTTTCTTTTATTTACTCATTCATCTACCCAACATGCAATTGTGGATGAGATAGTGAATACATGAGTAAACATGAGAAGATCTCATATTTGCCCATTCATCTTCCTCTCTTCACCTGTTTAGATTTCATAATTATAAATTTACGAGTCACCTTCTTTGATTGATATTTACATAATAATATACAATACTTTTTTACGATGTCACTACATCATCATCATCATCATCATCATCATTCGTGGCGTAAACGTACTTTCGTTCAGGTTTTATTACCATTTGGATCGTAAATATGGCTCATATCGTAAGAATTGAACAAACACAGAGAGACGATTGCGTGTTGCGTATACATATATGTACATTTCTTTTTTTTTTTTTTGATTCACCCCAGTTGCATAGTTATTATAAGTTTAAATATTCGAACTTGTTATCTTTTTTTTTTTTTTCCATCATCGATAAAATGAGATCATCACACTTATTTTCACTAGAATTTAAAGCGATCCGATTGCGATATCTAATTTGTGACGACATGTGAACGCTGAAAAGTGTACAATGCCTGACTAAATTCTCTCGTTTCATTTCGCAGGTCCAATTTGTGATGATAATGACGCACCAGTTCCAACTTCTGTTTACGGAGTGCGATTACCCGAGGAGTTTCATGATCTGGATCGGTCTCCACGGAGTGTTGTTCCTCGGTTTGTTCTCCGACTTCTACAAGACAAAGTACACACGGGTTAGGTCTGATGTGAAACGAGAAGCAAACTCAGGCGGTTGCATGCCAGTCTTAGAAGACGATACGAAACCTCATCAAAATGGTGTATCGTCGTATGCAACGATTTACAACAAGGAGTACAACAGTTGTTACAGCAATGGAACGAACAATGGATACGTAGCTAATAATAATACGGAGAAAAAAGTGGCCTAAAATCAATCGACGATAAATATTAAAAAAGTAAAAAAAATCACTCGCGTGTGAGAAAAAAAAAAAAAATTAAATAAACAATAATCGAAGAAATAAGTAAACGAACGGGAAAAAAACCAAACAAAGAACAAAAACTTGTGCAATTACTGATCGCAGTTACATGAATATCTGGCGAACCAGTTGCTACGCATTTCTCACTGAAAAAAATTAAACAACAAAAAATATAATGAAATTATATTAAACAAATTACAACCACAACCACCACCACCGCCACCACCGCCACCACAACTACTACTACCACTACCACTACTACTTCTACTATTATGCCGCTACCACTACTTCATCTGCGTGCGACTCGAACTATTAGTTAATAACTGTCATCAATCGCCGCATCGAAAATGAACTTATGACGCGCTATTATATTTCGCTGAATAGAAAATATTTGGGCACACAGTAATAAATAATCTATCGATTATATTAAAGATTATAAATAATTGTAATATATAACGCGTTGTGCTGGTTTTTATATATTTTTCGACGGGCGGGGGGAGGGGGGAGGGGGGAGGGGGGGGGAGATACTTGGGAGAGTGTGTGTTAGTCGCGCAAATTAAATAAAATATATATAATATAAATAAATGATTGATTAATAAGTGAAATAGCAAAAAAAAAGAAAAAAAAAGACACAACAGAATGAAAATATGAGTCGGGGAAAAAAAAACAACGGTATAAATAATATTGATAATGATAATTCGTGTGTTCCGCCTAGACGCTCTACATCTATGGCCTCATATTTCTTCTGCTCCCACAATACGTGTTATATGTTTGGCTATATATACAGTATTCGACAACTAAGTTCGTGTGTTCAAATTCAAATATACGTAACAACGTGCGTGCTTCACTTATTTATCTTTTTGTCTCTTACTGTATATATGCGATGTATATATATGATATATACACACACACACACACACACTACACGGTAAATAATGATTAGCACTATTGTTACAAGTTTCAGATTTAATTAATTCCGGTCCTCTCTATTATTGTTTAGAATTCAATAATTATTTACTGTCGAATACAATTGAGTTATTATTAGTATATTAATACACGTTCGATATCATTCTACAGTATGTTACACAGAAAGACAGAAAGATCTATGACAGATTTTTAATATGCGTTGACTTTGTTGTCATTATTATTTTTGTGTGTGTGTTTTTTTTTGTTTTTTTTTCTCTCTTCCTCCAACAGTCAAGATGATGCACAGAAGAAGAAAACATTTTGAAAATGCAAGTCAGATAACGTTATTTACTTAACGGGCGGACGATCGAAAACTAGTATAAATATAGATTATTATTGTTATTATTATTATTATTATTATTATTATTATTGATACGTTTTATAGGTTAAATGAAATATTTAAAGGTTGCTTGTATTTAGGAAAAAGATGAGTTTCCTCTTATTTTTTTTTTTTTTTAAAGATTATTTTTTCTTCAATTATCTTATTTTTGTTATTATTGTTTGTCTTTTCCTATTTGTGTTCGTGGAATGTGTATTACGTTGTGTATCGCTTCATGTTTTTATTGCCCTGTGTCATTATATTTTGTATATTGCATAGATGAAGTAATAGATTTCAAATACTAATTTCTCATTATTTTTTGAAAAATCTGTTGGCAACCGGATAAATGATCAATCGTTCGATTTCTTACGCAGCGCGTATTTGAAACAATAAAACAAAAAATGGTAAATAGAAAAATGAAAAAAATAAAAACACGACACAATAATATTCGAAAGAATTCTGCTTCTAAATTTTGAAAGTTTCGTGTTCTGATTTTTAGTTCTTCGTGACGTTAATTGGAGCCTGTTTTAATTCGACTTTTCATATTATTATTATTATTATTAATATTATTATACATTAATGTACCTATAACAAAACGTTATGATTAAAGACAAAAAGAAAAGGGGAGGGGGACGAGCAACTAACAATTATTTGAAATTGAAGAAAAGAAAAAACAGAACAAAAATCTCTTGTAAAAAAAAAAAAGTAATCGATACACCGAAGTTCATTAGATATGTAAGGATAAGTAATTAACTAAGTATAAGGATTTTTTTGTTATTAATTTTCTATTAGATAGGGAGTCTATAATTATGTATGAAATTGTTGTTTTTATCGAAACGAAGTGATCTTTGTTTTTGTTTTTGTTTCTTTTTCATTACTTGTTTATACATATCGTTTCTTCAAATTTTTTACCGATGAAACGCGTGTGCAATATTACTCTCTGCACGCGCCGCGATTAAGAGAGATTTGAACCAAGAAAGAAGAAGAAAGGAAAAAAAACGAAATGGAAAGAAGTAACAAAGAGAGGAAAAACAAAAACAAATTTAAAGAAAATGATAAATAATGAATGTAAAGGAGAAATACATACAAAAACAAATACACAAACGTATTCTTCAAATTTAATTTAATCGGCACGCATTGTAAACTTGATTATTAAAAATACCATTTTTCATCTCGCGTAACAATCTGTCGTGTATAAACCTAGCGAATTTGGGCATGAACACGAACACGACTGAACTATTCATAATCCGAAGCCTTACGGAACGGCTAGCGATCATTAGCGATCATTTATTCGCCATGGTAATCTGTAATCTTCTTTCAAACTTCGCAGTTGCTAATCAGGCTCGAAAATCACCGTTCTTACGACGCTACCGATATGCAAAATTAATAACGGCATTATGATCCATGCATAGTTGCATACCTATAATATACTAAACTTTGCTCAAACTAAGAAATGTCATTTTGTCGATGGCAATGAGAACTAATCGACGAAATCTTCGACGTTTTGCTTTAAGTACTGAAATTTCAGTCATTTACCTAATTATTCGAACGAAATGTTCACGCAATTTTGTCCGTAAAACAAATTTCTCGTTTTGTTTGAGACTTGTAAATATACAAGGATCGTATTGTCTCTGTTGAAACGATGCAATTGTTGCGCTTCGAGATGAAGAAAAAAAAAAATGTACATCAAAACAGAGTTCAAATACCATAAGTCTGTGTACCAATGTAGCAGCAGTGCTACACTCACTTGCTTCGAAGCTCAGCTAAGAGGTGAAAAGTAAGCTGAAAAGCCTTGACTTTAAAAAATGAACGTAGGGGGATTTTTCTATACCAAGAAGTTTAATTAAGAAATATTTTCAATTGTTCACAGAATGACGATACTTAATTTTGGAAGCAACTCTCCGTTATCCGTTTATAAACAATATATTATACATAAACCGATGCATTTAATTGTGAAATTGATCGAATTTCACACATTGTACACATGCTTCCATGCGTATTACTAGGTATTGTTTTTCAAGTAGATCATAACAAAACTGGGTGCAAACAAAGTTTGAATTATCTTAAAGCGCTTCTCATTCAACGTGTGACGCCAAGTGCATCAAAGTAAAATCGGCTAATTTATTCAGGCTTGAAGAGTCAAAACTGTAACGGCTTTGTGTCATTATCGATCTTTCCTATTTCCGATCTACCCAAAGTAGCCAAAATTATTTGATATCATTGATTGTAAATCGGTGTGTCCACGTCGATAGTTTGAATAGAGAATGCAAATTCGAAAATTTTAGGTGACTAGAAAAATTAAAGACGAAGCCAGGAATCGAACCTGGTGTCTAGAGATGCTTTACCGGAGACTTTATATATTATTACTCCACTAGACTGTGTGTATTTGTAGAAGTTGAAGGATTCGTCGCAAGAGGCAAAGTTTGAGACAGTGTGTAATCGTTGCTTGTTTGTGACTGTAACTCGTTACACTCCTGTATTAGGCCATTTTATTAGATATTTTGAATGAGCAGCGTCTTGAAAGCAATTTGTTCAACTTTCGAAGCACCCGGAATTCGGAGAGTTTGAATTTTTTCAATAATCAAACCGCCACCACCATTCAAAGTGATATTACACCTAATTGTAATCGTTCTCGTATAATGATTTTCGTTTGAAAGATATCACAAGTCCATGGTCGCGAGGGACCAATAATCGTCTTGAATTCACAAAGAGGGGTAAAAACAACGTACGGAAAGAAAAAAGCTTCCCCGAAAAATAAAATTATTGCTCTAACTTTGAATACTGCAGTCTTATTGTTAGCGAAGACGGAATCTATCCAACGCGCCAGAAGATCTCATCAGTCAGCCATGCGGTGTCTCTTCCTTGTTATATTATAAACATTATAGATAATAAGGTTGAAAGCATTTTGAGGATGACGATTACAAGTTTAGTTCAGTCCTCGACTCTGGTCACACATATATACATATGCATATAAATACTGTCATACCGTTATTTCTAATGCATTCAATTCACATGGAATAGTGATCTAACGATAATATAAATATGTATATGTGTACATAGGTATATTACATATATATATATCTATATATATATTACGATGAACTAAGCGAACACGCACACATCACACACACACACACACTCACACACACACAAACGCCAAGCTGATCTGTTTCCATAAACGCTCTTCTCATTTGTATACATTATACATACAAATAGTTAGTTAAAATAAACATACCTCTTTGTACATACTATTATGACGATAATAATAATAATAATAATAATAATACTATAGTGCTACATTGTTTTATTCTTTAATTTTCAATTTCTTTCACTGTTCTTTTTTTTCTCAGTTTTATCTTTCGTAATATATTACGTATATACATTGTATATTAGGGTGATCCTTATTTAGGATATTGATGAATTTCTTCCGGCTCACCCCCGAAATCGACTTCAAATAATTGCCAAACAATTGCCTGATCTATTCAGATACTTGTGTCAATTCTAACCCGTGCCTGTAAGAGGGTGAATTTCGGCCAGATTCTCAGTATATGTTTTATTGTAAGAGTAATAATGTTATAAAAAAAAATTCGTAACTGCGAGACTTTGGTGAATACACGTGTATTTTCAATAGGGAAATTTATCGTCTTATTGGGAAGGGTTAGAGTTGAGATGAAAATCTGAAAAAATGAGGGAATTGTTTTTGAATTATTTGAAGTTAACTTGGGGCGTGAGCTGGTAAAAATTCGCCAACACCCTAAACAAGAATCACCTTAATATACAGGATATATATATATATATGTATAAATTAATATAATTTAAATTAAAAATAAATTTTTTTTATAAATACCAAGTACAGAATGACAATTTATTATTGTTATTATTATGTGCATATACCTGTGTGTAATGTATGAGTGACACGATGGAAGCGACTTATAAAAATTATAATGATAATAATAATAATAAATACTAGCGTTTTCATGTACGTACCTATTATATGCTTAATATTGTATATACGTATAATATTAATGTATATACGCATATATTATATGTATAGATATAATATTATATATATTTGCATATATTAAAAACTCTGCAATCTAATCATTGATTCTCATTATATTTTTGTACATAATTGGGGAGAATTATACAAGAGAAATTTAAATAAATAAAATAAAATTCATAACCTATAATAAAATATCGGTGAAAAGCATTATTATACGAACCTCAAGATTTCGCGCAATCTAAGAAAGGGTTTTCTTTCTTTTGGATCGTTCGATACACGAGAAAAAAGCAAAACCTGTTCTGGGAAAATACTGATTGATAGAAAATATCGGTTTTTTTTTTTTTTTTTCATTCAAAACGTCCCATCAACCGCTTATGGTTATCAGCGACATAAAAGGCATGTATACGTATAGTGCTTATTTATGTATATATAAAGACGTTTTTACATGGTGATAAAATATTATAGATATAATATTATTCTTATATTACGGATAAAAGCTGTAAATAGGAAAAGAAAAAAATATCTATCACAGAATTGAGAGAGAATGAAAAAACTTAGAGCCATGTAGTTTAGAGAGTATAATAATTTTTCATACTTAATTCCACGAGGCCAATTGGCTTACTATATAATTCATAATAATGAATTAATAACGTTCCAATTATCCATCTGAACTTAATTTTAATATGAAATTAAAATTCTCGGTATTCTTCACGAAAACGAAATTCCGCTCGTATAATTGACTGTGAATGACGTTTATAATTATAAAACGATATTCTTGTTTGCATGTGCGCAGAATTGAGAAAGTACAACTCTAGATTTTTAATTTTTGGAATGTACTTTGTGCGAGACAGTTTCGTATCTCTTGATTTAATGTAAAAATAACATTCAACGTATGCCAGAGACAAATTGTTTAATGGCTGTGGTGATAATTTTGATTGCAATTTTTTTTTCTTCTCATTAGTAGTCTTCGGAACGCTGATTGTGAATCAAACAATGATGCCAACCTTTTGAAAAATGAAAATCTTTCCTTCGGTTTTAGAAATATCATAGCATCTTAAAACGCTGTAGAAGAATTAAAGAGAACACAATCACCTCGTCAAATTCAATAGTCCAAGAAGATGAAAGATGGGCATTTTTTGCACCCCCTAGAGAACAATTTTAAAATCAATCCTATAGTTGTAGAATCGGAAAGTGAATTATCTTGTTGGAAAATTCTTGATCGAAATGAACGCCTGCGTCGAAGGTTGAATTAGATGATTATAACGGAAAGAAAAAGGTTGACGCCATCATCGACGGTCACATTCCATTATCGCGTCAATAGTGCTTTTTGGATCACAGAGAAGGGGATCCATGGCCAACGACTTGAACGGAAAATTTTTCCAAACATTTCTGTATCACGTATCGCAATCGATAAAAATGAAGGACTATAATCAACGATCACGATCACATCATTTACTATGAAACGATGCGGTGTGTATGTATGTATAGAAAGATCGTTCGTACATTCGTTATTAGTACGTAACGATATTTATTCACAATACCAGTGCAAGAAACTAAAACGCCTTTTTCCCGCAATTGTGAAGCATGACGTTACTAAGTAATGATTTAACGACCTCCAACCTCGTGTTACACGGCTCAATGACGCGGGTTGAACGACTCGTTGATAAACTTGCGACACGGCAGAAACATTTCAATTTTCAATATCACATCCTTGATTAGTATGTATGTTAACTGTTGAATATACACTTATACAATTGCAGGCTTTTGTATTGCGCGTAATACAGTCGTTGAACTTTGAGACTTTTCAGTTAATCGGTATTCGACTATTCAATCAAAAGAAAAAATACCTCGTCTTTATACGTCTATGCATGATTCGGGAATAATTTTCCGCTTGAAACCGTCTCTGATAATTTCCCGATAATTAATGACTACTTATTTGAAAGAGAAGGTGAACGAAGTAGTTCGTGAGATGCTTTAAAAACCATGGAAGGTTCGGTTAAAAGAGAGGTGTGTATAACGGATACCAAGACTGCATATGCCAGTCTGGCAATTATACATGTCGCGTCAACAATGACGCATGTTTTTTTTATTGTAATACAGGTATAAGCCTGTGGCTACAATTTTAAACGATTGCCAAAATAATATACACGTGCAACGTTGGCAATACCGGGGATAATAATATACAGATAAATGTGACTAACGATCTGGTGAAAAAAAGAACATCGCCAAATTAATAAGAAAGAAAATTATTTTATCGACAATCGATAAAATTATCTACCTTATTATCTATCTTATTATCTACCGGACAAAATGAGTTGTCAAAATTTATATATGTGCAATACATAACATTATGTCTATATATTTGTTACTTATTTCAATAATATTGTGGTACACAACTCACGTTTTATACGTAGGTAGTATAATTTATGGTGTACGTAAATTCCCCAGAAGGTCGTACAGTGGGCTTGATCCGAAAGCTATGATATTATTAATAATAGATAGATAAAAACGTGAATCGCGATTAAAAATCAATATACGCATACGGTGGAGAAAAAAGGTACTAAAATATAAAAAACACACTACTACCGTTCAACCTTCACTTCTTACTGTGAATGCCTTTGGTATCATGACATGCTGCACGCAAACTAGCGAAAATTGATCGGCGGAGCAACGAAAATCTTGCACAATTTGATCAATTTCAAGAAGAGTATACGTATAGAAAGTGTGAAAATGTTTGATCGACCAATACCCAATTTCCTTGAACAGTACATAGGGAAACCAGGTTAGTAAAGAGCGCCGAGGAAAATTTTTAGTTCCGGTTACCGCTCAGTCCTTGATTATTTTCATTTTTTACCACAATCGAAAAATATAGTACTAGGTAGAAAATGAAAATCAGTTTTCCAGCTGTTACCGGAAAGTCCAGTATCCGTTACTATTTTTTCACATTACTATCACTGTTGCTATATTTCCTTGCAACTGTTGCGAAAATTTAACGCTTGTGCAACGATAAATTGACGTTAAAGCCTTGTTTAACTAAAAAAGTAGAGTAAACCTCAGAAACTGATTTTGCGTTGCGATAACCAAAAAAGTATCGACGATAGCGCAAAATGGTTCGGCGTACCTCGTTTTTCGTAATTCCACCAATATTCAAACAACTTCTTTAACGATACCTGTTTTATCGAATATTTCTAGTTGTCGTAACAAATGAAATTTTTCTCGGTGTGGCTGCAAAAGGAAAAACCAAAAAAAAAATCTTAACAAAAACCTACGTCGATAGGAATTTCACGAACAGTGACCAAGTCTGCGAATCGGTCTCAAAAATCCCGAAATCAAATGATATCCGGGGCGGGAAAAAAAAACGTTTTCAAAATATTGTAGCCGGGTATACCTGATACTTAATTACAACAACATCGTTCCGTTTTAAGACGAAACCGTCGAGGGTTGGCCTGGCCTCCATAATCCGTCGATTGTCGTGCTCTTGTACCTCGGTTACGGCCTTATTCTCAGCTACGGCAAGCGCCGAATGAAGAGCGCATCGCCGTTCGGTCTCAGGGGTATTTTGGTGTGCTACAACCTAGTGCAGATCACCATGAACGCCTACATCCTCGCCGAAGTTCTCGCCTGCGTCTCGACCGGGATGTTCAGCCCTTTTTGCGGCCGGTCGCAAAGGCTGGAACCCACGAAAACGAGGGTGAGTTGGCACTTTGTGTTTTATTTTTTTATTTTATTTTTATTTCGGGAAGTACGCGGGAAATCGTTCGAAATAACGAGCATAGAGATCTTCGCGAGGTTGTTTGGACTAAAATCGATTATTTTTATTCATTTTATTACCAGACATCCAGAGATTCGATACTCGTTACCGGTATCTACTATATTCGTAAATTACACTGAAAGAAATTTTTATTTCCGGTTACCGCTCAGTCTCAACTATTTTCATTGTTTACCATAATCGACAAATATAGTTCTAGGTAGAAAATGAAAATGAACTTTGTAGCTTTCACCGGAAAGTCTAGTATCCGTTACTATTCTTTCTCATTGCGATCACTGTTATTATATTTTCTTGCAACTGTTGCGAAAATTTAACGCTTGTGCAACGATAAATTGACGTTAAAGCCTTATTTATCTAAAAAAGTTGAGTAAACCAAAGAAACTGTATTTGCATTGCAATAACCAAAAAAGGATCGACGATAGCGCAAAATGGTTCGGCGTACCGCGTTTTTCGTAATTCCAACAACATTCAAACAGTTTTTTTTAAAAATTCCTGTTTTAAAGAATTATTCTAGTTACTATAACAAATGAAATTTTTCTCAGTGTACAAAGTGGACGATCTCTTTACATTTTGATGAATACTCAATATCACGTGGTCGAATATCTTGCAATGAAATTAGTAAAAGATATCGATCCGTTTGACCAACCAACCCTCCATGAGGTCATCCTGTGCATCGCTTTTGACTTCAAACTTACGTAAACTTTATCCGTCATCGTTATACTGCATGTAATGGCGGAGGGTTAATCGTGACTTTCAATGCCCCGGGTAGTGATTAGTGCAAGGACTCCATTATAACTCCGTTCAATGTCAATGAATTATAATTACATTGGCCGGTAATCATCGACAATCTATGTACACACGTCCATGCGTTATACGCCTGTTTGCGGCATAAACGAACTCTGACGAAAACCTTCAAGCTCTCGAAGGTAACGGAGAATAATTAATGAATCATCATCATCATCATGAATTTACTCGATGCTAATCGCTGATTCAGGGTGATCCGTTAAATTCTTATCTATACCGTATAGACCGTGATTAGGTTCGTTAAACGATCGGTTGTGTATTTTTTGTCTTTCTTTCCCGCTTTGTTCGTTAATTTTTTCTGTTGTTTTTTTCTTTATTTTTTTTTTTTTTGTTCTAGCATCGATTTTTTGCGACCGGCTAAATTGACGCACAAATGTGCCGAATTGAAAAACGAGGCTAATGGCTCGAGTTTCATACGCCAGTATATAGTTACCTGTCTAATTGTAAGTGCCCGTAACTATATACCTATACGTATTAAAATCTTGGCGTAAAGAGTTTATGATCCAATTCACGGCTACCGATCCTTGCCCTTGGCCATTTGCTATATTATTGACGTTCGATTTATCGCTGTTTCGCGGTTCTGCAACATTTATCTTTGCCTGTATTATAGATGACGGATAAACGGTACAGCAGGCTTGTTTTGCCTGAAGGTAGATTGGACATATACATCGACGCATACAGGTGTAAGATAAGTGCGCAGTGGTATAACAACGAGAAAAAAATTACTCAAAATTGAAGTAGACATTCTTCCTCGTGTCAAGAGGAAACGAATGTTGGATGGATAAATTTGCGCGGAATAAAAAAGGAAATCGATGTTCGGGATATGATTACCGGCAATAAGTAATAGCAGCTGATGTAATGGAGTACGACGACTTCTACGTCGTGGCATTAACTCGATACTACATCCTAATGTTTGAATAAATTTCACTACCGCTTTTGATTTATCGACGGTGATTTTTATCCTCGCTTTTTGCCGCTTGCAGAAGTCACTGATACGCTATATGTGTAATGTATCTAATATACGAATAAGCAATTCGCCAAAAACCAAATTGCAGTAAGTCCGTTAACGTGATGCACGATATTTGATCCGGGGATCGAGTTTACTTGAGTAGATCGATGAGCGAACAACTTTTGAGCCGTTACTTTTAATCGATTTTAGTATTTTGAGATCCAATTGATATATTCGTAGGCTGGGCCAATTTTTTTAAACTTTCAAAAATAAAACGTTGGTAATGAAATTTTAAGTGAAAGCTTGGATACCTATGTTTTATTTAAAATCGCTTCGAAACGATGATAACGACAGATTTTGTTGATTATAATTAATATCGATGCGAGTTTCTGTGATTGAATACTTAATCATGATTTCTGAAGAAAGTCACGCAACGGGATTCTAGCAAAAAATCTTCCGAATAAAATGAGCCAATGAATAAAACTACAAATCCAACATAATCTGCTAAGTTTTTAATAATATTAAAGAGATTTAAATTTAAACATCAATATTTGAGTTGTCGTTCTTTGTTTCAATACTATTCGTTGTTATGTTTTCAGACTTGGAGATTGTCGTAGCTCGTAAATACGTAAATTTGGTAAAAACTCGATGTGCAAGTATCTCGCAGTAAAATAAATAAAAAGGGTCGATTTTTATCCCATCTATCTCTTTAATTGATATATTATACGCTATCTTAGAAGGTTAATGACGATTCGGAACAAATAGATCGATTTAATAAAAACCAAGTATTTGCAGCGATGACGTTCCATACCAAAATTATACCGCCATCGTTGTATGAAATATAATTAAAAGGAAAACGTCACACTTTGTATATAATGGCGATATAAAATACCTGCACTTTTAGACAGTCTAGCCATGCGATTTTGAGTCACACATTATTGTGCTGCGTTAACTTTTATTACAAGTTGGTATTTTATGATCTTTGGGATCGTTGATAACGAATCTGAAACCAAATTTCAAAACTTTAAGATGGTGGATCCAATATGGTGGTCGAAAATTTCAACTTTGATGGAATACGGTCAAAAAAACTATGCAAAATCCGATTTCAGATTCGTAATCAGGAATCCCAAGAACTTATAATTCATTTAAAACATGATATATACGTGTAGAGGGGTAACTTTCTCAGAAATGACTTGTTCCTTCAATTTTCCCAATATTTTTCAATCAATTTGTTTCTAATAATAATAATTTACAAACCTATTAGTATGCTACCAGAAATAGCAAAAAACCGCAAAGAAATATGTTGAAAAGTTCTCTAGCCATAAAAAAGCGGATATAAATTAAATGGTAAGAATACTCCTACCACTATGACTGAATGGTTTAAATCATTTTCAACATACACGCACACATATGAAACCGTAAATTCAATTAATTACCATTATTCCCCGATTGGTTATTCCTGAAATATCAACGAGTCGCAAATTATCACGTGCTCGTACCAAGGATGATCGTAATGCCTGTACGTCTTAAAACGCATTCGAATCTCATCAATTCCGACGCCGAGTCCGGGATACAAACATATTGACACGTCACGTATTTAAAATTCAAGAATTTCACGTAATGTATGAAAAATATGTCACGAAATGCGTCAAACGACAGCGTATAATTAAATAAATCTAAAACCGTGAAGGCACGATGATCTTGCGCGATATCCGCTGTGTCATGTGTGTAACGAAATTATATCACGTACACGCGTGACATAAATAACTATGTATGTAAAAGTCATGTCGTATTCGAGATTTGAAAAAAAATATACAATAAACATAAAAAATATTTGTTTCGTTACAGCTTGCGAGAGCGGTCTGGCTTTTTTATCTCAACAAAATGATCGACCTGATGGACACGGTGTTTTTCGTACTGCGAAAAAAAAACGAGCAGATAACGTTCCTCCACGTCTATCACCACTTGGCGATGCTGATGGCTTGGTACCTCGGGACGCTCTACACACCCGGAGGCCAAGGTACCGTACACTTGGTAACAATGAATCTGAGACAACTAATTTTTTACACTAGACAGTTATGTTGGCAACGCCGAGAAACCTGCAGCGCCACAGTCGGCCGAGCGCGAAACTAACTCAATCTCGATAAACGTAACGTAACCCGTGACCGTCGAATCTAACCTTAGAATACCGCGGGGAGCGCGGGGATAATGACTTGTTGGATTGACACGTCAATTCTAAGGTTAGATTCGACGGTCATGGGTCATGTTACGTTTATTGAGATTGCGTTTGTTTCGCGCTCGGCAGACTGTGGCGCTATAGGTTAATGTGTGTTGCCAACATAACTGTCTAGTGGAAAAAATTAGCCGTCTCAGATTCATTGTCCCCAAGTGTACTACCTGCGATGTTTGGTCCTGCAATTCAAATCTGCGCGTTTCCTTTTGATGCGTATTTTTTTTTTCTGCTTTGCTTTTTGTTCGTTTGTTTGATTTGGTAAAAAAAAGCGGTATTCGCGAACCGTGAACCTGCGACGTATAATCACCGCTCCGCGGTGCTTACAGACATTATACATGGGTCTGCAAACAAATTGACGGAATGTAAAACACGTGTAGCAATATCGCCACTCTTGCAACGACGTAGCTCTCTTCAATCTCACCACGAAATCCATTCGGCCGAAAACCGAATTTAACCCGGGCAGCGGTTGATTGATGGAAAGAATAACGCCGAATACGCGAAACTCGCACGTCAGTCTTGGCTAATTATAATTATAATAGCCGATTTTGTACACAGCTTGGCCAAGCGTCGCCATCAACGCCGGAATACACGTCATGATGTACCTTTACTACCTGATCTCGGCCCTCGGGTCATCGTACCGCAAATACTTATGGTGGAAAAAATACTTGACACAAATTCAACTGGTGAGATTATTTATGTTTGAGCCATATCTACGTATGTACAGGAATCATTCGGTGAATCGTAAGCTTACAATTAATCGAATGGCTGTCATTGCTATAATTTGAAAACTATATATAGGATATGGGTATATAAAATATGTTTATAACTTCCCGGATAAGGTTATAAGTGATGAGTTCCGTTACATGCAGCTCTGATCATTTTCAGGGACATTCCGTGTGAGAAAAATACTTCACGTACAATAACAGACTCGTGATGGAAGTAGAATAATATTTAAAAAAAAAAAAATTTAATTACGATATTAAAAAATACTGATTATAGGATCCGAACGACCTTTTTGAAACGTGATTATTATCGGAATATCATTCCTCTTGTCTCATAGTGTGTATAAAGTATACATCCGTATAATTCTAATGTTAAAGAGATCTTAAGTATTCTGACAATTCAATTATACACTCGATACACATTTGAAGAAAGAATTTGTTTTTATACAATTCTGCAGCCCTTCGATTTTAAATTTCCAACAAGTTCGTTAAAATCAATTCCTCTAATGAGCTGGTGATAAAAATCAATTGTTAAATACCGGTGATGAACTTCTCGAAAATATCACAGCCGATGTAACGAGTGTCATTAAATTACTGGGTAAATTTCAAGAAATTTACGGCGATTGAGTCGAAGTTATGACACTTTCAAACTACACTGTGTGTAATTATGATTGGGGAGGAGCTTCTTCGGCTGTGGCATAACAAGTTTTTGAATTGGATTTACTAGCAAACGACCTCCCTAAGATTTATGAAACTTTATCATCAACCTCTTCTTATCAGAAATATTCAACGACTGTTTTTTTCTTTTGAAAATCTTACGATCAGCATTGTCTTGAGGGAAGGTGGAGTGAAATCTTCGTAAAACGTTGAGTTAAAAAAATATCTCGGATCTCTAGTTTTTTAATCCACTTCGGTTTTCATTTAATTTTCACTGTGTTATAGGTACAGTTTATCGTCGTTGGTTCCCAAGTCGCTTATCTTCTCTACAGAGGCTGCGCAAGACCGAGATGGCTTGCTCACGTTGCGTTTTTCTACAACCTCACCCTGATCGTCCTGTTTCTGGGCTTCTACCGGCAGGCCTACGGCAAATCCAACCGGAAACGCATCATGGGCGGGAATCATTCGAAGGCCCGAGAATCGGACGCCAAATGGATCGTTAGGCAGGACGAAGGCAAAAAACGATCGTGATCGAGGTTCCAGGAACACGGCGATCGGGACACGGTTTCGGTTATTTTCCCAGATCGATTACGTATCACGCAACCAATGATCAGTCGAGTCATCAGGGCCGATTGACGGTTGTTCGAAATCGATTTGGAGAGGAAATAAAAAGCGGCAACTTAATTACCGCTGGGAATTTTTAATCTCACGGTTGTACGTATAACCGGATACTTACAGTATAATCCTGGTTTATGAACTTAAAACGATGTGGCTATGAATTTTCAGAGTTTTCGATTTGTTTGTGCAAAATTATGTCTCTCAAAGGTCATCCAGCCGGATCATGACGAAGTTGTGAAAGCAAGATGTGTTCTGTCTGAAACAGCTCCTGCAACTTGAGCTCATCGTGATGTTTGTATGTATCAGCAAACTATCGTTGCAAACACTCGTCTCCGTATCGTCAACATAACCATATTTGAGATTTCAGCACGAGTTGTTGTCGTTTTTTTTTTTTTTTTTTTTTTTCTTATGTCAAGTCCAATTCTATCGCGAAGTATGATATTATAAAAAATTATAATTTATGTCACAAACAAAATAACCAAATTGATAATTTACGCAGTAAAAATAAGAAAAAAAAAAATAATCAAAGAAACTGGCGGAATTCCCGGACACAGTACCTACACGTGTAAACAATTAATGCAAAAAAGCAAAATAAGAAGTTATCCTGATTATAATTGTACATATATCGTCACGCTAAATTCCATTCGCGAACTTGGTTTCGTGTTGATTCAGTGACTTAAGATGTTACATTAATATAATATCCTGCGTTCAATAATCCATGACCAATATATAAGGTGACGGACTCGTAGTTATTGCGTACTGTTATCATCACGTAGAAATCCAGGTATAACTCAACGCGTAACTGAAGCGTTATCTTATCGCATCGTGTAATGAAGCATATGATTTTTACGCCATCGATAACGTGTTATCTGTATTGTATATATTAATTCATTTCGTAGTACATGAAATATACAATGTAGGTGTATACAAAAATGCTATACGTTGTCATTAAAATTGAGAAGGGTTTGAATTTTGTATATTTTACTGCCCAAATAAAAACTCCTCAAATTCAAGAGCAAATAATATCGATAGTGTGATCGATATATAACTTCATTCGTAGATATAATATGTGGAAGTAGTGACCAATTCAAACCTTGCTTCAGACGATCAATTTGTATGATAATATAAGAGTCGGGTGAAGATTTCTTTTAACTTTCCACTTTTCACGCAACAAGGATTATTCTCCACTCGATCGACGCATACTAGACTGGAGCAGTTTTTACAAACATTTGTTCATTGGTATTGCTGACTTTGATGTCATTTTATCTCCGATTTTATGATGTGGTTTTACCGTTGAATTTCGCCGAGAATACAGGATGTGATGTTTCGAAATCGGGTTTAGATTAAATACAGTGTTAAAATGAATGCAGCGATAAAAAAAAAAAACAGACAAATAGCAAAAAAGGTCAAAATACTTAATTTGTGTGGTTGGGTCTTTGTTTCGGGATGCGGTCGGATAGCTAAATCTCAGTCCGCATTAAATATTGTAGACAGGCTAAACCAGTTTTTAATACGTAGAATTTTTAATAATGGATATGGCTATGTTTTACATACAATCATTTCAATATAGTATGAAATATCTTTACAGCATGCAAACGCTGAAACTCGAGGAGAATCGTCATCCAAGCTTGTTCAATAAATTTTATTCTTATCTGATATTTCACGTTTTTTCTCCGCTTCTTAACTAGTTTGTTAAGTTCATATTTATTTTCGTAAATTATCCAAAGCAGCAATTATAAACGGATTTGAATTCGATGGTATCGCGTAAAACATGTATACCTATGTTCGAAGCCATATATGTACCCATAATGGTTTGATTATTATACGATAAACAGAAGATCAAGATACATTTGCCATATGTGCATATTTAATAAGCTGAACAAAATACATGTAATATAATAGAATGAAGATTTCTCTATCAATGGTCCAGATAATTTTCGAATAACGTAATCTTGTTTCACAATATTTATACATCATTATAATCTTTCTTCAAACATATATAAAATGCAGCCAATGGCTCCTTTTGCAAAAAAGTAAAACAAAACGATCCAAATTCTTTACATCATGTTGTAGAGATGGAGTTTCGACGGGGTTTCTTTTCTTCATTGGCTTGTTTGTTCTGATCTTGAATAAATTTTGAAATTTCGAATCCAGACATGCAATTATCAGGATTGATTTGCATGTCGCATAATAACGTATCTTCCACATGTCTCATAGCAGAAGATGCGTGTGCAAAATTTTCCCATCCCAACGCTGAACACTTCGCGGACTAGTGACCAATGCGAAATCGAAACTGGGTCATATTTCAAAGAGATCTTCGTGTCGAATACCTGGTAATTACATAGTAACGCCACATTACAAACATACCGCAATTCCGGTTGCGGGAACTTGCACCGCAGTCGCTTGGTGCGATTCATCGTCAGTATGTGTGAGTAAGGCTCGTAAATCCCGGTTACATCTATACGTTCTCGACATGAATGAAACGGAGAGTGTAAAGTTCGCATAATTGTAGAGCATGTTACTGTGCATCATCAGTTATTCAGTTGAAAATTATCGGTGTGTACTGCTAAGTATTCGCAAAAGTATAATGCACATACCTACATGTAAGGAAGTGTTATACAATTAAATCAATGAAGGATACACATGACCTTGGACCTATAAATCACAACTGACTACATCATCGTTTAATGTTCCTTGTAAGTTTGCCACAACTACGGCGTGTTCGGGGTATTTGAGTGAAATTAAGAATTATGAGTATAATACGTTCGCTTGACGTCAAATTTCAGTTCATACGTTATAACGTCACGAATAAACAATCGGTAAATTGATAGTTTGACTCTTCGGCTGCTGAAAATCGTTAAAGACTTGGCCAACACTGGACCTACAGCACATTAACACACACGTCTGTTAACAATCGTCGTTGAACACATCGTATAGAATCATCTGTAAAACATGTTACTCAGCTGCTGAAATAAACAATGGATGATAATAAAATTGAGATAAACGATAATCGCGTGCAGGGGCGATCAGTGGCTGTTTGAGGCGGAGGCATTACCGTAATTGTCGTCGTAAAGCGAAGTCAAAACAACCATCAACGGAACGACTGAAAACAACAGGTTGTTCGGATAGAGGAACGAGTGAAATTGGACTGTCGAAGTAAACACGGTTCAAGGTGGTAAATTTATTCGACATTCGTATCTACGATAGAAAAACTAGTTCGACATGGGACGGTAAACAAAAACAGACGGAATCCGTTCGAGACTGGAGTAATTATACCTAATTGGCGAGTTCGGTGAGGACGCAGAGGATCATAGAAGCGGCGGTTTTCGATCCGTTGCAGACGGTGATGTAACGCGTGTGTAGGTCGGTGCAGGGGCGAATGACTGATATTTGACGACGCGCAGATTCCGCGTTGTGCGAAACACGTGCGACGAACGAGTAACGTCTTATTATACATATACCGTCACCGTCAGGGAACCATGAGCGTCGAAGGGAAGCCGACGACTGCATACTGCCCTCAACTCGGTAAGTATGCGTACGTTATACTATTTTTAACCGAATCGCTTCGTTTGAAATCCGGCTCTGTTCTCTCTCCTTCGGCATCGGTGTAATAAATAGAATGAAGGTACACATCTATGGAAGAGCGTTGCATGCCGGTCCATCGTAGCTGATCCCCCGTGTAACCCACATTTAAGAGGATGCTATAACGCGTCTTTACCGACAGAGTAAAATGTCCCTGTTTTTCAGTATTATCAAAGCCCTTATGCGTATTATGCAACCCGCCGAAGTTTATTCACCATTATTTTGAAAAAATCTCGACGTTTTGTACTACAACTTTTACGGCATAAAACATTAAACGCAAATTATGGATTTTGGTACGCTGTATAGTGTGCTTGTCGAATATGCCGTTGTGTTTAGACGGAATTCTGAAACAATTGCAATGTATTTCTGTATACACCCAAGGAGGTGGATTCTGACTGATTCACGGCCATTTGTGTCGTCTACTATGGAGGTTTATTATATAGTCAGTGTACCTAAAGGTAGTGGATGAATTCCGTGAATTTATATCTCGACAATCAATCATTCGACGGCCATTAGACTTTGTTTTATTTAAATGTAAGTAAATCAAGCATGAAGCTTGAATAAATGAATTACATACATATTTTTTCTATTTTAATCGATTTATGGGAAGCATTGTGGATGACAGTAACATGAACCCTTTCGCTCTGTGGCATGTTTCACAACGCCTAGGATATGTCCTTGATCTACATACCTCTGGCTGAAACCATGGTGTAAGTACACCTATATAAGGTGTGTTCTTGCGCATCCACTGTTACTTCCGCCATTGTGAATGTGCCGCCACATGACGTCATTTGCGTTTAACTGTAATTGTCATGACGTCACGTGTAGGGGGGGGGGGGGGGGGAGGGGGGCGGTATTACGTGACTTTGCTACTCTGCTTCTCCGTTTAAAGCACACCTTATATACTTAACAACATGGCTTATTGTAAAACAAATCCCAATCGAATCGAACAATCGGTCACCGAGCTATAAACTCCCAAACTTCGCCCAATCAGCCATCTATCCGTCTATACTCTATCGACTAGACGGTAGCAGACGACACCAGTGGCCTTGAAGCGTTCAGAATCCACATCCTCTGGTCTACACACCTTCCGTATTCTTTGCTCTGGTACAACGAACGAAAGCCGGGCACCGGTCGCCGCCGACCAACCAACGCGTCGCGTTGCGTTGGTACAACCAACCCAACCTAACACATAACCTAACCTAACCTACGCCCGACACGCGTCCCGGTCGTCACGCGTCTCCCGCTGCCTTCGCCCACACCCCGAGCTCTGACGTTCCTCGGGATTCAAGCCACGCCGCAACAAGTCGCGACCGCCAGTTTGCTCCTTTCGGTAAGTGACCCCTTACATCAGCAGACCGAATCTTCGTCCACCCCTCATCCCCCCTTTTTTCGCAGTAGCGCTTTTGATTTTACTCGCTTTCGCTTCGCCTTGGCTTGTTCACCGGTATCGGTCGGGTTAACGCAGGCGGTCTCGTGCAGCCAGACGTGCGCCGCTGCAATCTAATTGCCGATCATCAGGTGCAGAGCCAGGATTCTTTTATCTTTTATTCTCTTTCACCTTGGCCATGCGTTTTTCAAGTTATACCCTAGAACACACTTCCTGAAATCAATAGCGATGAGAATTTTTACTTCAAATCATTTATTCATTCTATCTAATGAGACTCGATAGATATATTGATCACCTGTCACGGTTTTTTTTCGCTTCAAGTTCTTTCTGACAGATCTAAACTCACTTGTCTATTAAATACCACGCACTTATCTGTAGGTAGAAAGGAAGTTTCATTGAACTCGTGTTTTGGCCACAAGGTTCGCCTTCGGGTGAATATGCCAGTTCAAGATCAGCATAAATTCATAATAGCGTTCGTGTAAATAATGATAATTGATCGAAATAATTTAGCGAAATATCGTTTTAATGTGTGAGACACTATTTAGACGGATTGACTACCATCAATACTCTATTTTTAATGATTTGGCTGTTTTGAAGCGTTTGCGGCAAAGCTTCGCCGTTGGATATTATTCCAAAATTTTGATCTCTCAAGTTTTTGGCATCTGTTTTATTTTCTTACGTTACATGCCACTTGGAAGAGAATAATTTACACGAATTTATCTGAATCTGTACAAAAACTTGTGTCGCATGTCTGTCCGACTATATCCACCAGTTGCGTTAAACAAATGAAATCAAGAAGCCGGTGATTCACTCGGGCTAATTGCAGACGGCGGTGATTTTCCCAAATGTTATTCATTCATTCGCGTCAAACATTTCTTCACGTTGCACTTACGATTTTCGAAGAATTGGGTTCATTTCCACCTTACCTATTGTTTCCCAACAGATTTTTTCCTCATTTCGAATAGTTGAAACTTGTTTTTCTCGCACGAAAGCGGGCAAGCTCCTCCGTCAGTAATGTGTAATCAGAATTCTGAGAAAAACAACAAACAAAAGAAAAGGCCCGTAAAACGTTTTTAGGGCTTACATTTCATGATATAGAAAGAGAGCATAAGAAGGAAGAAAGTTTATTTTGTTTCTTGTCTGTTTTTTTTTTTTTTTCTCTGTTCTATCTTTCCCTCTTAGAAAACTTATTCAACTTTTGCCAAGTATTTAATAATTATTATTACAGGTGTATCTGAAAGAATTGCGAAGACCGCATTCCGCCAAACTTGATCATCCTCGCCGTATAACGTAGACCTAATGTAGACCCACAGCCGCGAAACTGGCGCTTATACCAAAACAGATCTATCGATCCGTATAAACGATTGTAATCGCATTATCTCAGGGATAAACTTCGTAAACATTACAACGTATCGTATAATTTTTTTTACACATCCTGTGATCATATTTACAATATCGTGAACTACGAGAATTGATTACAACATATTCCTTTCTTAGATCGACAAATACGATTAATATTTAGACCGTTTTTCAATTCAAAAATTAATTCTCCGTGCATTTCGAATAAGAAGAGAAAACAAAAAAAAAAAAACTCATTCCTCTTTAATATACAGGTTGTCGAGATACGCATCGCGTATCTACTGATTAGTTACACACCTATACCAAGCACAATGGGTAGGTACGAGACGCTTCTTAGACGGACAGGCATACATACCTCGAAAATACTTAACGAATTTATGACTCATCCGATTGTAAATTTCAAACACGGGTATCTCCCCGTTTTAGCACGTGGTACCGAGTTATCTGCACACGTTTTCAGTCGTAGTTGAACGCGTTACCATGTGGTTACAGTGTATGCTTTTAAAAATTTTTACCAGGTGTACATAGAGATATTTTTTTAATCATATGTATATATCTATGTATATGTATGTACCTATACATTTGTGGCAAAGTTTTTCACCCGGTATTTGCTCCGCCTGGATTCCGATTCAGTCAGTCGTTGATCTCTGGTCGCTTAGGACAGTAATATATAATAGTGTAGTTAACGTAATATACAATATTGCAGTGGAAATTATAGGTGAAACACAGACGTTTATGACGGTGCAAGAGATTGTGTTACGAATTTTATAAATATAAATATGTGTTATTGCATACGCATGTGTGAACGCATATTTTTAACGAGTATTGAACAGCTGCTGTGAACACGTGAGGCTTATTATACTGATTAGAACGATTATCAATTGAATCAATAGATTATTCGGATACGTGTAGGGGGATTTAATGACGAATTTTACCGGTTAAATTGACTGCTGCGCCGTCAGTCGGAGGACAAATATTTCATATAAAATCGTAAATTAATAACGTTATCTCGTTATATTTTTTACGAAATTCCTAAGCTGATTTTCATGCATTATATCGATAATACGATGAAATAGACCCGGTGATATGCATCCGGGAGAATTTTTTTCTTCTTTAAATAATATATTGAAAGGTCTAAGAATTAATCGGTATCTTCGCTTAAAAATTTATTCTATATCTTTTGTTCTAAGGTATAGAAAAAAAATATTGCCTATAACAGCAGACGCGTGTATTATTAGAAGAGAAATATTTCGTCGGACGGCCCTTACATTTTTTCCCATCTCGACAGAATTACTTGTACAATATATCACACACAGTTAATATATGCCTGATTTATGCAAAAAAAAGAGACAAAATTGACATACTCAACAAGGCGAACTTTTATTGATTAAGAAAAAACTCTATTAGTTAATAGATAAAAAAAATCTCTGGTTCTATTAAATTGACGCAATAATAAACGTCTCGATGTGCCAGCTCGTTTATGCCGTGAATATAGGTATACGTAAGTACACGTTATTTATTTCTCATGATTTACACTCCGGTACGAACACATATAATTGATTTGGGTGTATAATTAATCTGATCTTAAAATATCATATTGGCTAATCACGCTGCCGTAAAAAACCGGATAAAAGACAGCGGAACCACCTGATTAAAAAAAAAAATCGAGCCGCGATATGTCCGCGCAAATATCTGCGCTGGAATCGGTGAATTTATCAGAAAATTTCTTTTTTTTTTTCTAAACTAGTTCGAGGTTATTACATAACTAGTGTAAAGTATATGTATACAAAGCACGAATACAGTGGGAAATTCATGATTTAATGCATGAAAATCAGTAAGAATAGTAAAAATAGTACATTAAAAATATAATATTTATATAGAACAAGTTTCTTTTATTTCAATTCAACGTACACTTTATATACATACATATTTCGTGCTGTACGCGTTATCGCTGGATCTGTTAATACCTGCAATATCACGTGCAATTCGATTTTTTTTTTTTTAAGATATAATTTATGTTTAATATTCTTCTCCTCGGCGTTTAACGGAGATTGCCGAAATTCACGTATTACGCACCTGTGAAACAAACAGTGAGGTGCGGTTTCAGTACGCGTCTTCGTTTTCAGCCCGTTCGAATCGCGCGGTTCGCAAAGCGACGCGCGCCACTCGGCTTCTTGAAATACCCGCGCTTTTTTCCATCCATCGCATCGTGTCGCCACGGTTCCGTGTGAACGCGATGGAACTTGTTGAAATTCCATGGACGCAGTTATGCTAAACCGAACGACAAACAACTCCATATAAAAATTGATAAACGTGGTCAAAAGCGTTACGAAACCTGTTTCCTTATTGTCGTTCTATTATTTCTCCAACCCGACACAATGCTCGTGAAATTTTTTACCGCTTGATCAGCTCTGCGGTATAATAAGGCGTTATAAAATTCAAAAGTCGTACGGAAATTTTCAAGTAACCAGGAAAAAAATAATAATAATAATAACAGTAAAACAATAATTCAAACGAACTAAAAACGCGACCAGTACAAGACCGAAAATCTGGGAGGAAAATCTTGTCGGTAATAATGTGTGGGGTTACGAATTGGAAGTTTGGGTGTTTAAAGTCTTTACCTTGATCGTGATTTACGGTTGAACGGAGCCCACGCGGTTGCCTACACGGTCAATAACGTGTAATTTACCATACCGGACCTGGAAGTTATTTAAAATATATCCCGAGTCGTCGTTGTATTTAGCGAAATTATGTGGAAAAAATAAAAATGTATAAAAATTGCAAAATATAACATACGATACAGCTGTCTATAATATCGGTGGATTTACCCGGCGAATTGTAAACTTTCGTCATTCAACTCCATACGCGATATATCTGACATTATTATAATACGACATGTTCGTGTGAGACTTGCAAGTGAATACATTGTACAACGAAACTGCGCGCTGAATTGATGAATATATCAATTTCAACATGTTGGCATACATCATTATAACATCTTCGCGCGTGTAAATTGAACGGTTGTATGACCGGAAAACCAGTTTTTTTTTACTCACTCATTATGAACCTCCGAAAATAACCCGGGGATAATAAGAAGACAGGGAATATCGATTGAAACGTGTCACCCGGCAACTCAAGTTCGACACAATTTCTCATACAATCAGGCAGAAATAAATCCCAAGGTGATTTACGCAGGTGCATAATTGACAGTAGTATACACACGGATTAGATGTGTATCTATTGTATTTACATATATGTATATGGGGCATTCCACACAGATAGATTTGACCAAAAGACTGACCCTCTCAGAATTAAATCAAATTTTGTGAAAACTTTCTGTTACCTGTAGAGAATGTTAGTGATTTTTTTTAGTCTTTTATTCTATGACGTTTATTGTTAGACGTTAGCATTCGGTATAATATATGCGAAAATCGACAATTTCCGAAGATTAATTTAGTATATCCCGAAAACTATTGGTTACATAAAAAAAAAAAAGTTGCTTATAAACAAGTTCCAATTTTAAATGAGCTTAAACACAAAAATACGTAAAATTTTATCGAGGTCGCTAGAAGTTTTTAAAAGCTTTTGAAAAATTAGATTTTGAGATTTTTCAAGGATGGTTTCATTTTTTTTTTTTTGCTAAAAATTTCAGAGGATATTCTTCTCTTTGTGTTCAAAAACTTGTTTAAATATTATCGTGGGTCGGGATTTAGTTTCGAAGCCATACATTGTTTTCTAAAACAATTGAAGTTTTTTTTTTTTTTTTTTTTTCAAAAAATTGGAAATATATGAAAGGAAAATCTTCTGAAATTCTTAGCGAAAATGTATTCATTTTTTCAGTCAACAGAAAACAGTTAGAAAAAGATGCATAGTTTGAAACCAAATCCTGGCATATGATGAAATTATCATAAGTTCTTCAACGCTAAGTGAGGAATATCCTCTAGAATTTGTAAAAAAAATCAAACCGTTTTTGAAAAATCTCAAAATCTAATATTTTTTGAGTTTGAATTTGATTAACATGTTAAACTGTTAATGATATTTAAATTTATATTCACGTTCATTGTAACGATGAATTTTTATTAATAATCACTACTTCTCAACTCAAGGTTCTCCGGTTGTCTGAAATTCACTACGTGATCGAAATGTTTAAAGTAAAATATACGAATATTCTGAAAACTGACACTTCTTGAAAATCGGATTACAATTTGAAATGCTCGTTATTTTGTTGAAAAAAAAACAGTAATTCCATATCTTGGTAAAGAGTATAAACTATCCAAGAATACTGTCTTTGAATTTGAAGCAAATCGGTTTAAACAATAAAAATCTGTAAATAGGGCTCGATCTATGTGCTTTTGAATAAAACAAACCCCAATCGAATCAAATCATTAATTGTCAAGATAGAAGCATATTTACAAAATTCATACACTTCTTCAGCCAAGCGTCTAATCATTTTTAAACATTTGCCTTAAGGTTTTTCGAATCCCGTAAATATTCACTCAATCCTAATACCATGTATTTCTTTTATGTGTTTATGGTAAAATTTTACGTCAATTGAGTAAATTTAACTCGGATTAAGCGAATACAATTTTTGACATTGAAAGAGCTTCAATTATTTGAATAGTCGTCGGATTTGCTTTTAGTAGCAAAAAATAAAATAAAAAAAAAATAAACAATCCAATCAAACAACCAATTCTATAATCCTTGAAAATTTATTTACAGAAAACATGGATTCTAGTAGGTAAAATTTCTTATTCGTTAACAACCCAAGAAATAACTAATAATTGTCAAATGAAGCAGAGTATGAAAACAAGCGAGTTATGTATATACTTGTAGAAAAAAAAAAAACTTCAATTTCTCCCCTAATATTATGAATATCCGTTAAATTTATTCCAAAGTTAAAAATAGTGGTATCAATGTACGAACACAGTATGTCTTTTGTCAATATTGCGTCGGGTCAAGTTTTCAATTTCAACCTCGTAACTCCAGCGTCCGAAGTTTGGCTTTACTCGAAACAGGTATAACAAGTCGTTGACTGCAGTTCTGCAGGTAAATTTTGTTTGCGTAACGTGAAATACGAGCGTCGACACTGATTCGGGAGATCCGAGATAAAATCTCCTCCTTAAATTTGTGTTCTCGAATATTTGTCGCGACAGCGATTCGTCGAAAGGCATTTCGTATGTAGGTACCGCGAACGACGCGCCGCGATAGAAACTGATCGACAAACTCATGCCTGCAAAGTGGTCCCGAAATCCCTGCCCTGACTAACTCGATGGGCCCGTTTGGGGACTTGAACGCGCGCCGAGAAATCTTACGAAATTTAGCTGTGCAGTCAGCGGGTCACATTCGGTACATGTCTCGTAATTGTCAGACACGGCTAGCTGTTGGAATTTAGTAGTTTCGTTTACGTTTTGTTAATACACGCCCAACATTTATATTTGTATTTACATTTATACGCCTCATCGAAAGTTTCGCAAAACTTTTTCTCTTACGCGAGTCATTCGCGCACCTCCCATCAGGTGTATATATATATATATATATATATATATCATGTTTAAAATCCACTGTCGACACATTATTACACGCACATTCTAAGATTTCGATCTTTCATTATTTTATACATAATAATAAACAGTTCAACACGAATTATAATTACCACGGTCACCTTATTGCGGTACAATGCAAATTTGTTTTTTGCTTGCTGATTTTGTTTTTTCCCAGTTTTTTTTTTTTTTTTTGTTCTTCATCCTACTGCTCTTTACGCCAACGTCGTTCTTTGTTTCAAAATTCAAGAATCTCGCCCGAGTTTTTAAACATTTGGGTCAGTGACATTTCGGAGAAACCAGTTATTTGCGTCTGCAGGATTTTTGTTTCGCCATGTCTTTCGGATTTAAAAGAAATAAAACAAATCCTTTAGTTTCTTCTACTTGAAGGATATCTATACATATTTGAATCCCTCTCGTAAACTTTGATCCTTATTTTTGCGACTGTATATATATGTATTGTATAGGTACATACGTGTATATCTATAACATCGTATGACATAAAAATTGCATGACATTGCGGAGTATAAGACCGAAATCTACGTCAAGCCGTAAACAAATTATTACATTAGTTGTGTCTTTCTTTTTTTTTCTTCTTCCTTCGGTTTCTTTCTTTTCAGCGAGTCTGCAGACCGTATGCCTTTATACATATATATATATATATATCCGCGATAATTGCGTACATCGAAGTCCATATTATTTTATTATTTTGTCATGCCGTTGATTATCTTCATCGCCCGTTCATAATATACACGATATTATACTACATGGTTAGAAAAAGAAGTGTAACTACTACCGGGTTATATCCGTGACGCGCCTTATAGGCAACCCCTAATTGTAGGCAAATCAAGGTACGAGTTCACCTGAGCAGCTCCGAGTTTCTTGGGGTGACATCAGCCGCGTGCTAACAAAAGAGCATCGGTGCTGCTCAGAGTGCACTCGTACCTTGATTTGCCTACAATTAGGGGTCCTTATGGGACGCACCACGGAAATAACCCAGTATTACACATCGTGCGTGTGTACATACATAAGTGTGTATTGTATGTAGGGCTGACCTGGTACCAGAATTCTTCTGGTAGCGTCGGGTGGGGAATTAGATCTATTAGTTTCGGTGAAAATCTCGGGATTCTCGAAAGTATCAGTTTTGTCGAAATTTTCAGGATTCCCGGATATTCCGATGAAAGATGATATAACTTTTACTGAAATTATTGACGTCATTTAGATATTCTATTTACTAATTGTATTGAGTATTTAGTATTTAGTATTGGTCTAATATTATATGTAGATATTAGGTAAGTCAGATTACTGACGTTTCGGGCTTTTCAAAAATTTCTGGTTACCTGAAAATCCTGGGTTTCCCAACCATTCCGGAATCGACAAAAAACCCGATCCGATACAAACCGGTTCCGAATCGGAACGGTTTTTCCCGAGATTTCGGGAACCCGGAAAGTGCTAATTGGGTCCATGGAACAATTACACTCTGTTATTACATCTTTAACGTACATTGTTAGAATCGTAAAGAGCAAAGGATGAAGAAAAAATATTTATTACTCGTGCGTGTAGAACAACGCAAAGTCTCTCTTTTTCTTCGAGTCATCAATTGATTCAAACGTTTATTATTATAACTATGAAACCGAAAAACACGTTGTATATTTGTGCAACGTTTCAAAAAAAATTTTAGAACCATTCAACTGCCAACGCGTCACAGCGACGTCAATCGCGCCCGCGCCATAACTGCCAAAAATTACGAAACGTCGTCATAAAGTAATTCGATGTTTTTGGATGTCTCTTGTGAATATTTATTTTAGAAAGCATGTGTTTCAAATATTTTTGTGTTCAAGGAATCCGCTTCTGGCCATACAAAGTTAAATTTTTCGCGCATTTATTCAGTTTCGGGCCCCCTAAGTTGACGAAATTTTGATAATTTTCACTTCTCGGGACGCATTCTTCTTTTCAAAAATATTGAATAACAACATTTTCGAATAAAAATGCGAAGTTTCAAGAATTACCCAGTCAGAGTCATTTACCTTACGGTATAACTACAGCTTATGTCAGAAAAATTACTCCGTAATTCTTGAAATCGCGTGGCTAGACTCTAAAGTATTATTATTCAATGTTTTTAAAAATATATTCATCCCTATATAAGAAAGAAGGTGATAGTTTGTTCTATGACGCCATTTAAAAAAATGATGAAAAATTTTTCTACTTCGAGGGCTCAAAACTGTATGAATGCGCGGAGAATATAAATTTTTGTCGTCTAATCGAATTCCTTGATCTCAAAAATACTTAAAACACGTGCTTTCAAAAGTAAATATTCACCTAAGACACCAAAAACATTAAATTACTTTAATCACGACACGGGCGTGCTTGACGCCGCTTTGCCGACTTAATAGTTAAAGTGGTTAAATCCATTAGCAGTAACTCCCGTCGTGAATTTGAGATTTGAAAGGTATTATAATTAATGGGAATTATTCAGAGAACCGCGATAATTAGCTGACGGTTAAAATATTGTCTCACGTCAGCAAAAATTTTACGACTCGACTGCTATTACATTTCATATCTACCACTTTACATTGTATGAGGTTTCTTTGATCTATTATTCTGTGCGTTTAATTTTTAAAAATGCCACGTGATACGTAAAATTTTAATCCTAAAAAAATCTTCGAATAATTGTAATTTTGAAATTTCCTAGGTGGGTGTTGTTATTCCACTCGGTATTTTTTTTTCTATTTTTTTTTTTTTTTTGAAGAGAGAAACGGTTCTGAATATAGGAAAAACACAGAAAGCAATAATATGGAATTTCGAAAATTGAACTAATTGATTACAATAAAAAATTCGTCCGTCGTTATCGACCGTCACTAACATGTCAAAGCTTATAAATCGAATGAAATGCACTAATTCTCTCGGCTTTAATCGCCTTATATCTTCTTCTCTTTCTTCTTAGAATCAATTTTAATTGCCCACGCGTAAATTTCCATTAACTGATAACTTTTCCGTGACGATGAACGCTGGAAGGCGTTGATATTATACACGACATGTACGAATCGTTAATACGTGTCATTTGTCGTTACCTAATTTCATGCAATTATAATTCCAAGTTGCGTAAAGGCCATCATTGATCTTACAATACAATCGAGCCGCCCCTTGAAAAATTCTGTTCGATATAACGTCAGTCAAGTTCATCCTGGTCTTCTAGCATGACGATCGGTTAAAGCTATGATAAAATTTTGATCAACGATAGTGGAAAGTCATGCTGATACGTAAAATCAGAAGCAGACTCGAAGAATTCCACTTGAAAAATCTTGACAGTGTAATCGGTAATTTGCATGTACCTGTTTCCGTAATTTAAAATAATAAAATTGAAGAAAAAAAATTAAAATAAAAAAAATAACAAGTGGAAATTGCTTACATTCTTGCAAAACGCTTGTCACGACGATTTACGACGCTTCGAGAGAATAAATGATGTGAGGTATAATGTATTTATTCGCTTTGCACATACTTGTAAATTTTCTTACAATATGTATGCACATGTTATATGTGTATACTTATGTGACAAATATTTGTTCAGTTAATTTCGTTAATTCGCGATTATCACCACGCCAATTAAATACTGCAATTTTACGGTTTGTAGTAAAAATTTCGCCTACATCCGCGAAAGTTCCGGGGCTTAAATTGTGCAGTGTTTGTTTTCAACGATTCGTGCAAAAATTAACTGTTTACAGCATCGGTTTAAAGACATGCAAAAAAAAAAAATAAAAAAATTAAATCGATATGATATGAATTAAGTTGAATTTAAAACGAAAGTAAAATTAATCTCAACTGACAGGAGATACAAAACAATGTGTTGAAATTTTTTCAAATTCACTTCAATTAGAATGGATTGTCGAATATTAAGGAGTAAAAAAAAAAAAAAAATTGAACTGAATTAAGTTGAATCAATGAAATTTATCTGAGTTAAAAAAATCAATTTAAAATGACAGACGATACATTCATACAGATGAATGAATTGAAATTTGAAAAAAAGATTAAAAAATCTCAATTTAAAATAAAAAAAATTAGTTCTATTACATGAATTAATTTTAATTAATTCGACTTAAAAATATTATTTTGTCACGAAAATCTCGAGTCATTTCACCCTCGATCCTTTTACTAACGCGTTTCGAAATTTCTTTCCCGCAGCCCGAATTTGTCTTTTTCCCCGATGTATATACCACACATCTTCATACTATAATACATTCTGCACAAAATCATTCATCTCTCCATATAAAATACTCATTACGTATGGTTGAACTGCCATCTTTAACACGTTTGTAAAGATTGGGCATTATTTTTTATTTTTTAATTTTTTGCATAAAATATAGCCTGTATAATAAGGAAGCGATTCTTTTTCATTTTTTGTCGTTATACGCTTTGTCGTTATACGCTCGTTCCATTTAACGTGTATTAATCGGCAGTCAAATGACGCACGGCATAATTACTGCACGCGTAATTAATCATTAGTTTCGTACAGTTTTTTTTTTCAACCTTCATGAGATTCGTGCCATCCTGCCTCATTGAAATGTAGGCTAATACTCATACGTTCTTTTCCGTAATAGCAATAATACCAATAACGATATAATAATAATAAAAACAACAATAATAATAATAATGATAATAATAAGTTGGGCACAGATCGCAAAAGCAATTCTCCGTTTATCATATAACTAGGATATCTGCATTTACGGTGTATAAAATTTGTGTACACGAAACGAAATTTGTGCAAATTTATGATTTTATATGTATGTATATTATGAATATATTATGCATATAGGTACATATATACGTATGTACATTGTACATATTTGCGATGCTAATTTAATTTATTAATTGGTGTTTAAACGTTGTATTTAAGTAGTTGACTGTTATTAAGTGCAGTAAGATTTCATTAGCAATAATATTGCAGTGAATAATTTCGCAACGTTGAAGATCGAAGCCTAATTAACGTGCATTTGCTTAACCTTGACCCTCACAGCCGCGAAATTGCAGGTGGACTAACTAAGCAAAGACGCGCAAAAAACCTTCACACATACACACACACTTGTTACATACAAAATAATCCGCAAAATGTTCATGACTGTTTTTTTTTTTTACCGTGCAATTCCCTGAAAAATTGGCATTAATTTTAATTCCAAATTCGAACCAAGTTTATGTCTACGTATTGAAATTCATGCATACATATAGACATATGATATAGACGGAAGAAGAAAGGAAGAAAAAAAAACACGCGAAATTTGACGAGAGCTTATTGCTATTGCTATTAAATTTTCATATACCTATAAATTTATTTTTTATTTTCTGTGCCTTATGAAAAATTCAGTAATTCCAAGATCGTGATTGATGTTTGTAATTATATAATTGAAACACGTGCATAATTGAAAGGCAATGAAAAAATGTCAACGTTTGTCGAATAAACAATTAATGTGATATCTATGACGCGTATAAAAATTAACGTGTTTAGAATTGTTCATTACAAGTTGTTTGAATAAGATACACATCCACAACATACTTTGAATATATTTTTAAATAATTTTAATTTGCTACAATATTTATAAATCTTACATCGTCAGTATTCTACATCGTGTATATATCACTGATTGTTTGTCACGTAAAGAATGATCGTTTTTTTTTTATACAACTACGGGTGAAAAAAATACCGCATCTTTGCCATCGAATTGTATTACACATACCGGGACAATCTCTTCAAACTTGAAAATGAACCGCGCATGCGCCAAATAATTAAATCTCATTGGTCGGCCAAATCTTCCCGCAGCGATATTTTTGTCCGCGACGCAGGCGGGCCAACCTACGCAAAATGTCTACGTTTGAATTTTCAAAGAGCGTAAGCATTGAATTCCGAGCGTTCTTCGAAGAATCAACTTTCCGACCCGACAACAAACGCTTCCGAAACCTTTCCGAGTCGCTGCCTCGATTATTTGAGATTCTAACCTCGAAAATTCGTATCAACCGCATCGCCGGGAGAAAGAGTTCGACAGCTGAAAACTCGGATTGGCCAGCCTGCGCGAACAGCCGATAAAACTCGCGCATGCGCGGTTGATTTTCAAGTTTCAACAGATTGTCGCGGTATATGTATAATACATAAACATATACAAATTACAAATTCTTGATGAAAATATATAATTGTACAATCAGAATTCTAAGTTGATAATACTGAACAGAATCCCCTCGGAACTTGAGAGTCAGAGAACCTGCAATTCGAAATAATTTCCGCAATCATAATTGCGGTTATATTCTGCTCGAGAAGGAAAAACGAAAGGAAAAAAAAAAAAGAAACAACTATAGAATTCGTACAAAACAAACAATTATTCATTTACGCTGTATAAAATTGGGACATGCGGGCTTAAGTCTGCCCAGAGGCTGCAAATTTTTTGCTTCCCCCTTACTATTGTACAAAGAAGGTACACCTCATTATTTCGCATCGTTTCTTAACAGTAATAATTATTGAGGCGCCGTTGAAACGCTGCATCAGAGTAGCAGCGAAAGATTGCGACAATATAAATGCGTCACGAGTGTCAAGATTAAAGGTATGCATGTATTTACGTACGTACACGTATGTATTATACATAGGTAAGAAGAAAACGGTATGTTACACATACGTACGCAGTTTAATCCGCGTGCATATATATACGGCGTAAGTTTGACTTAGCTGTTATTACTTTCGGCTATAAGGTTATGCAACTATTATTACGTGCATATATGTATGTATATATACGTATAATAATAACTTACACCTATACAAACATTTTTTTTTTCTCAACTTAACCTACTTATAAAATTTAACGTGGTGTTTACACGATATTACTTAATATACATATATTTTATGTTTGTGAATGATAAACGCGTTTACCCGTAATACTAGTTTCATTTTATCGATGCATTTCACAGTATATTGGTATTATACCTGGTAGGTAATTACAAATATATATATATATATATATTAGGGTGAGTCGAAAACTATAAAAATTGTTTGCTACCCTCAAAAATCAAATATATCGCTGAGATGAAGGTCTCCGTGCAACGATTGAATTTTTTGAAAATTTTTAGAGGGCGCGCGGGTAAAGTTATAATATTTTCGTTCACTGAAAATTGAAATGGTTTTGATAAAACGTACTTCTTTCTGCGTGAATTCTTCCTTCGATAAACTTTTTTGAGAAATATAACGATAATTGAACAGAAAGTTGGTGTGAATCAACAGAATACGAAAATTTCCAAAATAAATCTTCATTATTCAGCAATTTTGGCATTTTAAGCAATACGGATACCGAGCTCTGCAAGAAAAAAGATGGAAGGAATACAAAAACGTTTTAGAAGGGAAAAAATCAGCATTTAATGATATTTAATTGAAAAATAGTGAAAATATCAATTTTCAAAAATTTCTCTCGAAGATATGAACCATTTTTTAATGTTCCGCAAATATCAGTTTTAGAGAGCATATTCCTGGGCACCTTATATAATTAAATCAGAATTTTTGGAACGATCTGTTTCCGTTTATCAGTGATTACGTTAATTTAACGCTAAAAATGGCGTTTTTGAGCGTCCCGCGCGCCCTCTAAAAATTTTCAAAAAATCGAATCGTTGCACGGAGACCTTTGTCTCAGCGATAAATTTGATTTTTGAGGGTAACGAACAATTTTTAGATTTTTCGACTCACCTTATTCAGCTATTTTGATATACATTATTCTAAAAAATGCAGAGTCTCGTTTGATTTTCTTTTCACTTATTTTCATTACTTTTTTTTCTCTACTTTTTTCTTTCTCCTTCATCTTGTCGTTGCTGCTGATATATTATAATCTCATTTGGTACAATACCACTTTCGCATTCGCCGTTCGAAATTGAGATACATAAATAATTTAAATCACCTGCGGTCAGTCAAATATCAGATTCATATGTAAATCGTAATTGAGAAAATAAGGAACAAAAAATAGAACAAATAATATCTCTTACCACATAACGAATGCCTATAATTGCTCCATTACTCTGCAGCATCGTATATTATATACATTATTAGGGATATGCTTTCAAATCGGATGGAAACGAATTTTTGTCTCATCTGTTTATACGTACGTATGCACAAGACGTTTTCGCTTCGTCCAGTGCCCGAATAAAGTTTTTCATGAATATTCGAGGCTATTCGTGCCGTATAATATACAATAATCTGATAAGAAATAAGAACTTTAGACTAAAGAGACGAATAAAATACTTTCCCGTACGAACTCAGGCCACCACGAATGAAAGACAAGCAGCTTGTATAGATAAATGATGTTTTATGAATACCAACTATAAATAATATACACATTTGCATATATATATATATATATACACATGAAGTATTCCATGCCAACTGAGAGGACATTTTCCCTGACCCTCGCCAATTTGCTTCATTATTTTTTATATGATTCTAAAACCTAAAAAAAGCACTCACCATTTTTTTCAGATTTTTCGTCCCAACAATTCTTTTTTAAAAAATGTTACAAACCCTTTTACGGTCCTGAAAAAAAAAAAACGCCATTATTTATTTTTTTTACAAAAATTCACATAATTTCTGGGTCCCAAAACAAACATTTTGAGCCATAGTTCAGAGTGGAGAATTTGGTTTTTGTATTTTTTAAATATTTTTTTAAGGGAATAATTTTTCTTATTTTGTATGTACTATCTAATAATAATTCCTAACGGCCCGGCATTTGCCAAACTAATGGATTTTTTCGGTTTAACAATGATTTATAATCGAAATAGTCAGAATGCTCAATTTTTCTTTTAATTTTTCTGGAATCGGCTTGGACGATAAATGTCTTAAGAAGGTTGGCTCGCCTTGTCAAAATGGTAAGAATGAGTTAAAATTTTTCAGGAATATACCTCCATGGGGATCACGCATCTATATCTGTATATATATATATATATATATATATATATATGTATATACATACACCTGCCTAAAATCGAGGGAAATTTCTATTTATTAAATCTCGATATAGTCAACGCTTCTTCGCATTATAATATAAATCTATACGCATGATGCGTGTATTAAGTAACAGAGATTGAGAAAATTAATGCGAAAGTGACAAGCTTGTAATCACTGTCCACGTGTATCGCGTAAAAGCCTTTCAATAAGGTGGTCATAATCTTAACCTATCGCGGGGAAAACATTTTAGCGATACATGAGAGTATTAACGCCTGTGACAGTCGGGTCAGAAAATTAATGATCACTACAGGGCAAAACTGCCGTCAATTATAGACACCTGTGTGTATAATTTAGCTTGTACTTTGAAATGATTTTTTTATTTTTTTTTTTTGTTTTTTTTTTTCATCTGTACGTACATATAGGTATGTATATCACCTTCCTACAACCTGTTTTAACATAACTGTTTGAAAAAAGTAAGTCGTTTGTTTACTCGGTAATATACTCATTATATATGCAAATCAGAGGTCATTTTCGTTAGAATCTAATCATTAGAACGTAATCGATCTCTCATGATCAATTACTTTCCTGTTTTCATCGAATACGTCAAAACTCGCCGGACGTATGAAAGCTCAGAAAAATTTCCATTCATCACCTGTATAGTTTCATAATAATGATATATATATATATATATTAATCGTAGATGTACACGTTGAACGGAAAAAAATCGTCAGGTTCTAGAAATTGTAATCAAAAAGTCAGTTGCTGCTGTTTTTCCCTCGATGTTTTGTTATTAAAATCTCATCAGTTTGCCGCTTGTGTTTTCATTCTATTCTATGATTTATTTCAAACGATTGACACGTGAAATATTTGCGCGCTCAGCGAATTGCAGAAAAATAGTCGGAGAGAGATATAAAAAATAAAAAAAATACACGAATCGCGTCGAGCGCATGTGAATTATCATAACGCAAATTAACGACGAATGCAACTGATTACGTTACACGCGGTGTTATATTTATAATAATCAATCGAAGAATGAGGTACACGTGTATACGTGTGCGATGCGTGTGTATTGTAATATGGTTGGATATTTCAAAATTTTCACGTTCCGGATTCTGCAACGTTACTCGTTTATATACGGTCACATTCTATATTGTGCAATAATCTACATTATATCCAATCGTCGAGGCTCGTTGCGTAAATGGAAATTTCTATTTTCCTTTTTTTCTTCTTTACTCTTCTTTACTCTTCACTCTATCCTCTTCTCCTGCTATTATTCCTGGTCGAAAGTCTCTGCGCGGAATAAAATTTTATCATCGTAATTATGATAGCAATTCGATCGACCATTGCAATTTTCAGATTATACGTATCTATTATATATATCCCAAAGAAAAATAATATATATATATATATATATTTATGTATCAACTTTCAAAAAAATGGACAATCTATTCCCGTTTGACGAGGGTAAATATATATATATATATGTCTATATATGTGCGTGTGTGTTTTAAAAATTATTTTTAGTTTTTCGAATTATTTTCTCTTAACCAAACATACTTGAATTAATATAGTATACAGATATTTATTGGTAAAGCGATATATGGGCGTGGATACATGTGTGAATATACCTATACGTGTTTTGCAATAATTCGTTGACTTGGAAAGTCTCGTTCGCAAGAAAAAAAATATCTGGAAACTTCTTCTGCACAGATGCGTAGGCATACGGTACGGTGGAGAAATTGTACGCAACTGCGGGATTGAAAATTTCGATCTATGGATAATTGAAATAAGTCAATTACAAGCCAATTTCGAGGACCGACTCTGACCCTCAAACTTCTTACATGTTTGTTATTCAAGAAACGAGCTTGTGATAAAATAACCCTCAAATTTAATGTTGAATTTTAATTAACCGTAGTTCTAATATTTACAATTTATTATACGCTGTTGCGAAATCTCTGCATTCAACGTCTAATACATTTTCAGCTCTGTGCGTGTCAATTTTTTGTTTGCTTTTTTCATTTCGTTAAACTCGCCTTTGAGGAAATTAAAATTACCGTGTTTTTCAAACAACAATATTTAAACTCACGTCTGAAGAAATTGAAATTGTCTTGTTTTTCAATATACCCAGAATCGTTTGCATATATTATCCAGTATAACGTGTAACTTCATAATATGTAACGTTAAATTTTGAAAATCTCAACAAAAGACATTTTTTCCCTGTATTTTTTTTTTTTCTTCTTCTTCATTTCATTTCGCTCTGATGCGAAAATCATCGCCACTTCCGTTGCAAGATCGTTTCCATCGTGGAGTGAAAATCTCGACGTTTATGTACCCGAAATAAAACAAGGTTACGAACTTGTAAAATTGACAACACGTCGTATCACGTACGATATCGAATGTTACGCATTCTGTAAAAGGGTAAAAACAAAAAAAATAGAAACGAAAAAATTGATAAAAAAAAAAACCCGTCTACCGACAGATTTAAACGCGGACGAAGGTTACGAGTTATCGAAAATAAGCATGCCTACATATTGCAACGTGATTACAGTTATATCCGGAAGATTGCGGGGAATTAGAAGAGAGATAGAGCGAGAGAGAGGAAGAGAGAGAAAATGAAAGAGAAAGACCGTGGAACAGAATAAATTAATTCTATCACACAGCAGAAAAAAAAAAGTCGCGGATACGTTCGACTTTTTGTTATATCAGATAGTAATAAACACCCGAGTTTTGGCTCGAGGAATAGAAAAAAAAAAAAGAAAGAAAATCAAACAAACACGCGATCGAAAATTCGAATTGACAAGAATGAAGAAGAAAAAAAAAAAAAAAAAACGCCCGACCGATTTACTTTCTGCAAAAAAAATAAAAAATAAAAAAAACACACCCATAGAAACGTCTGTGATAGGATTCGAGGACAAATTTCAATATGCTTATATGTAACATAAACGCTGGGAGAAACGGTTTCTCGTGTGTGTTTATAACTGACGTACAGGATCTATGATCAGTGATTTCCAAATTGTCGTTTACTCTTGTATTCTTTTTTTTTTTTTTTTTTTTTTTTTTTTTTTTTTTTTTTTTTTTTTTTCTTCCTATCGCTCAAAAACGATACGTTTGTTTTAAAAAATCTTCGTTTTATCCTAAGTAACAAATTCGATGTACGTGCATTATTTTATAATATGATTCTCTGCGGGAAGAATTTTTTTCACCCGACGTGTCATCTTGTATCATATTTTTTTTTTTTTTTTCCTTTTACAGGATCGCAGAAAAAATGAGACAGAAAAAAAAAAGAAACGAGGTTTCGATACCTTCTCGATTTATATTTATATACTCATATTTACTCAATGAAAGAAATTTCAGTCTAAGCCTCTTGCATGCTGTATACGTATAATATGTTTCTTGCGGAAAACAATTTTTGTTTTATATTGCTCGGTTAGTAATTTAATTTTTTTTTTTTAATTTTTCTATCGCTATTCTTGCCACTTGGCTTTGGTATTTACGATTTTCATAGAGTCGTAAAAATCGAAGCAAGTCGAAGAAGTTCCCACGGTGTAAACGCGAAGCATGCATACTTATAATATATCGTATTGGCGCGAAACTCCGCTGAGAACTCTCGATCTCTAGTTTCATGAAATTTCATCTTCGGTCCACTTTCACTGTACTTTTGTACCAGCCTCGATATTACGTACAAAACACTCCATCCCACATTTAAAGTGCGGATGGTTGAGTTTATAAAAATATTCTAAAACTTTAGTCTTGGAATGTTAGTCGTCAAACATGCCGAGTGTCAATTTTCGAAAAACAGTTCAAGCTGCTTAACTATTTTCTATGTTGTTCGATTCAATTTCAGTGTATTCTTGTTATATTTTTTTTTTCGAGGTAACGGGAGTCTTTGATTATTAATCGATATTGAAAATCGAGTCGTTTTATCAATTGTATTACAAGATAGTCGTACATTAAGGTATTCATCAAATCATCGTATCGCAGGGAACTCTTTCAAAATACAAAAATATTATGAAATACGAGAATTATAAGCATATATGTATATAATATGTGCACTCTTCAATGGATCATTTCAATCTGAATAGTGTATTTTCTACAAATTCATTGAAATACGTTTTTTTTATCACGTTGACATCTTCAAATATTTAATCCACATCATTGAACTAATGTTGAACGACAATAAGAACATCTGTTTTACCGATTTTTAATGAAATAAGCCATTGCGCGGAGTGAAATCGATCGGATCTACTGGGTTTCTAGCAATTTCGACGACATTCCAAACGGATCACCGACATACATTCAAGCTTTTGCTGATAATTTCACTAATCACAATTTCTTCATTTTCAAAGAGACCCAATTCGTAACTTACGGTTACGCTAATTCGACAATAATGACCCAATGTCCGGCTATATCTTATTGTTAATATAATTAAGTATAAAAAGTATCAATTTTCTGCCGACATGCAACCTCTTAGTCTAGTCGTATGAAAATATCCGGCCAACAACCGTCCATAATTCGCTGTTATAAATCAATCCTAATAATTATTACAACGCCATATTATTGATTAGTCACATGGAAAAATTTCGCCGGGCGGCGTGCAGGACTGTAAATTTTGCGTAAACCACTTTTCACTTTTCGCTCGCCCCCTTCAGTCACTCGGAGTGCTCAAGCTGGGTTACACAACGAATCTTTAGACGGGTAAATCGACATCCACGTCCACATCGAAACCCGCAAATTAGTTGTCGAAGTGATCGTCCATAGAATATGGTATAGGCGCCGTTTGTGACCAGTGCGCCATCTTTTGCCAACCATGTAAAGCGTTTCAATTGTTTTTGGTACTAGAAATCTATTCAATTATTCATTGAATCAGGAGAAAATCTTTCGCGGTATAGGTATGTCCATGGCACTTCTGACCACACAATTACTTGAAAATCTAAGTTTACAACCGTCAGAGCCAACCTAACACTTTTGTGCCGTTTGTGCCCAGGCTTTCATTTATATGCAATTGATACGACCACAAATGGATTAATTTATGGCCACGTACGGTAATAATAGCCATATATGGTACTCTTGCCCTCAACGAATTTCCAGGTTTTTATTTATATGCAATTGATTTGGCCATAAATGGATCAATTTATGGCCACATAGGGTACTAGTGGCCATTTTCGGTACTTCTGTCCTAAACGTGTTTCCAGGTTCTTATTGACATGCAATTGATTTGGCCATAAATGGATCAATTTATGGCCACATTGGGTATTACTGGCCATTTATGGTACTTTTGCCCTAAACGTATTTCCAGGTTTTTATTTATATGCAATGGATATGGCCATAAATGGATCAATTTATGGCCACATACGGTAATAATAGCCATATATGGTACTTTTGCCCTCAACGAATTTCCAGGTTTTTATTTATATGCAATTGATTTGGCCATAAATGGATCAATTTATGGCCACATTGGGTATTACTGGCCATTTATGGTACTTTTGCCCTCAACGAATTTCCAGGTTTTTATTTATATGCAATTGATTTGGCCATAAATGGATCAATTTATGGCCACATTGGGTATTACTGGCCATTTATGGTACTTTTGCCCTAAACGTATTTCCAGGTTTTTATTTATATGCAATGGATGTGGCCATAAATGGATCAATTTATGGCCACATACGGTAATAATAGCCATATATGGTACTTTTGCCCTCAACGAATTTCCAGGTTTTTATTTATATGCAATCGATTTGGTCATAAATGGATCAATTTATGGCCACACAGGGTACTAGTGGCCATTTTCGGTACTTCTGTCTTAAACGTCTTTCCAGGTTCTTATTGACATGCAATCGATTTGGCCATAAATGGGTCAATTTATGGCCACATAGGGTATTACTGGCCATTTATGGTACTTTTGCCCTAAACGTATTTCCAGATTTTTATTCTTATGCAAATGCCACGGATCAATTTATGGCCACATAGGGTATTAAAGTGTCCTAAAATGGTACATTTTCCCTAAGTATTATATCGACGTACAGAGAGACAATATTATCCTCCTACCTGATACAGCGGCACGCTGTATATCGTGCCTAATTTCTGGTCGTTCACACGCATGACATGCCCGAATGTCACATGAAGCAGTTGGTACAGTAATATGACCACACACCTCATGCACAGCCTAAACAAGCCCAAGACCCAAGAGTAGCCGTGATTGCTACTCGTCCCCAAAGTTGGTCACTCGGCCGTTCGGCGAATCGCCTCGCGACATATAATATATTATACACCTATGTTTGCGGGCGCTTCTGTTACCAATAACAATTGCACCGTATAATCGATGAGTGCGCATTATGCGGCTCATGCACAGTGTGCCAAGGCCGTTCCTCGAATGCTGTTAATTCTAACCGATGTGTACTCCTTAATTTCGTATCAGGGGCTTTCATCCCGTCGACGGAGAAACAACGACGCACCTCGAACAAATTTCGGCCCCTTGCAGGTAAATCTCTGCGTGAACGTTGATTTGTATTTATTTTATTTTTTTTTTTTTTATTGTTAAATCCAAATTCCATAAAATTCACGTAAGCTTAACCATCGACTTATTTCTCATGTCGAAACTAATCAACGACAGGTTTTTCCCTAATTTTTAAATTCTTCGCAATTTTGTCATCGTCTTTCTGCCAAGGCGCAACAAGTCAACATCCTCAAACACGGAGGATGCAATTCGTACTATACGCACGTGTACCCGTCGTCATTATTTCGTGTGAATTTTTTTTTTGCAATCGCAAAGACCGAAATTTTTTTAAATTTAGCCATTACTTGAAACGTATGATAAATCGTAAAATGACGTGTCAATAGTTTAATTTGCGCAACGGATGGCTTAATGCGCAGGTTATAAAAATTATAATCGATACAAACAATGATGTATTATATGTAACATATATACATATGTGTATATTATACTTATTTATTTATTTTATGTGATTGCAATTGTATTTTGTTTTTTTTTTTACAGTAACAGTATTTACGACGCGGGATCAATCGTGCACTGGCATGACGCGGCAATATTGATTTCAATGTCGTTCGAATGAAAAAAAATAAATAAAAAATAAAAAAAAAAAACAGAGAAAAAGTCGAAGAATATAAACAATAATAGCCAGGAGCGATGAACGCCAGTTAGTTAATCCTTGCAACTTTCACGTGCAGAGTTGGAAGAGTTGGAGATCCAAGTGTCAATGTTAAATCGATACAAGTGTAAGTAAATCGCGGAGATATTTTAAACAACAACGGAACGATCTTGAAACGCGGAGATGAATTTCCGTCCCTCGAGCAGCGGCTCAACTTTTTAATGATCATCGGTAATTAAATTATCCGTCAGCGCGGAGGACGGACAGTGTAATAGTTTAAAACCGGAGGGTCAAGTTCGTTCGTACGAAGAAACGTGTTATTGAACGACGCGTGTGTATTCGTATCTAATGAATAATCCGGGATGACGTCAAAGGGAATTTTCCTTCTACGTATATTTAATCACGTTTGTGGAATTCCGTGAACTTGATGTAACTACAGAGATTATTCATCTCAATTTCGTCAAGGAACATGTATAATTTCGGACGATGAATCCTTTTCGCATCACTTTTCCTTCCGAACTCGGACTTAATATCGGTTGAAAAACGATTCCCATTTTTTTTTTTTTTTTTTTCTTCCTTTTCTCAACTCGAAATATTTTTCAGGAAGAAAATAATCGACGAGGAATAAATAATTATGAAAAAAAGAAAAGAGCGAATAAAATTGTGCGAGGCCACATAAACTGTCAGAAAATTTACCGTGTCAACAAAAGTCAGCACCGACTAGTGTGAAATTAAATATCATCGGTGTAAATCGTTCGTTCTTCGTGTTAAATTTAACACCGAATTTCTAAGAGTGTAGGGAATAATGTCCGACGGTGAAATGAATTCTATTTTATAATTTAGTTCTACAGGTTAATGTTATAATTGAATTTTTGTTTAATGCAGCCATTCAAGCCACTTCGCGTGTATCCGTGAAGCGAAATCATTCGTCTGAATATTTAAACATGAGTTTTACTGTTTCACCGTATCACCTACATATTAAAATGTTTTGTTTATTCGAGTTGCCTGCAATTTTTTCACTGTTTACCGCAGACCGCAATTTGAGGTAAAAAGTTGTACGACGTAAAAGACGCGGTGTTAATAAGTTTGGCGCGTAAATTTTCTGGATAGATGTAGCCGAAATTTGGATGAATCGAACGAACCGAAAAGATTCGAGAGCCGATAATGAATCGGTTTTTAATGAAAAATCATCATCGCGACGTTTGTCCGAGAGGTAAAAGTCTTTCGTTAAAGTTGGCAGAACTTCTGCCGCCTCTTTGATTTCTTAACGGCGCTAAAACTTGGCCTGTATATCGGGAATCGAACGAACCGCTTAAGATGTAAGAAATATTAAGGTGATGACTAATCGCCGACATTCACGCTAGACCGAGTAACGCAAAAAGTTGACCACTTACTTGTTTCCTCAACTGTTATTCAAACATCGTTCTCCGATTTGGTGCTGCAGAATCGTAATGGGGGAATATGCAAAATATACTATTTACGTATAATAAAAAGATACAGAAGGAGAGATAGAAGAGGATAAAAAAATTCAGCGCAGATATACACGAGCAGCGTGGGACTTTTCAATAAACAATTATCGTAAAGATATTTATTATAGACACTCAAATAACGATAATTGCCTATTCGTCCACTTTTTTTCGCCATATTTCAATTTAATTTGCTCTTCCTTCTTCGCTGTATCCTTTAATTGACGAGCAAACTACAGTATAACATTTCATTTGTTGCAGTACCTAGAAAAATTTGGGTAAAACAGGTATCGTTACAAAAAACTGTTCGAATATTGTTGAAATTACGAAAAACGAGGTAGGCCTAACCATTTTGCGTCATTATCGATCCTTTTTTGGTAATTGCGAGGCAAAATTAGTTTCTGAGGTTTACTCTACTTTTTTATTTAAACAAGGCTTTAACGTCAAAAATGGTAAAAAATGAAAATAGTTGACGAATAAAAATTTCTTTCAGTGTACATGACGTTGGACAAAATTGATACTCACGTACATCGAATTGTAAATCGAATTGATTTATAATTTCAACTTCTGCAGAAACAAGTCCGAAAATCAATTTGTCAAATTCTGCACGAAATCCGGGCACGTCCCTGAAAGCTCGGATGATTTGCCAAATGTTAGATCTATCCAGAAATATTAGGTATATCTGTATTATTATGTACGTAATGTAATCCCGTAGTTTGTACTGCATCGACTGAGTTATACGTGTCGGATGACCTTACGAATTTTTAGCAGCTATATTTACCCCGAGTTGATCATTTCACATTATTTGCACACTAGGAAACACAAGATTATTTTAATGTCATACCCACGTAAATATACTTATCCAGCAGCAGCTTCCGCGCTCGTTTATGCACGCATTTTTTTAAACATCTATTATTATTGTTATTATAAATAACAGTAGAGGTTGCGTCAAGAGGCCGATAATATAACCTAAGCGTCAAATGTCCTCGTAATTATTATACTCGATTTTTTTTCTCTCCTTTTACCTCCACGCTATCTGCAATTTTTATTACACATCAGCGATTATTGCAGTAAGAAAAATCGGCGTGTGATTGACTTTGACAAATTTCCTAAACACCGCGATTAATTTGCATGCAAAACGGTGGGTAAAGCTGTATTAATTATTGTGCCGAAAAAATCCCAATTCCTCGGTTCAATAAAATCTGCACTCCCTTTTTTCTTTTTCTCTTCACGTTTTCCCGTCAAGTTGCAGAAATAAAGAAACAAACAAAGCGCACACATTTCTTATCTTGATAATAGAACGTCAATTAAGGAAAAAATAACCCAACCCGGGGATCGGGTTCCGAATATTTTTCAACGTAAGCGTTCAAATATCGATAATTGAAACGATGACATAAATCGTGACGCGCGTGTTCTGAATTTATTTGGTGTATTAATGACATTCGCCGATTATGACGGTCATGGTGATCATTTCTTTCTTTCTTACAAATGGGTTTTCACCGATTGGGGGGGTAAAAATAAGAGGGTCGATGAACGAACGTGGTTCAAAATTAAAACAGCGATCAGAAGCCTGCGACGGGTTGTGAGGAAATTATCTAATAGAAAATGAGGATTTTTCGTAGTTTTTAGACTTGGAGAATATCTGGCTGGATATCCACGTAACAATGAATATTTCAGAAAACTTTCTGAAATCTTTCATGAAAGGAAAGATACTTTTCAAAAATATTTCAAAAAAAGGTTGCTGCAAATTGAAAATGTCCGCGCCAGAAACTTGCAAAAGATTTCTTGATTGTTGTTGTTCTTAAAAATATTCTCATAATCTTTCTATAAAATATTGTATCGAAAGTTTCTTAGAAAGATTTCATGTTATGTGGGATATACGCGAGGACATAGTTCCAAATTTAACTCCAGGATACAACAGAGTTGAATTCTTAAAATCTGCGAGCGCTGTGATCAGCTTCTCAAAATTTATCGATCCATCGATTTGAAATGATTAACTCGAAACGGGGATGACGCGTTACTAGTTTTTTTTTTTTTACCGTCAATGTAACATACAAATTGATTTTATCTCTTCTCTCGTACAGAAGATTTATTTTTTTTTCAAAAGCTTATTTATTCATTTGAACAGTTTATGAAGTAATCGCGTTTTTAGTATCGTTTTATTTCTGATTATGCATTATTCGATTGTTATTAGCTCAAAGTACGGACTTGTGACGTACAGTGAGTCTAATCACGGCGTTACTTTTTTACATTCACGTATTTTTGTACCTGTAAAATGGTAAAAAAAAATTTAAATCATCACCAGCAGCAGCAGAATTTAATTTAAGAATGCCATTGTCGCGTTCTCAAAATTTATTGATCCATCGATTCGAAAAGGTTAAATCGGAACTGAAATGACGCGCGACCGGTTTTTTCACCTCCGATGTAACTACAACTTGATTTTTTCATTTCACTTATCTGGAGGATTTAGATCTCTTTCAAAAAATTTATCGCCCTGAACATTTTCGCATATTATTTCTGATCATGCAATATTTGACTTTTATTAGCTCAAAGTTCGGACTTTTGACGTATGGTGAGTCTAATCACGGCATCAATTTTTACATTCATAAATTTTTTATACCTGTATAATGGAAAATTTTATTAAATCATGCATGCCGATTCATGCAGATCATTGAACGATCAGCATTGGGCAGAATTTCGCTGAGGATTTTTTATCGATTTATTATTCTGCCTGTAATCTTGCGATTACATTAAAATCAATGAATTTCAAATCGTACATAGGTGATTATAAAATTAACATGAGAATGCCGGTCCGTCTGTTTTCCGGGGTTAAAGCTCAGTGTAGACAGGAAACGTGCAAACACTCAAATTTTACTACGTCCGCAAATTTCACTGCAGAAAAACTGACTAAAAATCTACTAATTACGTAATCGCGTAATTACGTGTTTGAAAAATTATACGCAAACGTCACTTGGAATTTCAATTGTATTTGTTAAATATTTTTTATCAAATTTCCACCGTAGTTACTCAGATTATTTTTAAATAACCGTATGGCATTATACTTATAAAACACCCGCAGCACGTCGTTAATTCTTACCACTCTCTCGAACGAAACCGTTTGACGTACTGAACTCAAACATTACAAATACTCATCGTGTGAGCAATGATAAATATGATGATTACGGTCGTTCTATGGGTATGTGAATTAAAAATTCTGCTTCCTAATTACGGAACCGTTATCGTCCGTAATGCGAAGATCGATTTAAAGCCTCCCAAGAGAAAACGGAACCAAGTAGAGCTGATTTCCGTCAACAAGAATAGTCGTCAAGGGTAATCGACCGGTGATTATCAAAACAGTAAGAAAAAAAAATACGGATCCGTATGATTGGAAACAAATGATAGATATGTTTAATCAACGAACGGAGATCCACAGTGCAGATCGATAGAGAGAGAGAGAGAGAGAGAGAGAGAGAGAGAGAGAGAGAGAGAGAGAGAGAGAGAGAGAGAGAGAGAGAGAGAGAGAGAGAGAGAGAGAGAGAGAGAGAGAGAGAGAGAGAGAGAGAGAGCGAACGAATAGAAGAAGCGGAGGAAAAAAAAAAATCTTTTACGCCGAGGTAATAATAATGTCGATAAGGACTCAAATTTCTTGGTGTATGCACATATTTCAATGAGCACGTTTCGAAGCCGCTTCTCTCTCGACTGTATCCCGCATATTTTCAATTCAAGTATACGCATCAACTTTTTTTCATTCCATTCCTTTTCTCTCTCTCTCTCTCTCTCTCTCTCTCTTCTTTTCTTTTTCCTCCTGGCAGTCGACCTCACACGACGCAAACGCGTGCTTAAACCGATTTGCACAATATGTAAGCGACATTGCGCTGTACCGATCGAAAGAGGTATCCTCTTTTATTTACTCACTTCATGGCCAACGAAATATATTTTCAGAGCATATTATAGAGAAGGAGGAAAAATTCTAAACTATTTACATATGATTTTCCGACGGTTTGAAAGAGAAGGGAAACAAAAAAAAAAAAAACAAAAAACACTTCGCAATTGTATGATAATTTGTGATGTCATTTATGTAGGTGAAAAAACGATCGACTATTACGTTTCCGGTTCAAATACAATGATCGCGATTTTATGAGAAAGGGAATTAAGTAAAATAGTGGAAGCGATAAAAAAAAAAAAAAAACAAAGTAGATCAACCAAACAGTTTTCTACGTCTCAAAGATTATAAATTTAAATTTATAATTCTCGTTTTGTTTCCGATAACTTGTACAAAATATCTTGAAGTTCGTTCCGATCATTATTAAATTTGTTACCAATTATCGTTGTAATAATACCTTACACCGACATCGGAAAAAAAAACGATCATTTTAAATTTTACTTTCCTCTCTTTGTGTTGCAGGATATAACAAGAGAACATGATTTTCAAATTTTCTGATTAGAAAAGAAGAGAAAGAAAAGAAAAAAAAAAAAAAACAACAAGATTTCTATCAATCGCTTCAGTCAGGGAAACGACTGTCAGCCAAAAACCGATTTCGATGAAATTAGCACAGTTAATTCGTCACGCCAAAAAAAAAAAAAAAAAAAAAAAAAAAAAATAAGGGGGTTCAGTGCGTAATTAGAAAAAAAAACTCTGCAGCTTATTCCATTTCCGATGAAGAATAATTTCTTTCCCGTTGAACTTTTCTTTTCCTCTGTGATTCTGATCTATTGTAACTTTTGTCCTCTTGAATTTATTCGCTCTTATATCCCCCCAAGCTAACGCCTGCATTGTCTTTTCATTCTCCGTTGTCTTTTCGTTTATTCATGAGGAAAAAATTTCATCGAAAATTGATTAATTGGGTAAAAAAATAAAAGAAAAAATTGCAACGCCTCGCATGTATTATTCCTTTTCTCGCGACCTTTTTCGATCGATGACGTCACTGGTGCACACGCGGACCGAGCCAACGCGGAGGAATAATTTACGGGGTTTCCGACTGCGATTGCTTACGCTCTCGAAGAGCGGAATAAACGAGGAACGCCAGCGGAAGGGCAGATTTTACTGTGGCTTATGCCTGCATGGCCAGAGGTAGAGGTAGAGGTAGTGGTGGCACCAATATGGCCGCGTGGTTAAAAGCAATGCGCCAGGGAACTGCCCGTCAGTCTTTGCGATATCTCGTTAAGAAACAAGAGGAGAGAGCGTCCGTCGGTATCGCGGCTCTTCTTTATCGCACACTTTTTTATACCATTGTAACATAAACGGATTTCGAACTTTTATACAATATAGCAATATTCAATATCGATCCGTGCGGCGGCAACTATTATTCGTACTACCAATGGCATAATTGGACATTTCTTCGAGAGACAATTTACCCATTTTATCGTTGTTGCTGGTCTCTTACATATATATATATTATATATCTGTATTATACACACTTCTTTTATATACCGTTGTTGCACATTCGCTGATCGGACTGATCGGGAACAATCTTACAAAAAGTGCCTGTCGGAGAGTGATTTTGTGAAATTTATAACGACAGCAGTGAAGCTGGTGTCGAATTTCCGGTGAGTAAAATATGCCCAACTTGTTATTCTGTTTTTTAAAAATTCGACGTTAGATTTTGATCTACGGTAGGTACGAAGGCTTGTTGAAAGATTAGTAAAACGGCCGAGTCACGAACGAGGAGTATTGTTACGGACAAGCGTTTAGAATTCAGATCGAGTTGTAAATTGTCGCCACGAGCTGTGATCCCAAATTCCACAGATGACAAAGAAACTCATTGCTTCGATGCTCTTCCGGTCACAATTTTCAAATTCCTTTTCTGATTTCTTCGTCGATCCGGCCTGACCGTTGATAAAAACAAGACAACGAAGCCCAAGAGTGAAGATAACTAAAAATCTAACGTTACGCTCCAAACGAGTGTAAAACTGTTGTACACAATTAAGTTATACACCGTATGTTCCTCTCTCTCTCTCTCTATCTCACTATGAAACATACAAACGTTTCGACGATATCGAATGCCTTTGATCGTCGGTTCCGAGCCCGAGGCGTAGGTGTTTTCGCGTAGTTATTTGAAATTTGTAATATGTCGAAATTTGAGAAGCAAGTGGTCGGTTTCGTCCTCGGTGTCCGGAGCCTGAGGGGGAATTCGCGAGACCTCCTCGTAGTTTTAAACGGTTTTGAAATCGACGTTAGAAATCCTTCCGTCCTCCTATCGGTGATCCAGCTTTGAGTAAAAATCCGGGCAACTTGTCGGGGCGTTGAAGTTAATACCAATGCGCGCGGCTTTGGACAGCCTCATCGTGAAACCCAAGATCAAGATCCAGCCGCGAAGGTGAACCACTATACCCAGTCAACATCGCGTGCAGACTGTTCCTGTTTTACACACAAATAAATCGGCCCCGTCTCGCCTTCGCTCTTAACTCAACTTCTCACTTTCTTACCGGTCTTCTACCTACCCCGTTCACCTACCGATACTTCCGCGTTATCAATCCAGTCCAAGAGCTCTTGGACCGGACCATGATTGTAAGACAAAGGTCGCTCTTTCGCGATAAACGAAATCCAATGGATCGCCGATCGATCTTTACTACTCCGGCTCTTTCCCGATGGCACCATTAACGCGAAAAGAATCGTTAATCTCCTTCTTCGGGATTTCCTCCGGTCCCCTGGTCCAGACATCGTCAGAAATGGACTCCGGTCGAGCGCACGGAGGATTTCATGACGGAAAACGGAGAAACGCGACGAAGACAAGACAACCGCGTTACGTAAGGCGATGAGGCCGGTCTTTCCAATTCCCGTGACCAACGTCCTCGTGGTGCCGATACGGGGCTTCTAGTGTAGGCTGGATTGCGTGGCTCGCTTATTGCTGACTACTTCGGCTGCAACTTCGTGCAGCAATGCAGCACTTTCCCTGTCCGTTGTACGGCCCCGTGATAGACCCACTCGCGTGACGTACCTACCTTGGGTATACCTGCATGTCGCGAAATAGGCATGATCGCTGTTTCTCTGCCCACGGCATTTGTCGGACAAATTGCAATTGTCACTGCAATTCGATAGAAAATTCCGGTTGACCGCATTCTTTTTTTTACCCAAGGCCCCTCGAAGTCGATTTATTTATTTTTTTTTATTTTTTTTTTTTTTGCAAATTATCGCGATTTTTACGAGAAAATTAACCGCCATTGACCGCGATCAAAACGAACTTGGCACGTAACACGAAATAGATTTTCTTGTCACAGCTGCAAAAAGCGATTTTATTCTTTATCCGGAACTGTTGGTATTTTTTGTTTACCCGGTAAATAATTAAGACGGAAATCTACGAATGGAAAATCTTGTCAGTGGAAAAAATTATCTCACGCAGTGTGGATGATCGCATGGAATTTGTGACGTTTGTTAGAAAAATGATGGAATAGTTGTAGCGAGGATAGACGTGATTAACGGAGGATCGGATGAAACTGCATATCTTGATGCACGTACCTGAAATTTCGATCGATCTCAAAGAAGTTTGTATGTTAAAGCTCTGATAATGTAAGCTCTGGAAGAATAAATGAAACTTGACGGTAGTCATCCGAAAGCAGGAAAACGTAAACCTAATTATATCGTATAATTGTAATAAATATGTGATACTTGAACGTGATGCGTCATTTGGTGAGATTCGGTGATATTAACACAGTATACACACACGGTATACACACGGAAAATACAAGTTTAATATCCTTCTTATTTTTTCCTGGTGATCTGCTCAATTTCGGAATGCAAGGCTGCGGCCTTGCTGAGATAAAAAGCGAAAAAGGATAATAATTCGGTTCAGTCTGTAGGCGAATACCTTGTACACGTAGAAAATTAAATTAGATATTTTTGACAAGTTTATATCGGCGAAGAATAATGGAACCTGAAAGGTTGAAATCTGCATATTACTCGTCGTTTTAAATATACATATTTTTTATTTCATTTTTTTTCCGTCAAACATTTCATACCGAACGATTTACAGTCGAGATAGCCTTCCAGGATCGAGCATCATTGATGATCAATATCATCCGAGTCCTTCGCATTCTCCAGCCTTACGTAAAATTCGTTTACATTAGGCATACACTTTCTTTTTCATCAAATACAAAATGCCTAACGAGACGGAATTTCAGTAATTATACGATAGAGATCGCGTACATATGCATACCCATACGAATGTCCATAAGCGTAAAAACTGGCCGTTGAACCCGTCGCGTCTGGACCTTGCGGTTATATGTCCTCGAGTTTAATTGTGCCCAGGGTTTGGATTTACGGACAGACAACGCAGCGGTTTACTTAATTCCGCATAGGTTTAAAAATAACTCTTTATCCGAGTTCAGCCGTCCTCATGTTCCACTTCTTCTTGCTCTCATTGTTTCTCGATCATCCTTTCTCGTTAGGAAACAGGTGTCACGCGTATAAAGTAAGTACAGTGGCAAGGTTCATTTAGTTCTTTGCGCATGATACACTCGACGAGAGTTGAACGAACGGTATAAAAAATGCACGCTTGCATTAGCCTCCAGTACGTACGCGAGTTCATCGACCAATAATAACTTGAATGCAACGATGAATTAGAAATTTCCCTCGCAAATCACCTCGCGTATTATCATCTCCGGCAGAGCCGGACTTTCGCAAATCACCGGTCGATATAAAACTCGCGTAACGTTCGTATTCGCGAAACGCATTAATGGCCGCAAGGCATGTTTACGTACGCATGTCAATATGCGCGCCGATATAATATTCAAATGTCGAATGTCCAGCAGCGCGAGAAAAAAAAGGAGGAAAAAAAAAAAACAAAAAAAAACAGAGAGTCGATTTCAAATAGAAAATATATACCATGCGAACTTACAGGTGAATTATAATGGTAACGAAACGATCTTCACGGTAAGTCAGCCGGAATAAAATCATACGGAAATTTCCTCGACATTCTGGACGATTAATGGATGCCGGTAAACCATCGCGTTTTGCAAATCGCCGTCTCTTATGGCGTTTCAAGGTTCGCCTCCGACGACGTGTATAATAATGCCGTAAGGACCCTCCGAGTACGAGTCTTGGTTGCAAATCGCTTGATTTTCCCTCGACTCGGACCTCGAGTCGCGGTCGTATTTATACGTAAACGACGCATCGAAATTTTAGCAAAAATTCTCTGATTCCAAAGTCTTGACGTTATTTCAGATTTAAAGTTGTCTTTTTCGTCGTGGAGTTTTTTTTGGATGTTGTGCACGAGCGTATTGTTTTAATTTGCAAGAATTAGCTTCTCGTATTTTCGAAATATTTTTTCGACTCGTTCGCGAACCGTAGCGCATTTTTCACCGTTCGCATCTCTGTTTACGCGTATAATCGAAATTACGCGCGTTAGTTTCCCAAATGCTATGAAACCTCTCGTTCTCGTCCCGCTGGTTTAACAAGTACCTGTATACTCTATAACGGCGACAGAAATTTATTGCGAAAGGCGCTCACCGCATCGGCTTTCACTCTCTTTTCAACTCACGATTCTCGAATCTTCGGAATCAAGAAGAAATTTGATACGTTTCTATTATTGTTGTTACGTGTCAGCTCGGCCTGGAAATAAAAAGAAACGATACAAGTTCCGAACGGCTTCGGACCTGATTCCATCTCGTTTTTTTTTTTTTTTTTTTACTTTCCGTTTCGCTAATTTCGTTTGATAATTATATTCCGTAAACAGCTATATTCGTATTTTTTATGCGTCATTGGTTTGTTGCATTAGCGCGTTATAAAAATAAAATTGCGACAGCATTCCGAGTAATTGGTTCGAATGGCGTAGCTTGCGTTATGTCATGGAATTCGTAAATTTCGTTTACAATAACACGGTATTTTGTAACGATTTTAAATCGTTGTTCTTTTCGCGCGTCTTGTATTATATATTTATGTTATACATGTATGCACGTGGCATGCAGTCTCGATATTGCGCAAACGTATTGTAGTATATGCATATATACATGTATACACGTACAATATGAACCACAACAAAACACGACCCCATTTTCAGTATTGCTAATATATACAGTTTTCGCAATTGATTCGAGTATTTGCTTGCTCGCCGCGTGTTTTGGACAAGTTGATCGTTAATGTCGGTATAGGTGGATGATAACACATACATAAATACATTATATATTAAATGATACGTATATATGTATATATATATATATCATTTTGCAATGGATTCGTAATGTCGTCCTGTAATGCAAACACTGCATTTCGCACACTTTAATTATATTTCGGATAATTTAACATTACACGCATGTGTCATACCAAGTCGCAATAGCTATTTTCGTATCTGAGGTATAAAGTATTATTCCCGTGATGCGAACAATATTTTCCGGCCTAATATGACGAAAAGTAATGCTTACAATTCCGTTACATGCGTGCATCATATTTTTCTAAACTTGTATCCTTCGACGATAAATTGACGTTAAAGTCTTGTTTAACTAAAAAAGTTGAGTAAACCTCAAAAACTGATTTTGCGTTTCAATTACCAAAAAAGGATCGACGATAGCGCAAAATGGTTAGGCCTGCCTCGTTTTTCGCAATTCCAACAATATTCAAACAGTTTTTCTAACGATACCTGTTTTACTGAATTTGTCTAGTTACGACAACAAATGAAATTTTTCTCAGTGTACGTATTGCACGGGAAAATGCAAAAACAAAAATTTGTCATTTTATAATCGTGATTCGAGAATTGAACATCGAAATAGTTTATTCAACGGCGAAACAACGCTGCGTTCGCTTGTGTCGTTAGGGAAAAATCGATGCCCCGTGAAACGGAAAGCGGTCCATATCGCCTGGGATATAATCGAAGGCTGAATTGCTCCAACGATTCGAAACGATCATTGTTATACCACCCATCGGTATATTTTCATAACCCAGCTGTCGACATTTTTTGAATTTTTATTTTTATTTTTTTTTGCTTTTCGAATTCTGTCTCTTGCAGCAAACGCGAAGTCCGAAATTATTTTCCATCTATTATAAGCGAAGTTTTTTCGAAAATACATGCGCGTGTAGCAATGCGGTAGGATCGAATTGAGTAATGAATCAGGAGCACAATCGGTAACGATCGAAATGTCTTTCGCCCAACGTTGACTGAGGGATTACGGAGATAACCACATTGTCGATTATTATACGTATTACGGTGATATTCGTATAGGCAGTACAGCCGTACATACTTGAAAGAACATTGCAAAACTGGTATAACATAAACATGCAACCTTGAAGGCCGTAGTCGATGCAATTGGTTATCATACTCGAGGTAGTCGACGCCTCGAATTAAAAAGAGAACTGATCTCCGTTCTAGGCGAGGCCGATAATAAAAAACAAGGAATACACGTATAACGATAAAGAATCTGAGAGAAGAAATAAAAAGCGTCGATCAAAGCCGGTATTTGCGTTAAAAGCATCAATTTTTTATGCAGCGACTTGGAGAATTTTTTTATCCGTCGAACCGTTCGATCCTCGCTTCATATCGACGGTGAGAAAAAACGGTATGGCAAGAGAAATAAAAAAAAAAAAAAAAAAAGCAAAAAAACAAAAAAACTTGTAGAAAAATAAAAGTTATCGGTTATTACAGAGCGGCGTTCGCACGTGGTGTAATCGCGTTCACCTGATGACAGACCGCCCTACGTTATTACGTATTCTACCGCAGACACGAGCAGGAACGTCGTCTTCGACCTCGTCGGGGATTTAATAGCTTTAACAGTTGCGCAAACGTTTCCGAAGGCGGGCAATGCGAGTCGAACGTTGCACGCGTGCACGCGTGATGACACCCAAGTTTCAATTGTCCCGCAAGAACCGATTGGCCTTGAGCGAGGAGAGACGCTACCTACCTGCAGACCCGACGTGAGAAGCCACGTCGACGCACGTTGGAATCGTAAGTTTTTCGACACCCGTCCGTCCGTCCGTACGTTGCCACATCGGGTCGAGGTGGCGCTGCGTTGCGCTCGGGTCGCTATTTTGCTTAGTTTCGGTCATTTACTGGAGCAACGCAACGCCCCGAACGTGGTCGAGGACGCCGATCGCTGACGGGAACCAATCGGCGTGGCTGCGCGTGCTTCTTCCTTTAGGAACGCGCGCGGTGATCATCCGATCGATCGATCGATCGCTCTTGCGTCGCGTGCCGCACGCGCGATGTTGCAGCGTTAAGTAACTCGCCCTCGATCACGTATCTTCGTATTTCGTTTCGGAAACCGATCGCAACTTCTCTTCGAATCTGTTCGTCGCTAAGCGATCGACGCGTTTCTTCGAAAGCCGGAGACGTGATCGTTGCGGTTTTCTATGATACGATTTTTGCAATCGATTTCGACGATGATTCGGGGACGGTGTTTGCGACGGAAAACCGAGGTGAAAACTCTTTTGCGAAAACCTTCTGCGAACGCTAGTTTTCGAGTTATTCGATATCGACGCAACGGCCAATCGGACAGGCGGCTCGTCACGTGACTCGGAAAGGCCGCTTAACCGCGCATGCGCTGTTCATCACCGCGCTCGCTTTATTCGGTAAACTTCAGGCTTGTGCGACCCGACAATCGGGCAAAGATATTTGATTCTAATTTTTCCGGGTCTCTAATTCTGGGGGGCTGCAACGTGAAGAATTTTGACTTAACTGTCCGAAGACTGTTTTCTTACGTTGAATTGTTCTATTGTTGAATTATATCCGATTGTGCAACTCTTAGACAACCTGTGGTGAATATTTTTCACCGACGCACAGTTAAGTGCATTACCTAACTGAATTCTTAAAAATATATTATCGAACGATAGGATCGCGGATAACGAGGTATACGTCATACCTGCGTATACGAGCTCTTAATACAAGTGCGTTGAAAGTTTTCAAATTTCTCTATATATTACAACACATTTCCCTGCAACCAGACTGAAACGAGTGGTATATTGTTTTTTTCAGATTTGTCAATGAGATAAATTTTCCGTTTATATACCCAATGTATATATATTATTATTATATGTGTTAGCTACACGAGTCTGCGTGTCGTCCCAAATCCTGAGGTCGCGTATAATACAGATCGGTTATAAACGTCCGATTGTGAGCTAACTGCCACGTGGCATATATAAGCGAGGTTAATTTTAATTTATTTACCCCCCTTCCCTCATAAAATCTATATATTATAAACTAAAAATCTGAAAATTCCCTCGAGTTTATCGTACACAACGAATTAATTTCACGTTTCTTTTCTGCGTACCAAAAGACCAGGAAAGTTTCGATTATGCGTCATACGCATGTGTAATTGGTACAATCGAGAGATGTAGAGAAAAAATGTTAAAGAAGTATAAATATTTTTTCGACTCGCGCTTATGCGAACACATATGTAATATTTATATGCGTAAAAGCGAGATTGTATATTCTGCACAGACGGTGAAACACGTTGTTTGCGAAGGTCGTACGCGTTTCGTTTACGTATTACATCTAACAATAAGGTGTAACCGACAATCAACGTCGCTCCGTTCCGTATCCCTAATAATCATCCGTTACCTTATTTTCTGTTACAGAAGGAAGAACTTCGGGTTTTAACCGATCGCAACTAACGTCAGACACACCGACTTTCGTCAAAATGTCGGTCATCATGCAGTACGTCGATCAGTTTCACGAAATACTGGACAAACATGCCGGTAAGTATTTTAGTTTTTTTTTATAATTTTCTTTCACAACAGAGGATTTAATTCATAATAGAGGAAATCGATTGAAAATTTTAATTACTCAATCGTTCCGTGACGCAAGAAACGGCGTCCGTTTTTTTATTTCTTTTTTCTTTTCTCTTTTGTTCAATTTTTTTTATTTCGTCTTTCGATGTACGCGCCCAGTTTTACTCTCGTTGTAAAATACAGCGTGAGGCGCAGTGTTTGCTGCCTCAGTTACTGTTTACGGAAATTAAATGAAATTGTTTGGCCAAATGCGCGCACGTATCGCAAAGGTGACTTCGAAGGACAAAAAAAGATGTCCTCCTTTTTATTCGTTGTTTATTTTTAAAAATTGCAAACTCTTGTACAACGTATGAGTATATGTGTACAGTTATTTTACATACATGTATACATTAGCTAAGAAACGTGCAAGGTATTCCCTTATATTTGTTTTATTTTGTTTGTTTGTTTTTCTTTTTTATCAAGATTATCCTCCCGTCGCACGCGCTAAATCTTCTCAATAACAATATTGCGATTCAGGTTTTACGCAATGATGAAAACACTGCAGCAGTACTGAACCGTAATTAGTATGCGCATTGCAATAATTACCACGCTACTTATACATACAATTATCAACGATTCGATGTTAACAAACAGATGTAAATGGTACGTCGATGTAAATTTGTGATAAGTTTGAATGGACCAGGGTTAACAGGAAGTGTGCATCGTTCTTTCGTGACTGAAAATAAATAGTCAAATTTGAAAAATAATCGGAAATTCGAAATACAGGGTAGCTAATCAAAGTCGTAGAAAAAATTGGTTGGAATTGTGTAAAAAAAAAAAATTAAAACTTTATTCAAATCGTGTTTGAAAATCGAGTAGAGAAGACGGTTCAATGTTTGGAACAAATAAATGTTGTTAACTATAATATCGCATCGCATGCGGCCTCGCAGTGATGTAAAAACCAAATTTGAACCTAATAAGTAATTATTTTCCATTTTCTAATAATGTTTTTCTCATTTTATTAACTGCATTGAAATATTTTACAATAAGATAATGGGAAAGGTGATTCTTGTCACTTTCGTTTGATATGCACATGTTTTTTATATTTGAATAGCGGGTCAGCAAGATATGCACATTTTCAAACAACGTCGCGGGTTTCAGCAAGTTGTCGCATGTGATGATAATTTCCCGACAAGTTTTTCCCCATTTCGAGTTCTCTGTGGTTTTCTCTGTCCGGGTCAAGTTTTTCGAGATTTTTAGAATCTGACTCGAATTTTTCATGGTTTTTAGGATTTTCGGAGTCTAGATCGACTGTTTCGTAGTTTCGAGGAAAAAATACAACGGAGAAAAGAATTATTGCTTAAAAATATACATGAAAAAACCCGAGTTTCTCACATCAAAATTAAAAAAAAGAAGACACGGGTGCGAAAAAAATTATTCATCATTTTTTTACGAGGTTTCTTCATTTAAAATACTCGAAATTTTTTTTTGAATATTCGAAATATACCCTGTTCAGACTTGCTTTGGAACAGGCACGAATTTTCTCTAGGTTCGCAAAAGATGCGTCTACATCGTCTCTTATCCGAGTTGAAAAAAATTTTTATTAAAAAAAATTCTAAATATCAAAGAGTAAAAAGTGTAACAACTATCACCGGTCTCTCCTACATATCGATGGCACGCGATTAGAGTAGGTATATCCGGTCAAAAAACTCACAATCATCCTGTATTCGCAGCATGACGGAGCTGAAAATCGTTTTTCTTTTTCATCGTGGAATAGCGAGTGAGGAATAAATTTATCGTGCCTAAAATAATTAGCATGAATTATTACGCTAGCGATTTGACATTGCGGAAAAATCTATTTGCAGTGTCAGGGGGTCAGTGATTATAAAATAAGGTATACTGTGGCATATACGAACAATCGAAGCGACGTCAATCGGTACGGTGGAAAAAGTTTGATTTCTACCGTCGTGAATAAATTCCATACACGTTCTGCCAGTCATCGCAAATTATCGGTAACGAAAAACAAATTCATTTTATGCATGCGTTAATTCACGATTTAGGTTAATTTTATACGCATACGTAACGTACCGTGATATAATGGATTTGCATGTCATTTTATATCTCGTTATAATATATTCGTGATTACGGGAATCGATTTTTAACTTTATTTGGTTTTATTATTGCACCGACCTGAAATTAAACGCATTAAAAAAATGAAACTTCATTCGTCGCATTGGCCCAGATCCCGTCTCATGTTTCACTTCAAAACTGTTTCACCTTGTGTAATCAATACAAACTGTAAAAAATATTTTAAAGTGCTTACTTAGTACAATTGGTGACGATCAATCGTCGTTTCGAGAACTGCCAAAATTCCATTTAGTCCATCGACATGCCAATATCGCAAAAGATTCGCGTTAAACGTTGGTTCCGTTCTTTTTCTACGTGCGAACGGAGATCCGTTGCTTCTGACCAGGAAATTTGAATACAACACGGACGTTTAAATTCCCTAACAGGCATCATTAACATCTTGCGTTGTGTGACATTAGAACGTGCAAACCGATTAACAGAAAATACAAATTATTGGTAAGATGGTGAACTTTGGACCGTGACGTTGTCGCGTCCGCTTGACTACCGGTAAGAGACGTTAGAAAATGCTTCGTTATTACATACGCATATAAATATGTACACATACTATTGCACTTGTCGTCGGTTCGTTATTTTTTCCCCTCGAATCTGCGTTAACGCGGTAGGTTTACGTAAATATTTTTCCAATCACGGATCCGTTAGCCTTGCATTCCGTCGATGGTTACGCGTAACATAACATTTCACGAGAATCAACGCGTTCCGAACAAATTCCTCCCGATGTCCGTCGGAGTGACAAAAGAAAAAAAAAAAAAATAAAAAAAAATTACTCAAATAATAATACAAAAATGTTAAAACGAAAATTCTCCCTTTCCTTTTCCCTGACAATGTTCCGAACGATCCCGCAACGTCTGATTCATCCTATCGTCCGATTTACCTTGTTATACCCATCCTATAACCATCACATCACCCAGCTACGTTTCTCAAAGCCATCATCCATAACCAGCAGTTACCTTTATACCCGGAAGTATCGCCCGACGTTGCTTCGATACTTCGCGGACGTGAACTGAGATTGAAATATATTAATTATGTATAAATTGTCGTTCGTTGAAGTCATTTGACGGTATAAAAATCATTCTCGAATTCTCTTCCTTCACGGTCCTTCGTCTACAGGTATTTCCTCGTACTCCGTTTCCTTTATACCCACTCCGCGGTTGAACATTCAATGTTAAAGCCCCTCGAAATATCCGCACATTTTCAACAATCTTAATCACCAAATAAAAATTCATTCCTCATTTTTATTTGCATACCTACACATATGTATTTACATATTTATTTTCACCTATAACAAGCGTGGCAGTGAATTTATCCTTCCTGAATCGCTCGCTTTAGCGATAATTGTTGTGCAGATAGTAGTTGTTGTTGTTGTTGTTGTTGTTGTTGTTGTTGTTGTTGTTGTTGTTGTTGTTGTTGTTGTTGTTGTTGTTGTTATTATTATTATACAATTTATAACTGCAGATAGAAAATTTTGCTTCATTCTAACTCTCTCTTCTGTGCATATACGTTTAGTTTAATGTTTATGGAGCATACCGACGGTTAAATGGTCATCTTTTTTTTTTTCTCATCAATCTTGATGCGATACAATCATATCGCTGACGCAACGCGCGATTTCGATATACAAACGTGCCTATATAGACGCATACCATACAGACTCTACAATGAGGCCTTAAACTTGACCGTGATAATGTGATAGAACCGACGTTCGGTATGTCAAGTGAACGTATAATCAGACACATAATATATAACTGGAGACAATATACGTACGTATACATACACAGGCGCACCCATATGGATATATATATATACGTATGTATATACCGAAGAGTTCTCTTAACTGTACAAATATTCAAATACCATTTGGCGCAATTATGTGAGTTAATTGACGTTGGAGATGTTTGTTTATTTTTTTAATCTTCAGCGGTTTGATAGTGTGAAAATTTTACTCGAACGACTTGTAGGCAAGGTAGGAAATGAAAGAACGTTCTGCAAAACCATCGAATACATTCACGCATTTTCAAGTATTTGCAATTGTCCGCGTGTGTACAATTTACGTTCAATATTTATTCCCACTTACAAACGTCTCTCGACGATATAACCGAAACCTGTTGATTACGACGACCACCAGTTTCAATGAAATATTTTTTCTCTAAAATATAAATAAAAAAAAATCCTGGCTCATATATATCCGTGGTTAGCATATAAGTTATTCGGTTAGTTTAGAACGTGGATAATACGATTGGCACTTACTTCGTTTAGTTTAAGTTTGTTGTACATACTTGGATATAAAAAAAATCACGTGTATAGTGCGATGCTTGTCGAACGAAATGTTAATTCAATTCAAACTCGTACGTTAATATTCTTATAGACACAAAAAAATTCTTTTTTTATGCTAAATACGTCTGTGCGTAAATAAGATATATTCAGCAAACAATATCTGTATATTAATATCATTGGTACGAAGAATATTATATCGTAAACGAGTGATTTTATTTTCATGCAGAAATCTGCTTATCAATCGTCACAATTTTATTATTCACTTGTATTATAATTATATTCGTATACAGTGGTAATTATATATAAAAGCAAAGAATTTTTTTACGCTGATTTTTAATTTACATCTATACCTATCCAAGCGAACAGAATGCGGATGTAAATTTGCAATCAGTATACAGATCTTCACGCGGTATAGTTACCGTAGATTATCGGGTTGCTTATACCTGTATAGACGCCGTGGATTCGTATTTATAATCGCAAGATATCCTTGACGAACAACGTGTAAAAAATGTGGTTAAAAAATCAATCTTAAATCTAATTACAAACAACTTGATCATTGCGTTTACTGTAATAATAAATCATGACGACGGCGTTTAGACATGGATGTCGTAATGTCGGTAAATTAAAATATGCTAATTTGAGATATAATCGGTAACATAGTTTTTGACAGTCATAACGTGTTCGAAGAGTTTAGGTGGTGATATAATACCTCAAAACTTGATGTAATGATCTTTTCGATTTTAACAAATTCAAGCTTGACGTGTTTCTTTCTTTTTTATTTGATATTTTTCATTCTTGCTCTCCACGTGTCACCGTAATGCCATTCTTCCTACGCTTTAATCGCCGACTCTTATTTACAGCGTAGAGTCGAATCGCACGGTTTGTAATGGAGAGTTGAATGATCGCACAAACAGCAAAAAACGTTTCACGCTAATACGCCTTCAAAACCTTGGCGCGTTTTTACGTGTCTGTACCAAGTTTATTTCACGTCAAGGTTTTACGTCGTACATTTTCTTACTCGTAATTGTAATTTTGTGTAAAAAAAGGAAATTGAGCGATTTGTAGGGAAAAAGAAAAGAAAAAAAAAAAAGATATACACAGATGACCTGTTTCTTACATCAAATTGGGACTAAAAACTTGTACACTTTTTTAATTAAAAACTTTACTCGATTTATTTCCAAATTTTTTTATCACTAATAATAATATTACTCAAACCGTGAAATATTTACCCGGCATAAAAAACTGTATGCTGACCGTTTTTTATGTAATATCAAGGTAGGTATTTGCGACATGTGCGGTGGTTCTCAATATTCGTGAAAATGATTAGGGTATCGTGAAATTTAACGCGCACAAATTTACAGAGTGCATTCGGCTAACTGTCTCATGATCTAACTCGCATGCGCTACGATTCTAGAGCAAAAGCAGTTGCTTTGTCGGGTCGACCAACCGTCGCAACTCACTCCGATATTACATGTAGAAAATTGGTTCATCGCGTAAGTCTTTTATAAATTATTCCACATTCGTTCGGTGTCGCGGTATCACTGTTTGTGGAATATCAAACATCGCTTATGACCATAGAGAGGAGAAAGTTTCAGGATCTATGAGTTCACGCGAGCGTTTTGTTCTTCCATATTTCTTTGTGTTCATATTCGTGGCGGAAATCGGTGACTCACGACCGACGATTGGTCGGTGCCGCGTGACGTCATGGCTACGCGACAGTCCCGCCACCTTCGCAATCCGTCGCGAAATCGCATATTTGCGTCCCTGTTGCAGCGCTACGAATTTGACAAATTGAATGAAAAAAAAATTTTGCCAGAAATTTGACGAATTTTAAAATTAACGAATGAATCGTTTTTACCCGCAGATTCGAGGACGACGAATTGGTTCCTGATGAGTTCCCCATTCCCAACGCTATTCATATGCCTAGGCTATGTCTACCTAGTCAAGGTTCTGGGACCAAAGTTTATGGAAAATCGTAAACCATATCAACTGAAAGAAGTACTTATAGTCTACAATTTAGTCCAAGTTCTATTCTCAACGTGGCTGTTTTACGAGGTAAGTCAGCTGAGTCTAGTTTATATATGTGTGATGTATAATAAGAACTTTCATCTGTACAAGCGATGTTATTCTTAAATATTTTATGTTAGAAAGCGTATTATATGTACTTTTCGTCACAGCATATGATCAGCGGATTGATTCTCTTGTCAGTAATGCGGTTCATCCTTCCCTTGAGTGCCGAAGGATGCAATATCAATTTTTTAGAATTCAATAATAATCGGTTCTAAAAAATTTGACGTATCGACTCGCTCGTGCAATAAAAATAATCAATATTCGGTTGGAAAAAAAAATTAAGTATTACAACTTTAATAAACCTCGTTTAAGCGCCATAAAAAGTATAAAATTTATTACTCATGCACTTTTTCGATGAGTCAGTTTTTTGCAAATTATAACCGTGATTCGTAAAATAATTTTAACTACTTGTATGCATGCACGGATTCACCTGTGTACATATATACGGACCATATTCAACATGTGTAGTGATGTAATTGTAAAACGTATTTAACGGACCGATGCACTGGACATCCGTTATGCGAACCTTGTGACCCCGCAGCATATGTTTCTTGTGACATTTGGAAAAATAATCTAAGAACGAATAAAAGAAAATATTTCTCTGGCAATAACGCAGTGCCTGATGGGCGGATGGTGGGGACAATATAGCTTCCGTTGTCAGCCAGTCGACTATACGGAAAGTTCAACTGCCGTAAGGGTAAGCAGCACACATAACGACCTTCTGAGCGACATCCATACTACAGAGGACTGATAAAAGAAAAAGAAATTAAAAATATATAAAAAAAAAAAAAAAAACAACCATTAGAACTCAACGTCCGGCTCCCAAGGTGCAAAATACATCACGTGACGATACGGCAATTCGTATACTTTGCAGTCTGTGTACATAACAAGTTATTTCGTGAAAATACGTGACACGGGCATCTTTTAACGTGGTCAGTACGCCTGCGTCACTGCTATTTGGGATACATTTTATCGAAATCCGCCTGCATCTCGGCAACCGATCGTACATTTTATCGATCGGCATTTGTTTCGTTGTTTGCGATTGACTGACTCTCCCTCATTCTCTCAAACCGCGGATCACGAAACAAACGCCGATCAGTAAAATGTAATCGCAATTCCCGAAATGCAGAAGGATTTCGGTAAAACATGTAACCTGAATTGCATAAATGCAGGCTGATTGACATGACCCAGCGGCTAATTTCCGATGGGACATTTACACGAAATAACTCGTTATGGGTATTAATATTACGTCTTGCACCTAAAAAGTAAAAATCGTGCTCAACGATCGTACGCATCTAAGTCAGGTGTCTAATTTTGGCTATTTCTATGCATGTAATATGTAGATATTTTTCTTAATTCTATTACTTTTTGCACGGATCACTCACCATGTATTATAAATACCGTGAGAATGTAGCTTGTTGATGGGTGTCTAAAACTCCGTAGGAATTCCGTACACCTACCCAACACCTATAATTTGCAATACCACAAAAATAATTTGTACGCCTATATATATATACCTTATACCTTCATTCGTTAATCTGCCGGATTTTTGTTCCTCCCATTGCGTATTCCATGGTTCGATTCTGTTTCTGTAAATTTATTCATACCTATTTTTTCTTTACTTATTATATACATTTTTATATTCACCCATTTATGTACCGTTTAAGATATAATTTGTTTATCTCTACTAACATAGTATAATCGAATAACATTTTCAGTATTTTATCCTGTCAAGCTGCAGCAGATTGTGCACTCCTATAGGTATACACACCTGTGCCTACTGTATGTGATATATGTATATTATTTATCCTGGTGCATGTAATAATGTATAACAATGTTTCTCTTCTTTTATTTTCTTGTAGTATTTAGTGTAACAGTAATCCTATGTACTATTATGATGTTAAATGGACAATCGAAATTATCTTTTTTGACGATTCGTGCGATAATCAGTCGGCCGTGTAGTTTTAAATATTTATAATCATGCTCTCAAGCCAATTACAATCTCGTAATAAGCACGGTGTGGAACGAACGCGCATGGTGCGAATTTTTCATACTAGTAAAAATAGCGGGATCGAATTTTCACCTTCCGTATACTCACTACGCGAACATATAATTGACGGACATAATCGCACACCTCATTCGCGTTGCTGATTATTATACTCTTGGAACCCGTGATCGTCAATTATGACGAGTCAAGGTCTCTGGTACTAGTTGCTCGCGGAGTGATTTTAGCACGCCAACCGCGCGAACGATTTCCAATGCATTCGTCCAGCGAAATGACCGCGAGTCGTATATAAATTCCAACCACATATCACGCGATGAGAAGAGAAAATTTTTTTTTTAAACCGGTATAAAAATTTATCGGACATGCATGATATTCGGGTTTTATTGAGAAAAAAAATCGATCACAGTGGATTAAAGCTGTAATCCGGACGATGTAGTGAAATAAAACATTTTTTTCTCTCTCCACTCGATCAAGCATCAGTCTAGTGATTTCATGAATTATACCAAATAATGCGATTTCTATGTCACGTCTCTCGTTTTAAGCTACAAAAATATGATACCTGTCATACCGTTAGACGTTGAGACATTTTCCGTGCAAGCTCACAGCCGTCTGAGTAGAGTTTTATTCAGCGTGAACAGGAAATGGTACGGATAACATGTGAAACTATAATCAACTTGAACGTGATAGAAAAAGAAGGACGAATCGCAAAAAATTCATCAGAGTAACTTATTTACATATGTATTGAGAAGTGATCTGCCGCATTTGATTGTTCGTTAAATGTCCCTATATTCTGCTCCATAGAAATTATAACTGTGTTAAATTTGTAGAAAACCATACAGTCTAAACATTTACAACATGTTATATCTATATCTATAATGTAACAGTAGTACCGTAGTTTCTTTGTAATGAACTCTATACTAGGTACTCACATCTGTTATCCATATTTATTTCGTGCTTATACACGCCCACTCGCTCTCCCGAGTAATTCAGACTCCATTTTTCTCTGTAACTTTAGATTCTTGTACGGAATGGATTCAAAGGGAGAAGAAACCCGGATGACGAGGGGGGTGTAAAAAGGCACTAAGTAGCGATCTATATAATGACTGATTAATCAACACTTGTAAAATAAGCTTCCTATGATGGGTGCTGGCTGTGGTAGAATTTTAAAAAAGATGGCGGCCCTTGGGCTGTTATGCTTGCAGATAGGCGTTTCCGGATGGTTCACAGGGGACTATTCGCTAAGGTGTCAACCCGTAGACTACAGTGATCGACCCCAAGTAATGAGGGTGCGTTTTGGTTAACCGAAATACCTAGTAACACTTCTACAGTATTTACTTTACATCCAATTAGAACCACTTACTCTGCACTCACTCACTGATCTTTACATTTCGATTTACCGTGAAACGACCGCACCGACACAACGCCACTCGCATTCATCCTGTGCAGGTATCATTTACATGCACGCAAATAAATATCTGGAAATCCCGTCAAATCGGCTCGGCTATTTCTTTTTTGATTGGATATAGCTTCTGATTTTTCATATTCTTCAAATATTTGTTCATCTCGTTAACGTGTGACGCGTAACACCTTAGATAAGCTTACGAGAGTAGTTTCAGTTCGTTATTGAAATTATTTTTGTTCCAGGAGTTTCGTTGATATCAAATGACATTTTATACACGCAGAAATACGGAAATAACTATTCTGAAATATCAAATGTTACGAAACTGGTAAAACTGTATAATTTAAATTCTCCAACTATAGTGAACTTTGATTTTTTTCCTTATAAATATAATCGCGGTTCGGTCGATAATTGGGAACTAAAATAACGGTCAGCGTCATCTGATGGTAAAAAAGTAATCCCATCTACCCCAGTATCGTGGTATTCACTTATGAAAATCCTTTACCATCGTATTTTTCACTGGATATCAATTCGTTCTTAAAAAATATGAGCCTCACGCTCTGCGCAAGATTTTCCGTGCCTTTGTATTCGTGCAATTGATACGCGAAACGTTCAGGTGGTTACTCCGTATCGCGTAGATTTTCACCGCCATATTGCTCGGATACGTCTCCTGTCTTCGCGTATAACGTGAGAGAATTTCATCGGTCACATCTGTAATTGATTTGCATTTGCTAATACAGGAAGAAGTAACTAGCCTGACGACGAACATTAATACCCACCTATATACTTACATTCGCATACGAGTGTAAATACTCAGGTTACTTGCATCGCTCCATTACCAATCCCACGCGTAGTGATTCTTGTAGTTGGTTCTACTTTCTTTTTTCGCCTTCAGTTCTCTCTTGTGATGCAGCTTACTTGCACTCAAGTATTACCGCACGTATTACTTACGTATATTACAGCGCAATGAATATTAACGGCCGTGCATCCTTTGTATACCTCGTAACACTAATTCACATTTCATATCACATTTTACTTGTTATGTAGTGACTGCGTATTTCAGTAGTACATCGTATACGTAGTATAATGCGATGCAGTAGAGTGTCTATAACTTGGAAACTTGCACAAACTCTCGGCAAGCTCTATTATTAACCACTATAATTGAATTCTCAATCAAGTGTAACACACGCGACACACTACGTAGTTCATCGTGATTATCATAACTCTATTTCACAGCCATCATTCAACTATACGTATTCGTTCTAGTAACGCACATTCAAACGTACTATACTCGCTTAACCCCTTATACCTTTTACCTTATACATACCTTCACATATTAGTCTATGATTTCACCGCAGATATTATTACTTATACGTACGATCGATTCGTTACTATATTATGATACGACAGTATTGCATACAATTTATACAATATACTTGTACGTTATTCGCACACTAAGTAACAAACGTCGGTACGAACAACGACAATAATAACAGTGGTTCTCGATTAATACACCATGAAAGTTTGTTCGAAATTTTAATCTTACCGCATCGCCGGTTTCTCAAACTTTTCGATCAGGGCTGATTTAATTGGTAAAAAAATAATCGGATTTAAAATTAAAAGGAATAGAAATGAGATTGCGATAATAATCGCATTGCTGCATGGGGCATGGTTTTGTCTATTTTATTTATCTTGTTTTTTTTTTTTTTTTTTATTTTATTTCACGAACAAAGTCGCATGTTCTTCAATTTTTACTTTATTTTTTTTCAAATACAATATTATACGTTTAATCTTCGGCTTGCTTTACTGGTTTCACGATTTAATCATGTACATATATTTATATATTCAAACTCGTTTTGGCTCCGCTTCCTCGCAGCAAATATTTTTAGAAAAAGAAGAGAAAGAAAGATAAAGTGTGTCAAAAAAATAAAGGAAACAAATTACTGCCGCAAATGTTTACAGGTTAACGAATCGTACAACTGTAAAACTCTCTGATTAATAACTGCGTATAAATTAGTCGCCACAACGGTTCTGTGAATTCTAATTTTTAATGATCACCAAATGTCAGCCCAATCAGAACGGTCGTTCTGATTCTGAATCGTCGATGTTTTTTCTTCTCCTATTTTTTGCTGTAAATTTTACTTTGAAACTACATCAGCATCTCCAGCGTATAACGATTCTATTCGAATATTCCCACCATAGTTGAGTAAAGTATATAAATGGCGCGAAAAATAAGCAAACAGCTATCATACGTTCCATATTCATACTTGACACGGATACGAAATGAAATATTTACAGATACTTGATTATTTTTAAGAATATATTCTTTTTTCTTCCTCTTCTTCTTTCCCATTCCAATTATTCTTATTGTTGTTGTTGTTGTTGTTGTTGTTATTATTATTATTATTATTATTATTCTCTTTGCCAAACGTTGACCGCGAAATTATTCGGTACTCGATTTCGAACCGCAGCGCAAAAAAAAAGACAACAAGCAAGACGAAAAATTAAGAACAAACATTCATGAGTCAATCGTTGTAACGATGTATAGAAAGCTACAGAAAAAGAAAAATTCTGTCGAAACCGTTACCGAAACATTTTGTTCGTATCGTCGTAAACAGAATCTGACAGTTATTATCCTAGACACTGACCCAAAATACACACACAACTCATTTACTATAATTACAGTAATTATAATTCATCATAGATTAGAATTCGAAAAAAACATATCTTTCTCTGATATTCTCATACTCTAAATTCAAGTGTGAAATTTCAACATGTTTAACTTTGAACTTCAGTTTTTAATTGATACATTTGTTGGATCGAGTTCTTTGAAAAAAAAAAAAAAAAAAAAAAACAATTTTCTCTTACACATCGTGTACATGTATCGCTGACACAGGAACTGGAATGAAATGAATATCAATTGACTAATCATTTCTTGTCACATCGCAAACAGATGGTCTACGCAAGCTGGTGGTACTACTTCTCCAAATTCACGGAATTCATGGATACGGTACGTAACAGCAACAATATCAACAAACACAGAGAAACGAAAAAAAAAAAAAAACAACAGAGCGAAAAATAATTATTGAAATGAAGCATTCCTCGGTTAAAACTTACCACATGTACAAGCAACGACGCTGTAGTTACCGATGATTAGTTCAGCCCTCGTGAAATAGGCTGCAATTTCATTACGTCCAACGATCTGACCGGTTACTCACTTTCGCTTTCAGATCTTCTTCGTTCTGAGGAAAAAGACCGACCACGTATCAACTCTCCACGTTATCCACCACGGATGCATGCCAATGTCCGTATGGTTCGGCGTTAAATTCACTCCAGGTAATTATAATGAAAGTATGAAAATTATGCGTAAAATAAAAGTACCGAATTTACGAAAACAGCTCCTTGCATTGTTTAAAGCATATGCGCTTTATACATACAGTAGCCTATCCGTAACTTCTCATCGTACACGTCTACTTGCGGGACTCTAAGAGCGAGACTTATTTACCACAAGAATCGGAAGTTTAAAGAGCGTCCCTAAACGGGTTTTTTTTTTTTTTGTTCGATTATTCCAATCATCGTCGATTACTGCTATTCGTTTTTCCAATTTCTCAATCAATCGATGGTTTCGATTAATCGTTTTCTCGATTAATTGATTAATCGAAGTTACCTCATAACAATTCTGCAGGTCTATCCGTACATGAATCGAAACCGTCGATTAATCGATAAAACGAAAGAACTGTTAATCTAAATGTTCGATTGATCGGTTGATTGGAGAAACGATTAATCGAAAAAACTATTAATCGAAATGGTCGATTAATCGATTAATCGCCGTAATAAACCCGTAACCCGTAACCATTGCTCTCGTGACATTCGACTTATCCTCGAAAGTGTGAATCTTAATGTTTTAATAAATGCCCTCAGGTGGCCACTCGACGTTCTTCGGTCTGTTGAACACGTTCGTGCACATAGTTATGTACACGTACTACCTGCTGGCCGCCCTGGGACCCCGAGTGCAGCCTTACCTCTGGTGGAAGAAATACCTGACCGCGTTCCAGATGCTGCAGTTTGTCGCCATAATGATCCACGCTTTCCAGCTCCTCTTTATCGACTGCAACTACCCGAGGGCCTTCGTATGGTGGATCGGAATGCACGCGGTAATGTTCTTCTTCCTCTTCAACGAATTCTACCAGCAGCAATACGCCCAGAAGAAGATAAGGGCCGACAAGAAGCGGGCCGAGGCGAACGCGGCTTCCGCTGCGGCGGCTAAATTGCAAAACGGCAACGCGAATATCCAGGCGAACGGCAAAAACGAATCGACGACGTTAACGTCGAACGGCAATGCAACGGCCGTCCGCAGAAGGGACGCGGCCGATTACTACGTCAAGGGCGAAAGTTTGACCGCCTCCGAATTAGGATTAAGGAAATCGTATAACGCCGTCGCCGAGTGACACCCGTCGCGAGACCGATGACATGTATTTATTATTATCATTATTATTATTATTATTATTATTATTATTATTGTTACTATTGTTATACACGTACACACGCGCGCACACACAAAAAGAATTTCGACGCGCATGGTTATCACATACATTATAGCATGATACGTAATACTATAGGTATGTTTAAGTATATCTCGCCCGGCAGCGTGTTCTCAAGATAAATCAGAATAACGATGAATGGAAGGAAAAGAAAACCGCAACCATGAATAATTCACCTTTAATAATTCTCAACGACAGGGAAAACGAGGAGAAGTAAATAATAATCATAATTTCGAATCATGTGATCGATCGTGAAAATATGATCGTACGTTACATTATGTGTATATACAAGTGCACGTACATACGTATATATGTATATATACAACCATGTATTTGTATACATGCAAGTATGCGATTGTACTCAAACGGACCTGTGATAGAGAGGAATTGATGAAAAACAAAAAGACAAAAAAAAAAAAAAAAACAAAAACAAAAAGAAAATTGATAAAAAAAAAAAAAAAAAAACAATCATGTTATACCTATAATAATATCAGTCTTCCTTGCCAATGAGGTGTTACTCCGAAATCGCGAACCGCTGATTCACAGTGGCAATAGTCCTTCCGTTGTATGAAAGAAAAACGTATCTTTTAACTTTTTATACAAATTTAATAACGAAATTCGATCGTTCAATGACAACGTGATTTCAATTTTTACGGGTCAAATCCGAAATAATTTATGTGTAAATAATTATCCCCTCGTACATGCATAAAACACTGAAACGATAGCTTACGGTCTTCCTTAATTTCACAATCGCTTATTGCAACTTTATACACACTGATAAAATTCGCATTATAATATTATGGACAAAGATGAGTTTTAATTCAGTTTTTAGACATTTAATATACATGTATGTGTTTTTTCTATTTTTTTTGTTTTTTTTGTGTCGAAGACGAATTCATTTCTATATATTAAATATGTCGTCGTCACTCTTTGTCATTCTGCGATTAAACCATGATGATCCCGAATAAAGGTAATAACGATTAGCAAAGTTCACAAAGCAAAAGATTCAAAATGGAAATAAAAAGAAATAAATCAACTACTGTACATAATATTACAGTATAGGAATACTATAATGCGTATAATATAGATTGAAACGTTTTTATAATCTTGTAACGCCATAATGCAGTAACGAGTACAACGGCAAATTGTTGCAAATGTAAATTCAACCTATTAGATATGTATAATATGTTATGTATAATAAAATGTTTAATGAAACGAATAAGAAGAAAAATAATGAAACGGAAGAACGTACGACGATTTTCTTTTGCCCTCTGTACTCGTTAGTTGATGAACTAACGAGGACAAAAGTTCGAAGATAAATTGAAAAAAAAAAAAGAAACAAACAAAGAACAGCTTTTCACCGTATACATATGACATACATATTTTATTATTACTTACGAATAATAATATATTTATATGCATATAATACATATATATATAATTATGGCGTAAAATGATGCTACACGAACCGCGTCTCGGGCGTTCTTTTTTTTCTATTCCGAAGTTGTACATCTACTACATTGTGTAGAATTAATTTATGTATGAGCACATGTGTATATTTACTTATTATTTACTATTATTATTAATGATTATTGTTATTGCTATTGTTAAAAAAAAAAAAGCGGCTATCTGTACATAACGGCAATTGTAAACATAATTAATGTAGAATTAGCGATGAAGATGGAAAAAAAAATTGAATACAGGCATAGATGGGAATTGTTGGAAAGGATCCTCTCGACCAACGGTATACTATATAATAAAAAAATTAGCCTGAAAGTCGAGTAACGTAAAAACGGCTGTGTGTATATGTATGTTGGTTTCGTCAACGGCCAAGTAGGATTACATTATATTATATTATATTGAGGATTGTTATACTATCGATAATTAGCTCGGTGTATATGAATTTCGATGTACGGATTCATTATTTGTATACTTATTAAATAACGATGCAAGATGAAAACAATTTTATACACGGTACACATCCGTCGATATCACAACGCCGATATGAAATTCGTCAATTCATATTACACGATGCGCGTATCGCATGAAATCATTAATTAATCAATAACATAAGCCAACTATAAAATCAATCTATGAATTCACGATAACGATGATAATGATGATGATGAGGAGGACTGTGAAAACGCACATGTATATCGGTCAATATTTTTTAGACAACTGTATATTGTGAACTGCGAGTCTGGCAACGAGTACCGAATTTCACTGTAGATAAATACTTAGTATATATAATACGCATACACACATGCAATTAATCTAATATATTATTATTATTATTATACATATAAATACATGCGTATGAAATGGAGAAAAAAAAAATTTTAAAATCAACCGGAGAGTAACGTGTGTGTCTGATCTTTTAAATCTGGGAGACTTGAGGTTGTTTTGTTTTTCAAGTATTCTATCGCGTTTAAAAGGTGACACACACGAAGAGACACACGCGCGCACGCATGCATGCATACATAAATACAACAAGCACAGCTCGTATTATGATATCGCTGTGACGGCCGAAAATTTAAACGAACAATATTTTATACGACAGTGAAAAATCCATCGGGCATAATGTAACATACACAAACTATTCAAGTATGGATAAGAAAGAGTAACAGGATTGTATGGGAAGAAAAAAAGAAGTATATATACATATAGTGAAGAGAAAACAAACGATTAGCGAAATTAGACAGTAATATGTATATTATTTAGGAATAAAAGATGGAAAAATACAATGAAAAAAAAATATATGTTAATGAAATAAAGTAAAAATATTATTATATAAATGTACGCATTTGAATTTTTCGAACCAATTTATACAAAATATGTGTAATATTATTCCCCCTTGTAATACATGTAACAATGTATTTCCCCTCTTCTCTTTTCAACTTCTTGAGACGGAACTTTTGTGAGTATTATACATATGCTTTTCCACATGGCATACCGGAAAAAATAATACGTACCTCCAAAGGAAGTATGTTTTCATGTTAATATACGTATATATATATGGACGGCAGAAAAACGACTGTTCTCCAAAGTTTTACAGCACGTGCGAATAAAATTAAACAAACTTTTTTATAAATGACGACCGCGAAAAAAAACCTTGAACAAACAATATAAGTGATAATACGTTCGTATACATGATGTATGTATGACTGATTTCTTTCATATCAGCAAACCCGCAGATATACGCGAGTTCGAAATGTACGAGGAAAAAAAAACATCTGTAATTAATATTCGGTTGAGCAAATATCGATTTTCAAATCGATTAAAAGCATTACTCGAGAACACGTACTCGTGAATAAATTATCAAAACTTATGCGACGTTTATTGTAAATCCGGGTTCAACACTCGGGCGTAAGTACACTTAATTACCGATTCGAAGAGTTAATTTTTTACGCTTCGCCATATCTTCCATTATGGGAAAAAACGCCAATCCATAAGAGACTTGACGCTTGAATTTGAAAAACTACATTATAGAAATATGCAACTCATCGTGATATTTTAAAAAAATGCTTCACCGCCGGGACTGAAACGGTTACTTGACCTGGCTTTTTTCATTATTTGCATCCGTAATGATTTGTACAAAATAATCTGCAATATCTGCTACTTCGTCTTGGAACTTCCTGTCACGGTTGATTTACTGATTTTATATATAATAATTGTTGGTAACATACCGAATGTTTATAATTTATGCGAGTAGATTTTCACATCACACCCAAAATGTAATAACAGATTTTAATGTGAAATGAATTAAAAATCATGAAAAATATATTAATTATAACTATTTTCGATTGTATACCAACGTATACGTATATTTCGCTGGTTTCAATAAATAAATACATATATAAATATTTAATGTATGATTACGTATGATTGAAACTGACTTTTGAGATCAAGAATTAAAAACTAGCTCCTGACTTCTGACGGATGGCCGGTCTTTTTTATATGCGATATACATAAATACCTGACATTGATACATTAATCGTTAATTAATTTTCGTTTCGACCCAACGGTTCCCGTATGTATATTTGTCAAGTCACGTTCCCAAGCGCGCTACTATTTTACACGCATACGTGTTGACCACAGAAATTATACCGCAGCCATTGTGATCTGTAAATGTGGAAAGCAGTACAACTGAATACGGGTGCAATTATCGAACGTATTGGAATTTCCTTTTCGGTTCGACAGATATATTATTGACGAGGGAGTGATCAAGTAGGAGGTTCGTTGAGTTGGAAACAACGTGAGTGACCCTCGAAATCGAAGGAAAATTTTTCTGACCACGTTACAGCTATTCGTCTCGAATCGTCTGTACTTAATTGACAGCGGAATAATTCCATGAGAGTTCTGCAAATCAATTATTCTAACGTCAAAAAATGAATAATTATGCGGAATAATAATTTTCAGAAGCGTAGGTATGTGAATTTGCGCAAATTTACGGTACTTGATGCGGAGAATATTCCAGGATCGGGGATTGAAACTTGGACTCTCGAAAGAGTATTTACAGAATGTAGTATAGTTTCATGCGTACAACGGTTACCCCTAGGCAAATTTTCGTGACATGTAATAAGCGGTTAAGTGGGCCTGGGGGCCATAAGAAGTTGGTTAGTGATCTAAGGCACGCAATACCTTATTAGGGTAACGGCCTTTAACGATCCTTACTCAACGTTTATCGAAAATATTTGGGGACCACAAAACCTCCGTCGTAGAATGAATTTTCGAAGGCGTCTTACCAATCATCAGGATCTTGCAAACTCATAACACCAAATTAGGACAACGTCGTGCAACAGTTGAAAAAAAAACGATGAAACTTTTCCACTTACGGTCGTAGCTTTTGACGCGGTGATCGCAGCGACTTGAGATTGTGCCTCAGCATAGGATGCGTTTTATTTGCTACCTTTCGAAAACGAAAAAAAACTAAAAGGCATTTTTTTTTCATAGGGAGGGATAGAAAGAAGCTTCTTAAATCTTCGAGTGTATTTTAAAACACATTTGAAAGGTAAGAGCAAAAATTTTTGTCATCCAACTGTCGCAGAACGGCAGCGTTACTAGCTGACCCGTTAACTGAAGAATATATCTTAAGTCAACGGCTGGCCATCGAAGGGCTTAGCCGCTTAAGACTGCGATCGGCAGCAATGTTAAACTGCGTATTTCTTGACTGAAATGTAAAAACTAAAATCATTATACATCATATCATATCATCAAGCATCATCATACATCATACATCATACATCATATCATACATCGTACACAGTATTAAAGTTCAAAACCCAAGTTCGGATGTTCGGAAAGTGACGTCACCAAAAATTTTATTTTTCTTGACGTCATCAATCTATAGTAATCGTCGAGGACGAAAATCAGTTAGCCGAATTCCTTAGTCCGGAAACAACCGCGCAGTAGAGTGGACGTATGAGAATCGCGCTCCGCAGATTTCCAGTACCGGGTTCTCTACCTCCTGGATCCTGCGCTTCGGGTGCGCTTCCTGGTGCAACTCGACTTCAGGAACAAGCGCTCCGTAGTTTCTGCGCTCAAGGTCCAATACCTGATGAAAGTCGACTTCCGGGACAAGTGCACCGTGGTTTCTGCGCTCCAGGTCCGCTACCTGGTGAAACTCGACTTCAGGGACAAGCGCTCCGTAGTTTCTGCGCTCAAGGTCCGCTACCTGGTGAAACTCGACTTCAGGGACGAGCGCTCCGTGGTTCCTGCGCTCCAGGTACGCTACCTGGTGAAACTCAACTTCCAGGACAAACGCTTCGTAGTTTTTGCGCTCCTGGTCCGCTACCTGGTGAAATTCAACTTCAACGACAAGCACTCTATAATTTGTATACTTCAGGTCTACTACCTGGTGAACCTTGACTTCCAGGACAAGCGCTCCGTGGTCCCTGCGGTCTAGGTACGCTACCTGGTGGAACTCAACTTCCACGCCAAGCGCTCCGTAGTTTCTGCGCTCCAGGTCCGCTACCTGGTGAATCTCGACTCTCGGAGGACGAGGAAGACGAGGAGAACAAGGTGGACGAGGAGGACAAGGATTTGTGCACGGTGAGTATAACATTCTCATAATTTTTAGTGGCAATTGAAATTATATTTTATCTAAAATTTTTAAACTTGTCATGTTTACAATAAATTATTTCAATTCATTTTTCGCAAGCCCAAATTCAGTAGCTATCAATGCGCTAATAAAATTTCTATAATTTTTTATAATTTTCTGATAACCTTCTTGGTAAAATGTGTCAATAAAAAAATTATATTAATCCTTACACAATATTTTTGATGTGTTTTGATACTGTAAATATTTATCAGTATTCGAGATATAACCCGAGGTCGTTAGCGGTGGTCGTTGGAGGTGATTGGTGGTGGTTGGCGGTGGTTACGGGTGGTTGCGGGTGATCGAGGTGGACGAGGAGGAGGACGAGGAGGAGGAGGAGGAGAAGAAAGACGAGGAGAACAAGGTGGACGAGGAGGACGAGGATTTGTGCATGGTGAGTATGACATTCTTATAATATTTAATGGCAATTGTAATTATATTTAATCTAAATTTTTTTAACCTTGTCATGCTTACAATTAATTATTTCGATTCATTTTTCAACGAAAAAAATATATCAATCGTCGCACAAAATTTAAAAATTATTTTTAGTATTAGAACAGATCAAACATTTTGTGCGACGATTGATATATTTTTTTCGTTGAAAAATGAATCGAAATAATTAATTGTAAGCATGACAAGGTTAAAAAAATTTAGATTAAATATAATTACAATTGCCATTAAATATTATAAGAATGTCATACTCACCATGCACAAATCCTCGTCCTCCTCGTCCACCTTGTTCTCCTCGTCTTTCTTCTCCTCCTCCTCCTCCTCGTCCTCCTCCTCGTCCACCTCGATCACCCGCAACCACCCGTAACCACCGCCAACCACCACCAATCACCTCCAACGACCACCGCTAACGACCTCGGGTTATATCTCGAATACTGATAAATATTTACAGTATCAAAACACATCAAAAATATTGTGTAAGGATTAATATAATTTTTTTATTGACACATTTTACCAAGAAGGTTATCGGAAAATTATAAAAAATTATAGAAATTTTATTAGCGCATTGATAGCTACTGAATTTGGGCTTGCGAAAAATGAATTGAAATAATTTATTGTAAACATGACAAGTTTAAAAATTTTAGATAAAATATAATTTCAATTGCCATTAAAAGTTATGAGAATGTTATACTCACCGTGCACAAATCCTTGTCCTCCTCGTCCACCTTGTTCTCCTCATCTTCCTCGTCCTCCGAGAGTCGAGATTCACCAGGTAGCGGACCTGGAGTAAAGAAACTACGGAGCACTTGTCCCTGAAGTCGAGTTTCACCAGGTATTCGACCTTGAGCGCAGAAACTACGGAGCGCTTGTCGTGGAAGTCAAAGTTCACCAGGTAGTAGACCTGAAGCATACAAATTATAGAGCGCTTATCGTTGAAGTTGAGTTTCACCAGGTAGCGGACCAGGAGCGCAGAAACTACGAAGCAATTGTCCCTGAAGACGAGTTGCACCAGGAAGCGAACCCGGAGAGCAGGATCCAGGAGGTAGAGAACCCGGTACTCGAAATCTGCGGAGCACGATTCTCATCCGTCCGCTCTACTGCGCGGTTGTTTCCGGACTGAGGAATTCGGCTAACTGATTTTCGTCGTCTACGATTGCTATAGATCGATGACGTCAAGAGAAAAAAAATTTTTGGTGACGTCACTTTCTGAACATCGGAACATCCGAACATCCAAACTTTGGTTTCGAACTTTAATACTATGTACGATGTATGATATGATGTATAATGTATGATGTATGATGGTGCATGATGATATGATATGATGTATAGTGATTTTAGTTTTTACATTTTAGACAAGAAATACGCACTTTATCTTTCCTGCCGATTCCAGACTCAAGCGGCTAGGCCCTTCGATGGTCAGCCGTTGACTAAAGATCTATTCTTCAGTTAACGGGTCAGCTAATAACGCTGCCGTTCTGCGACAGTTGGATGACGTACATTTTTGCTCGTACCTTTCAAATGTGTGTTAAAATACACTCGAAGTTTAAGAAACTTCGTTCTATCTCTCCCTATGGAAAAAAAAAAAATCGCCGACTATCACCTTTTTAAGTCTTTAAATCAGGACACTGCGTTAAATATTGTCAGATATACGGAGCATCCATTTCATCTGGATCAAAATTAGCGGATCCGTGATGTATTGCAGTTACTTTAATTTTTTTCCATACGAACACTTTTCGAAAAACAATTCTGCTTCTCTCCCCAAAGTAGATACTTCACTTGCGACTCGCTATAACAGCGTTTCGATTCTATGCCTACGAAAATTCAAGATCGAGAGAGTAAATGAAAAGTTGTTGGAATAATTATGAATATTAATGTTATGGAATACATTGAGCGCATGTCGAATAGAATCCCATTTCTAAATGATTAATTCTTCCATTTACATATTATAGCCGTATCATTGTAGATAATTTAGTTTGTCTCCTGGAAAATTAGAAAATTTATAGTATGCATCACGTATTGATCGTAAATGGATCATATATATTCTGATCTATTATTATTTATGATCTATGTATACATTCTTCTCTCAGGTTCCCATACTTTAATTAAATCACTGATTGCTACGAATTTTGGAAGAAATTTATTCTCATTATTAATTTCTTGTATCGCCGACAAGTCAGCAAGGACACTCAGGCTAAATACTGGCTTGGGCTTACCATTGCGAAGACTGTGTTACTCGGAAGGTAAATACAGCCAGCATCGTGTCAAAATCGGTAACTCTCTGATGTTCTGCAGTAAGTTCTCAACCCTACTGTTGGAACATCTCAAGGAGCACAAGCGCACGACGATTTTCGGTTGTCACACCAAAGCCATTAGGGCAACTGTCTTTATATTCTTCAGTAAACGTCTTCGACTTCAATGAACTCAGGTTTTCGAGTAGGAGATTCCATTGTAACATACGTCTTCGGCATACACCTATGCAATTCATTTTTATTAACGAAAAGTTTTGTGGCGCCATCTCTCAACCTGGTATTGAAACACCGAAGTGAATCATTGATTATCGAACAAGTAGAGATAAGTTTTACTGCAAGTTAAGAAGTAACTCACTAGTTGACACAGTGAAATCAATAATCCGTATTGAAATAAAACTGTCATGCTAAAACTGAAAATCTTATGCTAAGCAAAATTACATTTAAAATCATAGTACCACGTGTACGGAGATTTAGATCTTAGAGCATATAAGACTTAGATAAACTCGTTCGATATCCCTAGGAATTTCACGTCCCACGGTGTTGGATGAGCACCGTTTGTATTGCCCGTCGCCCGCCGCAGACTCTTTTTTGTTTTCTGCACGGCCCCTTATGTGCGCCCGTTAATGCAAACGGTGCTCATCCAACACCGTAGGTCGTAAAATTCCTAGGAATATCGAACGTGTCAGAATCTATCTAAAGCTCTGTACTAGAGGACGTAAAATACACCGTGTACACATATCTACTGAGCCGGAATATTGCCTGGTGTATGTTGGGTGCTTTCCATTTACTGACTCAAATCGACTTGTGTCGCTATTTCTGGTGTAACCGGCCAATCTGGGCAAAGGAATACACCAGAAATAGCGACACAAGCCGACTTGAGTCAGCTTGAGTCAGTACATGGAAAGCACCCGTTCTAGCTAGGTTCTAGGCATAGTTGCATGCGCGCATGGTAACAAAACGTGGGCGGTAGGCGAGAAAGTAAACTGAGAACCGCTGATAAAATCTTCTGCTTCGTGTCAAATTCATCTCACGTTATACAGTGGTTCATATATACACCACGCGAGATATTACGCGTAGATACATACGTCGAACAGTCTTCTACTAGATAAATTAAAACCGCCCAAGACACCCCGTTCAGTGCCGTCAATTTCGTTAGGACAAAGGGGCTCCGATAAGCTGTTTACCACAAAATATATACGCTCAACGATCCAAACAGATTAGTCACATCGCTGCTTTTCACTTTCGCGTATGACTAGAGCGGTACACACCTCCTGTTAACCGAGCAGCGCATCGGCAGTGCACAAAGTCAGACCGGAGGTTGACGTTTCTTGGGCTGAAAATACTGGAAACACGATCGGTGATCTGTTTATTCCAAAATGTTGGCGTTAATAAACCGCATACTGGACTGGTTCAAGTCGCTGTTTTGGAAGGAGGAAATGGAACTCACCCTTGTTGGACTTCAGTACAGTGGAAAAACCACATTTGTCAACGTGATTGCGGTATGCTCCCCAATTTATAGCTAAACTTCCATAATTTCATTCATATTTTTATCATTCGGTCCCTCCCCATTCCAAGCCATCAACTGTCCAAGCAATTATGAATTTTGACTCCCAGTTATTCGTCCAGGTCAAAGTTGCTTTGTTCCTTATCTTCAAAACCGCGACTTGCTGTTAGCAAACTCAATCGAAACTACCAGTGACTTGATCTTTTTTATTCCTTCGTTCTTCTCTGCTTCATTGACAAAATTTTGACACATTAACTACCCACCGCTTACTTTTTACGCATGTGAGTATAGAACACATTACAATAGTTGATATTTACAGTCTGGGCAGTTCAGTGAGGACATGATACCAACTGTTGGTTTTAACATGCGGAAAATAACAAAGGGCAACGTGACTATTAAAGTTTGGGACATCGGCGGTCAACCGAGGTTTAGGTCGATGTGGGAACGTTACTGCAGAGGAGTGAACGCCATTGTTTATATGGTCGACGCATCTGATCCAGAAAAAATCGAAGCCAGCCGCAACGAGCTTCACAATTTACTCGACAAACCTCAGCTAACTGGTATACCCGTGCTGGTATTGGGTAACAAGAGAGATCTGCCACATGCTCTTGATGAAAATGGACTAATCGAAAGAATGTGAGTTGATGTGATATGAAATCCAATTTGTTCCTGTATTGTTTCATCACTCATCAATTTGATTGATCTCTTTTTATAGGAACCTATCTGTGATCCAGGATCGAGAGATCTGCTGCTACAGTATCTCTTGCAAAGAAAAGGACAATATCGATATTACGCTACAGTGGTTAATAGCGCATTCTAAAAGTGGAGTGCGCTAATATGTAACCAATTATTTTGTCATGGTAGGATGAAGCAGGAAGAAGGAAGTAAAATAAGAATCGAAAAACTAAGAATCATGAGAATAAAAATAAGACGATAATCTCTTGACAAGGCAAAAAAATGATTTGGGATCAACAGAAAGAAAGGAATGTTGTCAGCTTATGTTTTTACTCGAGTCATTATAATAGCAAATTCCTTAACTGTAAGCTTTAGCTTTCTAAGTTCGAACCCTTTGAACAATGAAAGTTCGAAGATATTGCTTGCGCGAATCGGAATGCTCATATAATATGAATTATGAATTGTAATTATATTAAACAATAATTAGGCGAATGGATATATATATATACATACATACATATATAGTATGTATATATATGTATACATAGAATAAAAACGATAAATTTTTATATTTTTGTTCTTAGGTAATCGATATTATATACACGTGTATTTAAAATTCATTTTTATTTTTCTTCTATTCATTTTCTTTTAATCTTCAAAACACATATTCTGAAATTTAAGTGTGTCTTGTTGCTAGCTCAGCTACTATGTGTACAAATGTTGTACATTTGCAATAGCTGGCCCGAACGATCCTTGAATCGCATGCATACAATTCTATTATTATGAACTGAAAATGAAAAGAAAAAAAAAATAATAATTATCGCTGCTAGGGTAAATAATTAAAAACTGATTACTATATCTGTATACAACATGCGTGCATACGTAATGTATAACTTAAAAACTTAACAGCGCGTATAAATTGATTTAGAATTACATACTAGTACAATATTACATCAATTTAAATATCATTCGTAAAAATATCGTATGACCGTTGTGTTATGTATATATAGAGGAATAAAACAATATACACCATTTTTCAATGGATGATATAAAATTATTTCATGTACGAAAATAGAATAACTAAAGTTGAAATAATCATACGAATTCGTCAAAGGATTGTTGAATAATTCATTGCTACGTATTACATACTTAATTATATTTCGTGTACTGTATCGACTGCTCGTAAATTCGTAGTAGATTTTTGTCAGATCTCGATGACGAGACGTTGTGAATTCGCAACGATTACATTTCAATCGCTATATGGGTGTTCTATAAAATACTAGTCGTCGTTAAATATATTCTGACAATGAATATAGGCATCACATTTTCAATGCGGTAGCGCAACGCGGTAAATTCTACTTTGGAAGCACGGTGTGAGATATTTTATCTTACAGGATGTTTGCAGGTCGCTACGTATTTCGTATGTACCAAGACTGTCACAGTTGGCGATTTCCTCGACTCCGATTGGTGGCGCTATCTAACACGAAAGTTGAAACTTGATCACGACGAAAAGTATTCTGTGGCTATGGTGAACTGAATGTTCGAGCTTCGCAATCGTGTTTGATATAAAGCAAGATACAAGTAAGCAGGGATTACGTATTTTGAATTAATTATAGTATTTCACATAAGTTATCTAGATATTTCATTCTATTACAATCAGCTGTAACTCAAACCTTGCCATAATATTACTTATATGCGATGGACATAACCTTAAATTTTTGTTATAACGTAACGTTTTAATGATGTATAATAAACATGCTAGTTTTCGATTCAATTTCTGTAAAATTGGTAAATTGACCAATTCCACTTCTCCTGTCTCAATTATTTCAAATTCACGTTACCGTGAAACAAAGGTCTGTGTAAATTACGCTCGTTATTTCTATGCACGTGCATGTTTATTGACCGATTATTAGACACAAAAAATTTTAAATCTAACAATTTTGAACTTATAACATTCTCTTGTATCGTTGCACCTTCGAACAACCAATTATAATGATGTACAAGAGTAAGTAGAAAAAAAAGATCAACATCTCATCTCTTCGTTATCTGGTTTGTTATAAAAGTAAATTATATTCTCACAAAATGATCGTTTCGCAGAATATATAGAGAGACAAATAGATAGATAGTGTCTTAATAGATTGAGAGAGAGAGAGAGAGAGAGAGAAAAGATAATTCGAATTCCCATGTACTGGCACTTTGAGAGCTATGAAAAATTAACTCCCATGCGTTTCAGAATGAGCGGTAAAATGCCGGGAGTCCTCCGAGTCACGTGGCATCCTCTGCAGACGATTTTACGGGGGCTCAACTGCCGTACAGCATCAGTAACAAAAATGCACAGGAAGACGTACGAGAGAATGTATCCAACCATAGTCGTTCTGCCCGATGGAAGTAGTATAAACATAAAATATCATGAGCCTAGACATATAATAAAACTGCCTCTAAATTTAGCTACTTTAACAGAAGCCGAACGAAAGTTAAGGCTCTTGGCGCGTAAACCAAAAACTGTAATCAAAATGGAAGAAGATATCGATGATGACGGTTTTGACGCAAAAAGGTATCTCAAATTCGTTAAAAAATAAACCTATTTGGGATCCGTTGTGATTTAGATTCTGATGTAAATTATTCTGTATATTTAACAATAAAACTCAAAATCAAAATGTCCGAATACTTCATCATCATAAAAGGAAGCGATTCATTTGAAGACCGCAAAAACCGAGGCATATACACAACGTGAAAAGAAGACAACTAAAACTTACCAGCTGCACGTATTTCGTTGATTCTTTCAACTGCAAAGAGAAAAAAAAAACATTTACCATGCTTACATATCACAATTTTTCGACGCACTGCTTTCACGGTAGTCGGCAGTTTTAATATGTGCGGCTCGAGTGTTCGAAAGTAAACAATACGCTGTATGACATGAACCAAACAAGGACGTTAGCAACATTACGTCCAAAGTCCAAAGATGATATCGCTTCGATGAGGGAAGCGAATAAAAAATGACTCTATGATACGACCTTGAACTTGCGTTGATGAAAGAAAGTAGCCGCTGGCAATTGTGAGATCAGACGGTTATGAAGATCTCACGTGGTTTCGGGAATTACATATACACACAAGCCCGTATGAATGGACCACTTTCAAATCACACGTTGATTTCTCTTCGGTTTCTCGATCCCCCTACGCACGCTAAAACACGCATCTGTGCACAAACGTCGCACGATTCTCAATGCGTCATCTCAAAATCCTGGTCTCTCGTCTTAACACGTCAATGTACCCATACAGTGTCCTGTAATTTCAAGGAAGCGAACATGTTCTCAATCCGACAATTGACGCGGAAATAATTGGAAAGTTTGACGACCGAGCCATCGACAAATATTGAAATTAAAAAACAGAGAATTCCATCGCGATTTATGCGATATGCCCAGTACTGAGCGAAGGATATATCCTGCTTTCATTTCTGCAAAATGGAACCTACAGTAAATACGAATTATAAACGGACGATCACGAATCAACTGAGAAATACTTATAATTTCATGATGCAGAATGTCGAAGATACGTACGTAGGTATACATATAGTATTGTAACAATTCGGTGACCAGGACAATAACTTTCTCCGATGCTCACGCACCACCCATTCAGCCATACAGCTTATAGAATGATTTTCGTTCCGATGCTAACCATGGCTGTAACTCCAGAGCATAGACACTAAACGAATTCCCAACATTATTAACACGCCTCGGCAATATTATACATATACCTGTTCACCACGCATCCACATACATGCAGGCCAACATGCGTTTGAAAGTTGACAGTCGCATGTTGCTGTTAGGCATGTGCTGTATACACTTGTACCTCTTCTACCTGCATAGAAGATGCCGCAGCGAAAGTGAAGGCATAGCCAATCGAACGTTGTTATATCTCGTCGCCCTTGAAGTACTCGGTTCAAGGTATATGTACGCGGTTTCGAGCACAAAAATCGGCTCAGAATTACATGGAATCCAGCATATTGGAAAAAAACCAAGAACAATGTTGCTAAGCTAACAGAAGAAAGTCGGGGTTACGATATATTGTTAAAAAAAGACTACATTTTTTTCCATACTTTTCATTCCGTAAGAATTACGTATTTAGCGCAAAACGATAGAACCATAATTGACGTTTTCTCAGCACCTATGTTGTTTGGATTCGAATTATATACAACGATCGAAAAATACACTCAATTACCGTATGCACGGATTTCGTAACGTGGATTGTCTGCATCATACGTTATATGTATTTTTCTTGCTCAAGACCGTCGCAATGTCTGTGAACAATTTTATTAATTAGTTGCCTACTGAACTGCGGCTCATTCATCGCAACTTTCTCACAATGATCAAATCGATTACGTCGTTTTAAGTCAACTTGATGGCACCCTGAATCTAGGCACTAAACGATGTTAGACTGGTCCTGAAGAAAATAAACTGTTTAATAGACGAGTCGGAGATTCACGGTTGCAGAGATTTACTTACGCCCGAGTTATTGCGAATTGTATTACAGGCGGCTGGGACTTACCGAAATAAAGGATGAAAAACTGGAACAATAGAAAGTGTGACGAATCAACGAGACTAGATATATCTGTGGTAATGCTTTCGTTCAACTTTGGGGTTTTCGTTGGCAAAACACCGAGGCACGTAACTGAGACTCAACCAGCTATTCAACGACCTTTGACTCGCCTTGTAGCTTTCAGTGTCTTACAAACAAATAATATTATAAGCGCGTTAAAATGCAGAAGAGATTGTTAGTACTTAATGCAAAGTGGCAGCTACCTACCCCATTTGCAGTGAAAATCGTAAGTAGTCCGTACTTTCGGACGTGGTGAAACTATAAGCCTATGTCGCAATACGGACGGTAGAAAAGCGCAGACCGTAGAGGGGGTGTTGAGCAATTTTTAATTAATTGTAGGCCATACCCATAACCGTATGTAAATGCTATGGAAAATAATTAAGTGTTGCAATTACTGATTTTATCACCTGCAGGTGGAATGAAATTGCAATGAAAGGGCGTCGATACAGTTTCAAAGCTTATAACTCGTACGTATGCATATGCCTGTACATTTTAAATAGGCTCAAGTTCTAATTATAGTTATACGTTCTCCAAAAATGTTTATTTTAAATTTTCCAAGAGGATTGGTTAAAAATTATTATGTTCTTGTGGGTGAAACCGCCAAATCGTCCCTTGACATGCATTACTTTGGAGGATTGTCTCACCCCCTTAAAGTGTTTAATGGCAGATAAAAAGAAATACGTGTCGCTTAGTTTTTAGTCTACTATAACATATTACGAAAGAAATCAAATCGGAGAGATTGACCTGGGGTACAATCCTTGTTAGTCCTAACGAATTTTCGAGAAAAAATATATGTACCGATATGCATGAATTAAAGTCTGATCGATTCCTGACACGTCATGTAGAGAAGAGAAAGAACGCGAAGCCTCAGTCAAGGAAAATAATCGGAACAACGATTCTGTGCGAGTTATAAGAAGCAATTTATTTTAATGGTTCTGCAAATTGTATAGGGAAAGAATAACTTCGTTGGTATGCCACTGGCATAAGATCCGAAATACTTCCGTGATACATACCGATCTGCCATTAACGATTTGGTATTCAGCAAGTGTTTATCTATGACCGATGATAAGTAGGATGTATTCTGGTTCGCATGTGCATCTGACAAACGGTGACAAGTAATTTGATAATGTCAAATTTCATCACGTACGCAAAAACCATCTCAAGTTCTCATTAAACTTTGCAATTTCCGCACGGATTCCACAAATAACAATATAAATTATACCGACGTATGTAAACGCTTTTCCTCAACTTCTGTTGAAAAACATCCTAGCATATATGTATATTAAAGGATGTGACGGCTAGAATTCATCCGGCACGCAGCGTTAATAAAAATCGCGTGCAAGGCACCATTCGAATTTCAAATCGAGGAGAATTTATGTGTGTTATTCAATGGAAGAACGTCGCGTAACGTGACGAAAATGAATGTCAAAAGTATGATGAATACTGATTTAATTCGCGTAATTCAACGTGTCAAAAGATTTTATCCAACGGCGTGCAGGAGCATCCCGGAAGGCAACCTTTTTCCTGTTGTCCACGTAATCTCTCTAACGGATTCAACGTGCAATCTTACGTTTATACAGCCACGCCGCAGACGACAGTTTCTGCAGTTTAAAGCGATATTCGCACCTAAACAGGAATGATAATTATCGCCCGTAACATGCGGCGAGCACCATACGTAATATTTCCTGCAATAACGTTTCTCTATAATTGATGGATCAGCAAATTAAAGTTTCTGGTATCTACATGCATCGGAAAATGAAGCTGAAGCGATAATCGAACTTGAACTTCGCCATTCGCGTGTGAATAATGCATAAAATGTGTTTGTAACGGCATTCGCATTCGGCACGAAACTTTATGAGATGAAGAGATTATAACGTTAAAATCTTGGTAAATTGGAAAATCAGACAGTCGGTACTTTTACGTAATTCTATCGCGTGGCTTGGTTTGGCCTTATGAAAAACTGGATCGCGTCGTACAAAACCTACGCGCTTGTTGTGAGTCGCGATTAAAATTCACGTGTCAACAACCGGTTAATCTGCAGTATATGCGAGAGTGCCGAAAGTTTGAATCACCCGTCACTTAAATTGAACCGCCGCGCCGATCAGAATTATATATGTATAATGTACCAGGATGTAGGTATCGGTCTTATTTTTCTTTTTTCATCACCTATTTTTCTCTTTCTCTCGAAGGATGAAAGCAAAAGCTAAAAGAGTCCGGGAAGGCACGAGGCGATTGGTCGGCTACTACCGGGTTGACGTCATCTACCAATCAGCGATCAACTTTCAACTCTTGCTTTCATCTTTCTATACATATATAATGCGGTCGAAAGATGGACAACTACGACAAGTGAAACTCGCGCCTCCCCGCAAATCATTCCACGATTATTTTGCCCCATTATTCCTGAATGCTTCTTGACTATAAGTACCCATTCGCCTTTGGATGTGAGTTCAAAAGACAAACAAGACAACATCCGCGATTGACGTAAAGCATCGATATTAATTAAATGTCAATCAAAGAGAAACGAAGAAACCAAACAATTCGCAAACTTGATTTTTCCTCTAAAACGAATTGTCAACACCATGAACTACAAAAAAAAGTTGACTATATTGTAGTTATGCTCTTAACTATACGCATACGCACGCCGCACGTACGAGTAAATTTCACAAGCTGAATTCTTAGTTTTTAGGCTTTCGTTGAAGGTGAAATCATAACTGACCTATTCTTGCTGTCATTTAGTCCTGCGTGAAATAACTCTGGTCAACTAACAATACCTGAAAGTAATCATTACAGCCGAAAAGAAATTCCAGGCGTGTGAACGGCGGCCATGTTGAATTTCTTATTTCTTCCAGCATCTCAATTCCCGTGTCAAATACTTGTATGTTTGTTAGTTTTCTATCACCGCGCACCTGCGAGCATTAGGATTTAGAAAATAATTACTAGACTTCACATTCCATAAACATCTTTTCATTACCGAGAACGAGATCGTACAGTATCCAGCTCCATGCATATGTATGATTGTATTTTCGGCAAACTGGACACGGTTGACTGTTAAGGGAGCGCCTGGAATCTCTACCCCGGGACGGTGGCGTACTCGGCTTGTGAGCCCTGAGCAAAAGAGTTTGCCTCGTCAAGGTGGGAGTCAGTTCAGTTATAGTAGGCCACCAGGCTCGGGCCTCGTGAGCTCCCGCGGCAACGTTCGACTCCAGCAACTCTCTCTTTGCCGGATAAGGAGGCATAAGTGCAGCGCTCGGTGTGGCGAGTTTAGTTCGACCGGATCGTGGCCAGAGAATAAGATAGGTGAAAAAACCCGCGTTATATGGCCGTTGATCCGTTCTCCGGTACGTTTGATAAGGCCCTTCTTGTTAGGGGGCGATGCGGAAGAACCTGCAGTGCGTTGGTTCCGCGGTCCGAAGACATTGCAGCAGCGGAGTTTGTGCATAAATGTTTTACTCGTGCTCTCTTCGACAGCTGACTTCGATCACTAATGCCGCGTTTCGACTGCTGCAAGTGAACCGGAATACTGAAGAGATTAAATAATATAAACTGAGTGTAAACAATTTACTTTAAAACCCAAAGCGTACGATAATAACAAATATCAACGTGATCGGAACTAGTCGCTGCACCGGTATTTTAACATTGTGAATTATGCTTAAAAATAATTAATAAAGATTCGTCGAAATGCGATAATTTTACCGAATAAATGAAATTAATTTAATAATTCAAATAACGCAAAAAAAAACGATACATTACATGTTTATATGGCTGTGACAATAATTTCGAATCTCGAGTGTGGCCGCGTGGTGCGATAATTATAAAGTTCCTAAATTAGCTTCTGTGTTTACCTTTCGATAGAAGCCTACATGGTGTTGATTAACGCCACCGTGCACGAGGTTTGTCCACACTTGTCTGCGCCACCCGTGATAATTGACAGATCAATTTCAAATGTTATAAGATCGTGCGTTCGGGTACGCCGATAGAATACTGATAGCCGGTTCAAAACTCCAAAAGTCTCGAGCGGCGATAACCGCATGAGTAGATGGTATATCTATTTGTTAACAATATTTATTAACCGAGCTACCGAATCGATCACCGAGAATACACCTCCTGCATAAGATATGGAAGTTTAACTACTTGGATATAATAATCACTTTTTCACGAGTGCAAATACCTGCGATGATCGGCAAACTATTATTGGCCGGTTGGATACTTCAATGTCTTCGAGGTCTTCACGGTGCGTATTACAGCAATATATGATATATGTACATTTGTGTGTTATCATTTACGAATATTTGTTTCCTCTGATCAGTAGTCAATCATCGTGATTAAAATAAATCAAACGATTGAATATTTCAACGTTTAAAACAAGCAGGATTCATATTGCAACACGTACTTGCATCCAGGCCATTGATTGTAATTAACAAATTGTGCGCTCTTCCGGTTCTCACAGAATTTCAATTCTCACGTCAGGTTAGATGCAATCACTTGATTTTATAACGCAACTGACGCATATGAACGAGCCAACGTGTGCATGGACATAACAAATATTTCATAATATACCTATAATGTTTTTTCCATGTTTTGTTCACCTCTAGATGTTAAAATATTCTTAAATTACGGTTAATTATCTACTTAGAAATTTACTGCCGCAAGTGCTTGACCCCGTTGACTCAAGGCATCGTTTCAGTGTGATTTATAAAATATCGTAAAAATTTCGGACACTCGAACATGTATATATATATATATTTTTTTTTATATAGGCGTATGTACGCGCCTCCGTGTGTATTTGTATAAGAAAACTGAATCGTCATCCACGCCTCCTAGATCTGGTGAAATTATTTCTTTAGAAAGGCAAAGACTGGACCACAAATGAACCAAGGTAACTAACTCGCTCGAACACGCGCCAGCGAACCGGCTTAACTGAATTAAAAGGATCTAGGTTATCCCCGGCTGTATGTAGGTGTATACGTATATAACTCGTTCTAATCTGGATTTTGACCCTGCAGAGAGAGAACCGGTATCGGTCGAGCTGTTAAAGATCACATCACTCAAGTTTGTTAGACTTTATCCTATAGTAACGTGTGTAGGAGTACATGAAAATTGTTTTTCTCTTATCGCCAATTATTACAATATACATTTTACTTACTTTAACTCTCCGATACGAGAGACGGATGTAAAAAACATATTGATGCAGTTACGTAAGAATCGCTTGCGTAATGACCCATGAAATAAATTGCGTTGTGGGTGAATTTCATTCGCTCCAGGATACCTGTAAGATCTGTCTACAAGAGTCGAGCCGCGCCCTTCACATTGCAAGTGAAACATCCTGTATAAAAGTGTATGTACCATCCACATACATATACCTATGTACGTAATGCAGCGTTCCGATAAATGTCCGTCGCTTTCACTGTCCAGTGTCTAGCTGGAGGGGAAGACCACTCAATGTTCATGTACACAGTTCATTATACATCTGTATTATACTTCCACGATGCGGCGAGTTCACTGCAATGGAATTTCCAGGGTTGAAAGAATTTCCCATGTCAAAAAAAAACCCGGTCTCTTATGCAGCTGGAACCAGGTCAACTTCTGGAGTTGAAAAACGTTGAAGAAAACGGTGAAGAGAGAATCGGAGTACGTTTTTCTCGCTGAAACTTGTATACTTCCAATACTCGTCCATCGCTCATTGTCAACCTGTAAAAAAGCAGAGAAATTTAATTACTGCATTTTCAGACTATCGGGACCGAAATCTTTACGGTTGTAGTAATCCTTCACGCCATGGGAATTCGGACTGTCTCTGTAACTTACGTAAGGATAACTTTAACTAAAGCTACCCAGTCAAAGCGTGACGTGCCGTACAGTAGTTCGTCAGCTCCGCATTGTCCCGAGTAGATTTACTTTAATTTGCCAATTTTATTGTCCCTCGGTGCGTACTCGTTAACTACGTTTCCTTTTTATCTCAAGGACAAAGGATGTGACAGTACTCTGCGTAAATACAATTCATGTACCTACACCTACCTACTGGGGTGGGTGTGTGGGCGGGCAACGCAATCAGTGAGAGGCGAACGCCTGCAGACGAACCATTCTCGGTTCATGCTTTGACGACTGTGGAGGGAGCTATGTGAAAACTGAACAATTTGACGTTCGTGAAA